>NC_058135.1:105708941-105929816 GCF_016433145.1 Gracilinanus agilis
AGGGGGGAAGAGGGAGGATGGGAGGGGGGAGGAGGGACGAGCGGAGTGGAGAAGAGAGGACCAGGAGGAGGGAAGGAGGAGGCAGAGGGGAGGGGGAAGAGAGGAGGAGGGGGGAGGGGGGAAGAGGGAGGAGGGGAGAAGCGCACAATTTGGAAAGGTGTCTCTGCGGGCACGATCTTGCTGCCCTGCTCGGGACACCTAGAGACCCTCTGCTGGGCGCCCTCTCTGCGGTAGACAGTTCCTAAATCCCAAGCACTTTGTGACCGTAGCCGACACGACAGCCTCCTGAAAGCTTGGGGTTCTATAGAGGAGATTGATGAGCCCGTAGCCGGCGAGCCGATGCTCCCCTTATCCCGCTCTGGGGTTATTCACAGGGTGCTTCTGGGCAAGGGGAGTGCTAACCCTTCAGGTGGTCCCTAAGGCGACCCGCACGGCGCACTGCGCTTGCCTCTGCATCGCCGCGCTAAGTAGCGTGGCTAGCCTAACTTTTCGGGGCGCTTGCATTAAGGGGCTGTTGTGCCACCCCGCATTCCCCCTGCCGCCCCAAGGTCTGCGTAGGGTACGGGTGCCAAGATGGGATCCCCTTGCGCTTTCATGCATCGAGCGCGAACGCTCAAGATTCAGACATTTTCTCTTAATTTTAAAAAGACGTCAATAAAAGGACCCCGCTTTTTTGTCTAGCCACTGGGGGTCTGGCTAGAACTCACGGGGGCACAGGGCAGCGGGGAATAAGCCAAGTTTTGGTGAGGGTCCGAGGTCCGCAAATTGCCGCAGTTTCCCCACACTAGTGTAATCAGTCAGAAAGTGCCGCCAAGGTGCAGTAAAAGCTTGCCGGGACTATTTCCAAGCGCAAGTTTCAGGGAAAGCGAGCGCAAAAGAAAAGGACCAAAAAACATAGTTGGGGGTCTCGATGGCGTCCGCCCGCCTTAAAAACTCTCGCCTCTCTGAGGGTTTACAGTTGCCGCGAGGCACGTCTTGGCTGAGACTTTGGGATAATGTTAACGTGCGTCCGCCAGTGCGCAAACTGAGAAGAGGGGGTCTCGGTGTGGCATCCTAGGACCATAGGATTTAGAGTTGCAAGGGACCCTGGAGATCCTCTTTTCTATTCCTCATTCTACGTTAGGGAAAACTGAGGCCAGGGAAGTGAAGTAACTTGCTAACACCCTTCAGGTGGCCAGTGAAAGTATGAATACCCCTCCTCACAATGAGAAAGTGTGGCTTCCTTTCCCGTTAACTTTTACCAAGTGAGGAGTACTGTGCAGTACTTAAGTACTGAAGCACGCTTTACACCTTTTGCCTATGCGCCTTCTTTATTTGCCCTCGGGTAGGGAGGGCATGCTGACCGACCGTCAACACGGGCAGACACTTCACCCGGGGAAAAGGCAAAGTCCAAAAACTTCTTTGGGGGGAATACAAACTGCTGCGGCAAAGCGTTCTTACCGAAGAGTCGTCGAAGCATAAGGAGTCTCTTGTTGCTTGGTTAAGTAGTTACCATTCCCCAGATCATCTGTGGGGACCTGTCAGATAAACGACGTAGAAAAATCCGACTTTATGACTTGGTATCTGGTCAAACTAAAGGTAGGGAATTGAACTTTGAGACACCTCTGTGTGACACTTCCCCCCACCCCTTTGTAAATTCCGATTAAGTCCCTTGCCTCTCACAATCTAAACAGTCATAGATCAGAATCAGCTGTGAGAGTTGGGTTGGTGGGTTGACAGTATAAAGTCACCTGCAATAATCGGTGCTTGAAAAGCATTCAAAGAGGAATAGGAGACCGGTAGTCTCTCATTAGATTAGACTGGTTTCAGCTTGCATCCTTCTGCCTAGCCCTGGTCTCGGTAGATTGTGTTCCCTTTCATATAAAAAAATTTGGGGGGGGGGGGGTTGGAATTTCATTGTAAATATCTTCCTATGTAACACATGCCTTTACCATCCATAAGGAATAATTTTTTTTAAATCCCACTAATCTCCCAATAAACTTCATCATAATCACCTTCTAAAGGTAACATATCATATAAATTAGAATGTTAAATCTATAAGTTAACATTTCCTTTTCTCTCATGCAACTTTTATTTTGCTGGTACCTTTAAGATAAAGTAACTTATTAATTAATTCAATTCAATTAATATTTATTAAGTACCTAGTTTGTACCAGGCACTGTACTAATTAGAGCATTAAAAGGAAAAAGTCAACATAAGGAAAATATAAATTAACTTACCCACTTTCCCCAACAGTTATATATTCTTTTGAATAATTGAAATTATTTAAGTATTAATTCCAAATTCAATCTTTAAATGGACACTATAATATAGTTTATTTATTTTGCATAAAGAACCAAACTGTTAAGAATTCTTCTTCAAAGAAATTTGAAATTTGTAAATTGCAAGAATATGCCAAATAACTTTTTTTACCCTCCCTTCATGTTTTCTTAAGAATTGCAAGATAATCTATAGAATTCAGTTTTTAAAAGTTTTATACAGTAAAATTAAAATGAGATAAAAGGTACAGAACTAATAATATTCACATTTTCTGCCCCCTATGTCCACTTAAAGACAATTTTATTTGAAAATTAATTTTAATCCTGTTTGTCCTGCAGGAAAGAAAAATAGTAGCCCTTTTCCAGTTGTTCTAATTTCTCCTGAGATAGGAAAGTAAAATTAGAAGATCTCTATTACCTTTGAAGGTAGCTTTGGACCCTTAAGAAAAGTAGAAAATATTATCAGTATTTTGGATGCTATTCAACAAAACATGCTCAAAATCTGTATCTGGATTAAATTTATAAGTAACAGGGCCCACAGTTTTTGCCAAATATTTTATTGCACTTTAATACAATTTGAAGACAGATAGAAAAGACCCTTCGTTTGGGGAGATTATGTGATCAGAAGCTAAAAAGAATAATATGGCACTCTGAAATTATTTGGCAGGCTAAGAACTATTCCTAGAGGGAAAGTCTAGAATAATGGAAAAGACCAGTAGACAGTAGAAACCTGGGCTTCAGTTCATGCTCCAAGACTTACCAGCCCTAAAACCTCGGTAAAGTTATTTGACTTCTTAAAAATAAGGGTTAAAAAGATTAGGACTAATCACATAACATGAAGGGTATTTTAAAAGCATTACATAAATCAAACTTTTACTATTATCCAATAATTATATCATTGCCAAATATCCTCAGTACAAAAAAAATAAGGAAAAGGCCAATTAATAAGTAATCAAAAGATGTTTTTATGAGGCATTTTGCTGTACTTACTCCTAGGAGGCATAACAATCTGTCTTATAAATATAAAACATATATAAACATACTTATAAATATATATATAAATACTTATATATACAAAATAAAACTTCTAAAACTGATAACTATTCTAGTTTCATGGAATAGATAGAATTTTCTTAAAGTTGTACTCCTATCCCCAAAGTCCTTTTTTTCTTAATATTATTTTTCTAAGTAATCCAGTACCAATTGTATGGATCTAACTCAGTACCACAAATGCTGCATTATCTTCCCCCAAAAAAACAATAATACAGCAAAAGATTACCTCTCTACATTTATAATCTTTTTTTACAACTGTAAAAAATGTTAAAAACAAAATAATAAAGAATACCACATATAATTTATAAACCCTTTTAATCCAGAAATCCCCAACTCCAAGGACATAGTATGGTATATATTACATAATATATATACATATGTATATATATATATATGTGAGTGTGCAATTAAAGTTTGGAGAGGACTAATCAGTATGTATGTAATTAAGTTTTGCTATATTATATAGTCTGCATATTGTCTATGTATATATCAATATACTTGCATGTATTTCCTATGCATTTTATATAAAAGCATATCAATATACATCTATGTATATAAGATGAATCTTTGTAGTACTGCCTTTTCTAGAATTTGAGATTGGTACTAGACTAGTTATTTGATAAGGGAGGAAATTGCTTTTCAGCTTTATTTCTCTGCTTTTCCCCTTTCCTCCCTTTCTCTGCTTTTGCAAGGTATTTCTTTTAGATGAAATCCAAAATCCTCTTTAAAAATAAAGTTGTTGTTACTACTGAGCAACCAAAAACTCTGTTTAGTTTTCATATTTTTTTAAATTAGTTTCCTTAGCTTATTAGTTTTTCAGGGTTTACATTTATATTCATGTTTTAAAATGCTGGTTACAAGTCTAAAATTTTCTGCCAGTCTAAAAATAATTTAATTATTTCTAAGTGAAAAGAGAATTTAAAAATGTTTTTTTCTTTCCCTTTCCTTTCTTTTTTCTAATGCTTTAGTTTTGAATAGACTGATAACAAATCCTGAGCAAAGATAAGAACTGTTGAAAAGATAAAGCTAGAATCCAAAATCTAATATTGTTTAAAATAATTTGCCCTTCCAGAAATACATTGGGTATATAGCTTTACTCATATCAGACTAAGATCACAAAGTCAGAGCTAGAAGGGACCTTGAAAATCAACTGGTTCGGTTCCCTTTGCTTTGCAGCAAATTGTGCACTTTAATTAAAAGCAAGCAAAAGATCTGATCCCTGGCTTTGAGAAGTTTCCCAATGTCACAGAGGAAAAATAAGAAGAAACATATAAAAAACAGAAAAGCACAAAAGAAACAACAATGAAAATGTATGTGAGATATATTGTTATAAACCCAGGGAAAAACCAATTACTGCTTTAAAGACATTCAAAATTAGGTCCTTGACTAAGTGAAGCAAACAGGTCAGATTAATCGGGGATTTAGAAAATCTACTATCTGTCTAGTAGGGATGATATTGCCTTATTGTAGGAATAGGTAGGTACAGAGGACAGAGCACTAGAATCAAGAGACTGGAGTTTGGGGATTTCTGTTAGAAGGTATGTATGACCTTGGATAAGTTGCCTAATCTTTCGGAACCTCGGCTTCTTCATTTTAAAAATGGAGCTCAAACTTGGACTTGCAAGGATCATAGAAGATAAGCTAAGTACTGTTTATCCAAGGCTTTCTAACTGTCATAAAGTGCTGTAGATGCAGATTTTTATGGTTACTTTCCTCTTTCATGAGCACTGAATTTGGCATGACTACCTTGGAAGTTTCTTCCTAACTAGGGTAAGATCTCTGTGCTAGCCGAAGGTAACTTTCTTCACTGCCTTGCATCAGTGAGAAGGGTTAAATGATATTTGCCATAAACAGGAAAAGAAGTAACAAAGAAACAGCTGGGCAGAGGTTAAGCCTTGGTGTGTCCCATGCCACATCTAGTCCCTTTGGGTATTGGTATGCAAGATGTTGGAGAGGATGAATTTCAGTATATTCTTTAAATGGACATACTAAGAGACAGTAGCAATATGTATCTAGGGAGCCTTCCTTAAGGGGATTGGCACTAGGCTGGTTATTTGGTAAAGAAAAATAATATGCCGAGGCTAACCGAATAAAGTCAGGTTCCTAAAACTCTTATGCCTCCCATTCTAAAACTGATAACATGAATTCGTGCACATACAGAAGAGAACAAATGATGACCAAACATTTGCTAGTGAGATATGAAAATGTCTGGATTATTTCAACTGTAAAAAAAAAACTGTTGGCTGACAAAGAAAGCCAACAAATATTATTTAGCCTCTCAAATACATAAGGGAGATGCTTTTGAAGTTGTCTATGTGACCATGGATGTGTTTGATGTATCATTTTGATTCAATTAACTGACTGGTTTAGCCAGGTTATTAGTAAAGTTAGTTAAAAAGTCAGTCAAAGCAGCTTTTGACTGAAGCAACTCAATCAACTCAGAAAAAAAAAAATCAGAGAGATCTATCGGCCATTTTCAGGTATACTCATATAGCCCAGATTAGCTTCTACTTCAGAAAAAAAAAATGTCCGATATCAAGACCATCAATAGCTTCTTCACGTATGGTTTTTACTTGAGATAGTGACTGTGTGACTCCCTTGACTCCCTATATCAAAGCCTAACACCTTTGTAGTCTTTCATCTCTGCCTCAGAGATCCATCATTAAGACATTAAAAAAAAAAACCAACAAAGTTAAAGGGAAAAATAATAGTTGTGAGCACAGGAGCAAACTTTCAATTAAAGTGGGCACAGCCCATCATCAGGGTAAATAAAAAATGGTTAGTTTCTTGCCCAAGAAAGGACATTCAGGCTGGTTAGATTCAGCTTAAAAAAAAAAAAAAAAAAAAAAAAAAAAGCTTCCCAGCAAAAGAAATGTTCACAGAGGAAAGACCAGAAGAACCTGAAGCTAATAGAAAAAGAATAAGTCTTCTCAGTTAAAGATATCAATACCTACTTTGGCCTAATTCAGTTTAATTCTGCTGTATAAGGTTTGGTGGTCAGACTTAAAAACATTCCAAAGGAAATTCTCTCTAGGTTTATGCAGAGGATTTAAGATTGTTTTTTCCTTCCCTTCACAGAAGCACCAGGAGAGTTTTTTATTTAGCTTGTAGCTCCAGAATGTAATGTTGCTATACCCATTGGAGCTACAGAGTCTGACAGAGGATTTACCTGACTGTTTCCTCGGTCTTAAAGAAGTGAATAATTTTGCTCTAGAAACAGAGGCTCTATCTAATAGCATGTTTCTTCTGATAGCAAAACTCCCTTTTTATGTTAAACTCTCCCATACTACCTCATGGTATAGATATACGGTGCTGTTCTGCATCAGGTTATTGAATTATTCCTAGTTTGCAAATGAGAAGTCTTAGGTGATTGATCTCTCTTGAAGATCATATTTCCAGGGGAGAAAGGAAAATGAATTTCAAAATACTTCAAAAGACTAATTTTTTTCATGGAATGAATTATCTTGGGGTTGAAGATATGAATGAACATCTCCACTTCCACCACAGAATTGTATTCTGAGAAAATCACATTTTGGTACTATGTATTACTTCCAAAGCTTAGTGATGGAGTCGATCTCTAATATCAATACTTCAGGAATATAGACAGACTTTTGTTTGGTTGTGAATCAATGAATAAATTCACTTTTAGTGAAATAGCAAGATAAGATCAGTACTGCAATTTTTCTGTTTCTCTCAGTATCATTGGAATATCCAGAAAGTCACCAAACTATCTTCTTGAATCTCAAATATTTCTAGAAATATTGCAACACATCACATAAAAAGTTACATTCTTTACTAAATAAGTTAATTGCCTCCCTTGAAACTTGATACTCTGGGGCTGACAACTACCACATTGAAATAAGCTTGCCTTTTAATGATGGAAATGTGGAGTAAGACTGACTGCTCCAAAAGCTAGAGTTAAGGTAAGAAGGAATAAATGGAAGAGAAAGACTGGAGTATCTGGTCTTAGAAAACTTAAGGGTCCCCAAATGCTCCTTGCAATTTCATCAGCCATGAAGGATTTTCTGGCTACAGCTAGGAATCTGCCATTTTTACCTGTTTAACCTTTGCTGGGATATTTTAAGTTCCTGTTTTCTCTCTAGATTTATGTAATTTTATACTCATATATATGCATATATATATACTATTATTGCTCTTCCTGTACATAATCCCAATCTCTACTGCCTAAAAAGAAATGTCCAATTGCAAATGTATTTGCTGTATCTAAGAAAGATTCTTATGAAGAAAAACACACACAAACATTTAACATATATGTATATATATATATCTATCTCCATGCATGCATACACATCATTATCTACATAAAGATATTTACTTACTGAAAATCTTCAGTACATCAAGGATGGGAGCTTTTTCCAGGTGAGCACAAATCGAAGTTCCTCCATGCGTTATTAATACATATCATGAGATGCTTTGGATAAGAAAGGTCATCACCCAAAGGTCATGAACCTTCTGTTGAAGAGCCTTTATGAACTCTCTTAGTTAGGCTGGTACTCCTAAGAGAGATCCAGAGTCCGTGGCTGGGACCACAAGCCTTTTTCTACCTTGATAGGGACCTGTCTGAGTTTGTCCTATGCTGACTTAGTCTTGGAAAATATATACACAAGCTGTGAAACTTGGAGAGTTGTTAAATGATTGCCTGGACTCAAGAAGACATAGGATGTCTTTCTTAGCAATGCCAAGCTAGAAGAGTCCCATATCTCTTAGAAAGCTTTGTTTGTTTGTTTGTTTGTTTGTTTCCTCTTGTTTGAAGTCAGAAGTGGAAACTGGATGTTAGAGAACCACTAAAGCTGAGAGGATTTTTTATAACAGAGCCAGCCCTTCAAGCTCAGGGTCTGGAAAGCCACTCTGGGCTGCAATGTCTTTATCAGCCAGCCTTTGCTGACAATTCGCTTTCCTAGCAGTTAGTTTTAGTCATCGGGCATTAGGGCTTGATTTTCGGCAAGGCAGACATAAAGATAGGACTTTTCCTACTGGAATCAAGACTCGTCAAAAGCCTGCCGTGGTTGTCTCAGTGATAATAAGTCAAGAGTTCTTAGGCTGCACTAGAGGGGTCTTGCCGAGTCAAGTGTCTTCCAAGGACAATCGGCTAGGTTCTACTCAGGACACCCCGGGAGGAGAGTGTTAACCCTTCCTGCCCGGGGAGGGACCCCTCCTGTTCAAAGTGTTCCCCCTCTCCCCCGAACCCCCACGGGGGAAAAAGAAAAAAAAAGCACCTACGCTATGGGACAAAATCGAGTTGGTGCCCTGTCTGTCTTTGCAGCTAAGAATGTACCCTAGGGTCGATTCGGCCTTCTTGGTCTAAGGGAAAAGAGAGGTGTCTTGTCCCGGATCCACTGCCCTGACTTTTCAGGGTCCGTTTTTTTCTCGGCTAGGGAGTGGCGGTCACAATGCGTGTGAGAGCCTTACTGACCTTGACCGAGAGGTAGCCTTAGAGAGCAAAGGCGTTTGAGGCTTGACAGCCGGGGTGCGATTGCAATCAATGATATCTTATTTACTATTATCCGTCTGATAATTCCCCTTGATTTTGCGGTCGGTAAACACTCTACTATGCGCATCAAGTTGCCCAGCTCTTCATAATTTCGGCCACAAGGTGGCATCGACCTGCAAACAAAATGGAAATACAGTAGAATTGATTAAAAACATAAATTTTCTTCCGAATAATTGCCCGGCTGTCTCTGAGTCAGGGGGATGGGGATGGCTTGTGCCCATTTCTCCTACGTGTATTCATGTATGTTCATAACTGACATCATGTAGTTTCTCTACATAACTGCATTTCTTTCAGAATTACTAGGCAGACCCCCCCTTCCCAGATATGTACTTTGAAGGAGGGTGCTTGTTGCGGGTTCTTCTGGCACCACTCTGTTGGGTGCAGCATCATGTGATCCTTTGGCTAAGGAGGAGTTCTGCTTTAAGGGGGCGTTCCCAAACCTGTCCATCAATCTCCCTCAGGCTCCCGAACTGAAGAAATACCCCCGGCTCCCTACTCCCTTCTCCAGTCCTCACCATCTTCTTTTCTTGGAGAGAGCTGGACAGATCTTCTTCAAAAGGAGGTAACTCTCCCCTTAGCTCCCGTCTCCCTTCAAAGGGGATTGATGGAGAGCGGGGCTGACGGGCGGGATAAGCAAAGGCAAGAGGGGGTCTGGGGAGGAGGAGACTGGCGATCTCTGGGGAACCTGCCTCTGGGTAGCTAGAGTAAAATGAAGTTGGGGGTTCGGGTCTCTTAGATCCTTAACTTAGGGGGTTTGCTTTGTTGCTTTTAGCTGCGTGTGGCTGACTCCCGGGCTCGGGGGTTCCCGACCTGCTCTTGGTCCCGGCTGGGACCTGAGCTGTCCAGCCTGAAGGTTTGTCAAAGTTGTTCAAAGCCTCTTCTGATCTCCGGGGATGGGGGGGGGGGGTGAGGAGGGGGATCTCGGTGAGGGGTGGGAGGACTTAGGGCAACACTGCCAGGCGTCATTAAAGCGGGGCTCTTGGTTTGCACTTCACCACTTTCTCCTCTGGTTCTCTAAGACCAGAGGGCAGCATCCCTGATCTCTTCTGGGGAAATTGAGTCTGTGGTCCTTCCCTTTCTAAGCAATTTAGCAGTTGTTTGAGTTGGGGGGTGGGTGGAGGGGCTTCTGCTTTGATCCCCTGACACGTCTGTAGTTGACATAGAGTTTGACTGAGAAGTGTGTTGGTGTTTCTACAGATTTTCCTGAAGGCTGGGGGCTAGTAACTCTGTCTAACCTCATTCATCTCCACCCCACCCCACCCCACCCAGGGGAAAAAAAAAAAAAAAACCTGTGTCCTCCTGAATGGTCCAGGTTAGCACTGGCATTAGGGATGGGATAAAAGTGGGAGTGATGTAACAGGGACATTAAGTCTAATGGTGTCCTTTTCTGATGGGCTGCTGGGCCTGGGTGTTTTCAGGATTTATCTTGGCCATATAAAGACAACTTAAATCTCTTTCTTGCTAGATCTGACATCCCTCCTGATTATATCCTCGACACTGGTGTCATCCCTATCATCACAGCAACCTGAACTCTCCAGAGATAACCAGAACTCTCAGGTGAGTTGTTACCTGTTTCTACCTTTTGATGGGGGAGTGAATTATTTGTACTCAATGTATTTGCTCTTTTGGGGGATGAGGGGATCATGAGGAACGAGAATAAGGTGAGGAGTTGGAAGATTGGTACTGTAAGAAACGTTTCCCTTTATTTTATGGCTTAGAAATGAATGGAAAAACTTGCAGGGTCTGGGGAGACAATTGAATTTGGGGTGGGGGTGCACATAGGCAAAAGGCCTGGAGTTTATTATAGAGTTCAAGGTTCCCAGATGAAGAATTATAATTTGTTAGACAACGTTCAGGTGTTTTTGTTTGTTTGTTTGTTTGAGTCTCCTCAAATTTCAGCTCCAAAAGATCACGGCCATCTATCTGTTTTTTGGTTGCTACAGTAAATACTTGTCTTTTTTGGTTGTTCATGACCAACTGTCAGCTGAGCTAGTTCTCCCTCCTACAGCAAAGTAACAGAGTATTACATAACTAAGAAAATAGCCCCAATTTTGCATATTAATTTAATTTATATTTTGTATTGCTGTTGTTGTCTTTTCCCTTCCTAAATAAGTGAAAGGTGAACTGTCCAGCGTGGGTATTCATTAAAAATGGCCCCTGTAAAATTCAGGATGACTTAGCAACTTGTGATGATATGTAATTTTATTTTTTTTTAATTTGTCAGGGATTAATTACACCATGAATTTTAATTGATTTAAAGTAATGGATTCTCATATAGTTTCCCACCCACTCCCTCTTTTCCCCACCCCATTCCCAATTTCTCTTGTTTGTTTTTCCTTAAAAGTGTGTATTGTTTCCTTTCAGAAAGGTGAAATATGTCCCCTCCCCTCCCACTCTTTCTGCTTTTTGTGCTCATTCTCTTGGAAATTATCCTGGGTTGAAGATCCACCTTTAACCCAATATCAGTGCTGATTCAGCAAGATGGGCAAGTGCTAAAAGGTACGGTATAGCAGAAATATTCTCATTGACATACACTTCCATTCAATACAAAAACAATTATGCAAAAAATGCAAAAGTAAACAATCATTCATCACAGAGCATGCCACATAAACTTCCCATTTTACTGACGACAGTCTTAATAGAAGAGGAATACACTTTATTTCTTCCACTTTTGCCATTTTCCTCTAAAGACTTAAGAGGAGAAAGGGACCTTAGAGGTTCAGCCTCTTCACATTATAGATGAGGAAATGAAGAGCCACAGAAGTTAATGCTTTGCCCAAGTTACACAGGATCTAAGTGGCAGAAATGGGACTTGAATCCAGAGCCCAGAATCTACTGTACCCATACTTAATAAAAATCTAATAAACAAAAAGAAAAGGCAAAGTTATGGCCTGAGCCAAAAAGAGAAACACAATTAGATTGCAAAAGGCAAACTCCTTTTTGAAAGAGTATGGGTACAAGAATTTACATGATCTTGGCTTACTTAAACATCGATTCCAGAAAAATAATTAAACAAACAGACAAACAAAAAAAGCAGAAGACATACTTTGGTAGAACTACCAATGACCAAATTCAAATTTTTGCACACTTTCTCTTTACAGGTTATACATCTCAAGGAAAATGAAGAGTTCAAAGCCAGTCTTTGTAAACACTTTACATGAAGATTGAACTTCTTTAAAGAAAGATAACCAATTAGCGCCAAAATGAATTACACATTGTTTCCCTCTTTTTTCAACGAATCATTTCTCAACCACACAGACACCCACCCCCCCTATGCCCCCATCGAAGAGAACAAATGCCGTGTACCAGTAACCATGGTATTTACGATGGCTTTAGCTTATGGCATTGTCATACTCCTAGGAGTTTCTGGAAATCTGGCCTTGATAGGAATTATCCTAAAGCAAAAGGAGCTGAGAAATGTAACCAACATTCTGATTGTCAATCTGTCCCTCTCTGACCTCCTGGTCTCATTCGTATGTCTGCCCTTTACTTTTGTCTATACATTAATGGATCACTGGATCTTTGGTGAGGCCATGTGCAAACTAAATCCCTTCGTGCAATGTGTCTCGATCACTGTCTCCATTTTCTCTCTGGTTCTCATTGCCCTGGAGCGCCATCAGCTGATAGTCAACCCCCGGGGATGGCGCCCAACCAATGTCCATGCATTTTTGGCCATTGCCCTGATCTGGTTCTTCTCTGTGGCTGCCTCCCTGCCTTTTGTGATTTATCAGGTGCTGACTGATGAGCCATTCCACAATGTCACCTTCCCAACCTTCAAGGACAAGTATGTTTGCTTTGATCTGTTCCCTTCTAATGTGCACAGGCTCTCTTACACCACTATTCTCTTGGTGCTGCAGTACTTTGGGCCTCTGGTGTTCATTCTTGTCTGCTACCTCAAGGTAATAATCCCCTTAGCATTTATTTTATCTACATTTTCCCTCAATTCCACTCAACCTGAGCTGGAGAACATGGGTATGTTTTTGTTTTGTTTCCTACAGATCTACATGCGACTGAAGAAGAGGAATGACATGATGGATAGGATCAGAGAGAATAAGCATCGAGCCCAGGAAGCCCGCCGGATCAACGTGATGCTTTTCTCCATTGTGGTGGCCTTTGCCATCTGCTGGATGCCTCTGACCATCTTTAACACGGTGTTTGACTGGAACCACAAGCTGATCTCCATCTGCCACCACAACCTGCTGTTCCTCCTGTGCCACCTGACGGCGATGATCTCCACTTGCGTCAACCCTGTCTTCTATGGGTTCCTTAACAAGAATTTCCAGAAAGATTTGCAGGCTCTCTTTCGCTATTGTGATTTCAGGTCCCGTAATGAAGACTACGAGACCATCGCCATGTCCACGATGAATACGGATGACTCCAAGACGTCTCGAAGGCAAGCCCATGGTGAGGCCTCCCAGGAACCTGGGGAGGATGAAGAAGTCTGAAGAGGATCTGAAGTGGGTGAGGGTTACAGAACCCAGGTGACAGCTGTTTTAACACTAAGCACAACCTGTCACACAATTCTGTAACCCTCTCCTCCTCTAGGATGTGTAGCTTTGCTTAGATGTCTTGAGGTTTTAGTTGTGGCTCTGTTTGCAGGAAAATCAAAATGTACACTTTGGATCCACTTGTGTCAGCCGTTCTGATCCAAAGTCTCAATACTTACTGTCGTGTAACGTACTTGTGAAAGAAACATAGGAATTCATGACATAGAATATATTCACTTAAAGGGAATATTTAACAAAAACTTGACTATCAGCATATATGCTAATCACATTCTACTTTCATTAATGATCTTACACCCTGTAAAGGAGATAAGGAAAAGAGTCTTTGGAACCAGATAATTTAGATTACTGCCAAGGAAATGCAAAATCTGCATCCAGAATGTAAGATTTTTTTGGGAGGGGAGGAAGGAAAGAAATTATTTCTTGCCAGTTCAGACTGGTCTTAGTACCCACCTAAAAACCCAGATCTTTAAGAGAGGATTTAATTTGCCACTAATTGATTTGAACCTGATGCGACATTGCAAGAAAATAAAACTACTTCTCAGCTGTTAGCTTAGAGAATGAAGACATTGACATACACATTAAATGAAAATCTGTTACCATGACTCAAGACTATTTCTGAGCATGATTACAAAAACTCTTCAGAGTAATTAGAATAATACCTAAATTCCTTTTACTACAAATAATTCAAGCATATACATTTGATTGGAAAGTTAAGAGCTTTCCTCCAGTAGAACCTGTTTGGTATTTTCTAAAAAGCCTAGAATGTTTCAAAATGATATGAAAGGGTGCTGACATTACATTGAAACATCAAATATCATGTAACACTAAGGGACAAGTGAAGGACACCCGAATCTAATAATTACATTGAGGGTATATGATAGCTAGATACCTTTAAAATTCATCATATCTTATATGAACTTATAAACAACATCATCTATAGAATATTAAAGTCTCTGTGTTAACAACTGATAAATAAATAAATGAATATTTAATATATGTATACCTAATTAATATATATCTACTTGATGTATCTCTATGTTGGAATGATTATTAAAACTAAGAAATAAAGAACCTAAGTAACTAAGAAACCAAGAATCTAAGAAACAAGCATATCAAGAAACCAAGAAACATTTACTTGGAAGAATACAGCATGTCCTAGGTTTATTCTATAGCCAACCTATGAAACATCAGTGTTTGGTCTTAAAATCTTGAACAATTCTTCTAATAAAATTGGTGTTGCATTGACGTGATAGTTTGTCTCTTTTGTTCAGATGGTTCTTTGCTATTTTCGCCCCCTCTAAGGAACTCAAAATTTCCTTTATTCAGAAACACATGGACCTCACTTTCTAGAGTTCCCATAGGTTCTTCCTTTCCCTTTGCCAAAGAGTCAAATCTCTCTTTTATTATTCACATTCATCCTAAGCAAGATAGCCATAGTGATTTGGGGAAACTATATATCCCCTTATTGCCATAATGATTTTGGAAACTTTCTTATCCCCCATCAAAAATAATCAAACCAAAGTCTAGGCTTTGGATAAAATTTTGGATAATTTCATGTTAAATGCCTAGTGCTGACTTAGAAATGTTGATGCTGTTGGAACATGTTATCTTTTTCCCTACCCAAGCCTAGAATTTGAAAGTACTTCCAATAGTTCTAATTTAGAGCACTGATAAGGAATTCTTTCCTTTTCTCTGATAACAAATTGCTTGAAGGTAGCACTTCAGTGTGGATATTTGTCAGCTCACTTGTGGAGACGATGACATCTAGGACTCTCATTTCTAGTTATACATTATAGGCAGCAGTCCCCATAACTGTATATGGATGATTAGCTACCAAATATTTTTAGTAATAAGGCCCAAAGACTTAGCAGATTCATCAATATATTTAAATTAAATATGATCAACATTATTATAAATTCACTTTTTATAAGCATACTTTATAGCTTGAAAGGCATTTCACTCACAAGAATCCTGTGAAGCAGAATGGAGGGTACAAAGAGTGACTTATCCACATATAGCACCCTATATGTGTCCTACTCAGTTTTTCTAAGTAGGAGAGTGAAGACTAAAATGATCATCTATAAATCTAGGGTTCTTTCAACTATACCATGCTAATCACAGGCTATCAAAGGCAAAGGAGGAAAAATTAGACTTCAGTGATGATAAATTCAAAAAATTGATAGTAGCTTTCTAAGTTAGAGAATTTAACTCAAAAAGTTTTGGGGCATTCGCATTCCTCTTGCTTTAATGTGATATGGGTTGGATGGAATGGTCACTGAGGTCCCCTTGAATTTTTGAAATCTATGATGTGTAATAATCATTACTAGCTCTTCACAGTAGCTTTGAAAGCATTCTTAGTGGGGAAGCCTATTGTACAACACACGTCAAAATGGGCTGTGTTTTCCTTTACATAAATATCCTTCACACAACTATTTGTGAATCTTGGGCAAATTAGGAAAACAGAAAAAATAAATGTAATTAATGGTTAATAACAAAAGAGTTTATTAAAATAAATATTTCTATGTAGATTTGTTTTCACAAAACTACTAAGGGTCTCAGGCTAAGAAACGGAAAGGATTTCAAAGTTAAGACTAATACTTTGTGCTAATGACATTTGGGGGCTCTTTGAATTCAAATTGGCTTTTCATTCCACTTACAGCCAAGTGAACAAGGCTATATAGTTGAGTATATTTGAAGGTGGAAGTGGATTCTATATATTTTCCTGAGCTAGGCTTTCTGTCATGAGCAAAATTTATCCTTGAATTTTCTTCAAGTGGGATCATGCCCTGTTTCTATGTAGTTTTATAAATTGGTACTCCCTATTCATGTCACCCGCACTGTCCAATATAATGCCAAGGGAAGAGCCTTAAGCTCATGAAATGAGATCCATTGACTTAAAAAAATCTTATTGAGTCTTCTCCACGTGAGTTGGCCAATGACACTCCTTAATAATAATAATACTAAGGATAGCTAGGGACTGAGACTGTTTTCCTTTCATATAATGGGTGTGTGTGTGTGTGTGTGTGTGTGTTTTTCCCCTTTTTTGCCCATCCCTGTAATTACATCAGTGTGGGGAACTCCCATTGTGGAAACTTCCTCCACAAATGTAGCTATGCAACTCCTTTTTAACTTATAGTATTAGAAAGTTGCCTGATGTCACACAATCAGTTTGTGTCAGAGGCTCGTCTGTGTGAATCCTGGTTTTCCTAATTCCAAGACCCGTTCCTAATATCCTATACCATGCTGTCTCTTCTAACAGCTTAACCAGAAGGGAAAAAAAAGAAACATAACAGGATCTGTCATGAAATGTTCATTCTTCCATTTGCTTCCTTAGAAAAATCACAGTTTGGTATAATTTCTGATTCTCCAAAGTAACATGAGTACAATTATAAATGGAACAAATAGTCTTATGAAGCCCTGAGAGCTAATACAATGGAGTTTACTATTTAGTTTAGTCCCCCCCACCAAATTAGTGAAATCTAATAATCAATCAATTGTTCAATCAGCAAGCATTTATTAAACATGTGCAATGTGCCAGACACTCTGCTAAGTATCGGGAATACAAAGACAGAAGTAAAACAGTTCCTGCCATCAAGGAGCTTACATTCTAGAAATAATGGGTATACACACAAATATATAATGAATATGTACAAAATACAAGGTAGTTTTCAGAAGGGATGCACTAATAGCTAAGATGATCAGGAAAGACTTCTTGAAGAAGGTGGTGCTTGAGCTGAGTCTTGATTCCAAAAGGCAGAGGTGAGGAGAGAGTTCATTCCAGGCTTGAAGGACAGCCAATGCAAAGGCACAGAGATGAGAGATGAGAGATGAATGGAGTGTCCTGTGTGTGGAACAGCAAGGAGGCCAGTATGTCTATATCATAAAGTGTGAGGCAGGGGATAAGGAATAAGAAGATTTGGAAAATAGGGAGGGGCCAGATTGTGGAAAATTTTCAATGTCAAACAAAGAAAATTATATTTGGTCCTTAAGATAAGGGGGAGCCAATGGAGTGAGGGCTGTGTGTGTGTATGTGTGTGTGTGATGATGATGATCACATCTGCACTTCAGGAAAATCATTTTGGCAATGGTATGGAGGATGGGTTGCAATGAAAGAAGGTTTAAGATTAGGGGATCTGGAGAAATACATGCTGGGACTTACAGGAAAGGAAGAAACAAGCATCTATTAAATGTCTACTATGTGCCAGGCAATATGCTAAGCTACAGTTGTGCTACAAATATTATCATCTCATTTAATCTTCACAACCATCCTGTGAGATAGGCACAGTTTTATTATCCCTATTTTACAGATTTACACTATGTAGGTAGGTAGAAGTTAAGAGACTTGCCTAGGGTCATAAAACCTGTACATGTCTGAGGCTGAATTTGAATCAGGTCTTCCTAACTCCAGATTCAGCACTCTGTGCACTGTGCCATCTAATGAAACAGCTAAGGGGGATATATATATATATATATATATATATATATATATATATATATATATATAAACACTTGAGGAACCTATATCCTTTTTTATTGCTATTATAACAATTTAATTGCTTTTATGACTACTGGTAATAAGAAACTAACCACCTTACAAAAGAACTCATTTGTTTGGGGACAACTCTAATTGTTAGCAATTTTCTCCTTAGATTGAGCTAAAATCGGGCCCCCTGGAACTTTTGTATTTGCTCCTAGCTCTACCTTTTGAATCTGAGCAGAATCAGCCTGATCCTTTCCTTTACATTTTAGGATTACAACCATGTCCCTCCTCTAAGTCCTCCTTTCTCCAGGTTGTCTCTCGTTCCTAAGATTGCTCCTCCTATAATAGAACGCAGCCTACTTCATGATTCTACTTGCCTTCTTCTGGATATACTCCAATTTGTTGATCTCTTTCCTAAAATGGAACACACAGAACTAAGCCTGAACTCCAGAGGAGGTCTCAGCAGGGTAGAGTATAGTAAAGTACAATGGTTTGCCTCATTCAGAATCCTTGGCTTCCCAATACAGACCAGTTGGACTGGACACCATATCTTCTAGTTGACTCATTTTGGGGATTTCAGTAAGTCTCTTAAAATCTCTAGGTCTTTCTCTTATCATTAGTTCTGTAGCTCATCCTCTCTGATATTATACTTGTGAGGTTGCTGCTGAGTTTTTTGTCATCATCATCATTATTATTATTACAAACAAAACAGTATAGTATAGTGGAAAGCCCATTGGCTCTAGAATAAGAGGACCTGGGTTCAAACCTCACCTCTAATTCTTACTACATTGTGATTCTTAGAAACTCATATAACCTTCCTTGTTCTCAGTGTCATCAGCCATATAATGGGTCAGGTGCAGAGAAGGTAACTGGCATGGCCTCTGAGCTTTCTTCTAACTTTTGATCTATGATCCTGTGACTTTGTATTTATCTTTACCAATTACTATCATGGATAGTTGAGATCTTTTTGGATGCTAATTTTTGTCATCTGTTAGTTATCCCTCCCAACTTCACTTAATCCACATATCCAAGCAGTATATTATTTATACCAAGCCATTGATTAAAAACATACACACATACACACACACACACACTCACTCAGACACAGGCTTAATTTGAATCAGGTCTTCCTAACTCCAGAAAGTCCAAGAACCAATTCCAGTCTTACTTCTCAAAAGATTCCTCTCTCCAAGGCAACAACAACTCATAATTATTTTTACTTTGGTCCTGACTCCAATTATGTACCTAACTCTACCCTTACCTAGCCCATATTCTTTTATCTTATACATAAGGATAGAATGAAAGTCATTGTCAAATTATCCAAATCTAGGTGTAATTGAAGTGTTTCCCTGATCTATTAGTCTAGTTATTAAAACAAAATAAGGGTTATTCTGTCATGACTTATTCTTGATGAAGTCATGCTGGCTATTTAGGTATTACTGGTTCTATTTCTAGATGCTCATAAACTATCCATCTAATAATGCATTCTAGAATTTTGCCAAGAAAACTGAAATAAATCTCACTGCTCACTATTCCTTTCCCTTTTCTGCAAATCAAGGCCTTCCATTTCTGTGATAATTCTTCCGATTTCCACAAGCTTCCTATATCATCTTTGAATTCTTTCAATACTCTGGGATGAACTTAAGAAGAGTTAACTAGGAATTCCTATACCATTTCCTTTACTTGGGATATGAACTTCCTACCCAATTCAAAACTCATTTTCCTTGGAAGAGAAAGCAGAAGCAAAATAGGAGTTGAATAGTTCTACCTTCTCACTGTTGTGATATTGGCACATCCAATGTACATTGAAGAGTGGTCCTATCCTTTCTTTCATATTCCTTTATTGTTGTCTTTATCATTCACAACCAGCCCCATCTTCCCCTGAGTTTTATGTTTCCTAATGCTTTTACAATAAAGTATTATTTCTTTTACTCATTCTCACTTATCTGTTTTTATTTTCATCCCTTATACATGCATATATAATTAAAAATTTAAGCTGGTCTATGCATTCACAGTAAGACTCCATCAGTCTCTTTCAAAAGCTCTCCCTTTTCATCCTCATTGGAGTCATTTTTGTTGCTATCTTGAAATTGTCATTATTAAGGGCTTTGGGAGCTTGACTTGCCTAGCATAATTTTGGATTATTGAATCCTACATGTCTTTTCTCACAACTCTCTTAAGTCCTTTCTTAAGGTAAGCATAAAGCAATACCTGCGTTGTTTTCTCCTTCTTTATCATGAAGACAATGTGATATATTTGATACCAGGAAAACCTGGTTTCAAATTCCACCTCTGATGCCTACTAGCTATGTGATCATGGGCAAGTCATTTAGTTGCCCTAAACCTCAGTTTCTTCATCTACAAAATGGAGATAACACTCCCTGTAATATTTCTCACCTAAGGTAATTGTGAGGAACAAATCTATCAATCCAAGATCATTAATTAAATAACTATGTGCCAGGCATCATACTGGGGATAAAAAGATTTCTTTAAGGCCAAAATGTTCTCTGCTTTAAAGAGTTTGCATTCTATTGAAGAAGATAGAATGCTTACAAAACACTACATAAGTATTAGTACAATTACAATTCAAAGAAAGAGGAGTTACTTGCCCCCAAATAACACATCATTGTTCTTCTATGTTGGTAAGAACCAGGTTTGGAATAGCAGTTTTCCTAGTCTCACTCTACCTTTTAACAGTTGGAGTTATCAGATGCTCTACTTAAAGCAAAGAGGGCACTACAGCAAATATCCAAATAATAATATATCTAGCATACGTGTGTATAAACATTTATTAAACACCTACTATGTACCAGGCATTATGCTAAGCACTGAAGATACAAAAAGAAGCAAAAGATTCTAGCTGACACAGATTAAAATATAAATGGGAAATGTTAAACCAAATAAGTAAAAGTATAATATAACATAGATAATGTAAATTTGTGGTTTTCTAAAGCAATGTGTGAAATAAAAGCATGGGTTTTATTGTTTTTGTCTTTGGATACTATCACCTTTGAATTGCTAGTCTTCTCTAATAATGTTTGTGAATTGCTAGTCTTCTCTGCTACTTTTATATTATATTCACTGCTCCCTAAGGTACTCTGGGACCCTTCATGCTCCATCTCTGGAATTCTATCATGATTGGGTTCATTCATCCATTTATTTAAAAGACATCAATTAAGCAACTAGAAACTGACTATACCTTGACTTACCAGTCTAGTAACTCTATCTAAAATGAAACATGATTTCTCTGTTATTTTTTATTGATGAACCTATGCTGGTTCCTAGAAATTATCTTTTTTCTTTTCCTTCTCTTTTGAGTTTTTGCAAGCTGTTTATCATTTCTAGAATTTTTCTAGAGATCAACATCATGAACTTATTTATAGGATATACTTATTTTCCCTTTCAAAAAATTGAGGATTTTTTCCTATTTCTAATCCTGAGGCACTTCATTCATTCTCCACGATTCTTCAAATAGCTAATATAGATCCAGTAAACACATATTTAAGTCCTTGAAGACCACTAGGATATAATTCATGCAGGACCGATGGCTTGAGATCATTTAGGGAAGTCAGGTGCATTCTTGCTGTCCCATCATGTAATTTGTATTCAGTGCCTTGATATAAACATATTTCCTTCTCTCAAGAATACAAATGAAGATCAGGAGTCCCTATTAAGATTTCAGTGCTAACCTCCTGATGTAGGACCACTGCATTTTCAGTTACATTTGCAGTTTAGCTTTTGGATATAGAAAATATATTTTCTTTGGAGCTGATTTAAAAAGAAAAGTGGAAAAATGACTCTTGTGCTAGGAAACTTCAAATGTAGTCCCACGTGGAAGTAGATAAATGCTCTCTCTTTTCCTCCTTTGCCACTCTGACTAAGCCCTACAAATGACATAATCTGGTCCTTCATATTATGTCATTTTTTCCAAAAGAAAAATGTAATTTTGTTGCTCTACAAATGTTCTTGAAAAGTTTGTGAGTATATAATTTTCCAATCTAAATGGTAACTTCATCAAGGGCAAAGATTTTTTATCTTTTATATTTCCTTTCACAGTGTCTTTAGAGTTCTTTGCATAAAAAACAGTCAAAAAAGTTATTGCCTGAAAATGATGAGTATTCATTCATCTATTCATTTATCAAACATTTTTGTTGAGAAAACAATAAATTATCAGATACGAGGGTGAGGGAAAGACAAGAATGACACTGGATAAAAACCTATGTGGAATAAAAGGATGGAAGCACCTTCAAATAGAAATGAGGAAAGTCAGAGTAAGGATGAATAGAAGAGAGAAAATGAAGAGTTGTCTTTCTTTTCCTTTTTTTTTTTAACATGAGTTCAGTTTGAGTTGTCAATGAGGCATCCAAAAGGAGGTTCAGAAGATAGTTGACTATATGGAAATGGAGTTCAGCAGAGAGCTTAGGACTTCATTAGGACTTCATATATAAATTTGAGTGCCATCTTTATAGATAGCAGTTGCTAAGACCTCTTAGGAGGTAGAGAGAGAAGATTTGAAGGCTCAGGGCAGAGCATTAGGGTGCACTTATGCAAAAAGGACAAGAGAAAGATGATGAGTCAGGAAAAAGAAATGAAGAAGAATGTCAGAAGTATCAGAAAAATTAAGAGAATATGTGAAATTAAAGGAAGATCAATTATTCAGGAGGAGAAAGAGTTCATCAAAAATGTCAAAAATTCAAGAATGGACAAGTGAAATAAGGAGTGGGAGGGAGGAGAAGGCCATTTGCTTTAACAACTAAAATATCATTGGTAACCAAAGGAGAATTTTCATTAGAGTAGTGGAGTCAGAAATCAAATTAGAAAGAGCTGAGAAAGAGGGGGGTAGCTCAGTGAATAGAGAGCCAGCCTTGGAGACCAGAGGTCCTGGGTTCAAATTTGGTCTCAAATACTTCCTAGCTGTGTGACCTGGGCAAGTCACTTCCCCCCAGGTGCCTAGCCCTTACTGCTCTTCTCCCTTGGAACTGATACTTAATATCAATTCTAAGACAGAAGATAAGGGCTTAAAAAAGTTTGAGAAGTAAGTGAGAAGTAAGGCAATGGAGACTAAAATTTAGATCATCCTTTTTAAGAATTTGGTTGAGGAAGTGAGTTAAGATACAGGATGCTCATTTGTAGAGATTATGGTAAAGTTAAGTGAAATATCCTCTTTTTTGTTTAAGATGGTAGTATCTGGGCATGTTTTTAGATGGCTGAGGAGAGATATTAGAGATAGAATACATATGATAGAAAGACAGAGAGAAGAGAGAAGGGAAGAAGGGGAGAGAGGGTTGGAGAGGAGAGAGGACAAAGGGGGAAGATATCAATATCACAAATAGAACTGAATTTACCTTGGCAAGAAAGGTCACAGCTTCCTTATTACTTGGAAGGGAAAAAAAATGAAATGAGGGGTAGAGGCAATAGATATAAAGGGGCTTTTAAATGTGGAATAAAAGAGAAGAAGGTATTTAAGACAGATCCCCTCTTTTCTAGGCAAAGTAAAAGGCAAATCTTCAGATGAGAAAGAGAGGGGAGGAGGTAACATAAGAAGTTTGAACCACTGTGGACAGGGTGGGAGAGAGTCAATTAGGGAACAGTAAAATAATTGGCATGCCAAAATGAAGGCCCAGTTGATATTTTCTAACTGAAACATATAGTAGTCATAGTCATCATGGCTGCATGACTTTCTAGCCTCATCTAAAAGTAGACATTATGCTCAGTAACCCAGAGTAGGGGTTCAGAAAGCATCATTGATGCCTTGGTGATAGAACAAAGGAGCAAGAGATGTTCTATAGCTGGTTCAAGTGACTTGAACTCTTTGAAAGCATCTAGGTGCTTTCTGACTCTCTTTACATATTTATTTCCTGTTGGTCATTTTTTTTCCCTTTCCAGACCAAAGAACATTCTCCCTGGCAGAAGAAATAGAAGGAAAAAATAAACTAAGCAGTTCTGCCTTCTCTTCAGCATTATCATGAATTTATCTACCCCAAGAAATAGTCCTTTCTCCTCATGAATCTTCCTCTTATCTCCAGAATGTCTAATAAACAATAACAACACCACCTTTTACCAGCCCTAACTTTGCCTGCCTTAGTTCAATCTGAGATGTAGTACTTTTGACAGCACCCTTAACTAGATTGTTTTTTCTTTTGTATTAATTTTTCAGTGCTTACCCTTGAATCCGTTTTCTATCTTGATTCTGTTCTGGTTTACTATTTATCTTTGTTTAACTTCTAAGTACATTCTGCTTTCCAACTAAAGTCTCCATGTATTTAATTAGGTTTTATCTGAGGAAAGATTAGGAACTCCAGTCCAATAAGTACTTTTTTTAAGAACGTGCTACATGTAAGGCACTGTATTATGCACCGGGAATACAAAAGACAAAAGGAAACATTGTTCTTGCCCTCAAGGAGCCTATATGTGACTGTATTATAAATATACACCAATTAAAGATTTATAAAAAGAAGTACTAACCACTGGAAGGCCCTATAGCAATAGACTTATCAAATTCAGAAATTTGTTTATACTTTATCTACATCTGTTTAGCC
This sequence comes from Gracilinanus agilis, assembly GCF_016433145.1. Classification (NCBI taxonomy): domain Eukaryota; kingdom Metazoa; phylum Chordata; class Mammalia; order Didelphimorphia; family Didelphidae; genus Gracilinanus; species Gracilinanus agilis. The sequence goes on from NC_058135.1 coordinate 105,733,291, forward strand.
TTTCATTCTTGAAGCTAATAGAGTGGCTTCTGCCTTTCATCAGTTAGCAAACTAACATAACTATGGAAACAGTTGAGCTCAATGAATACTTGCTTATTGATTGATAAAAGCATATTTGTTGAGCTTTAATTGTCTTTGTGAAAGATAAAACTTGTAAAATTCAAACACTTTCACTCATTACAGGGAGAATCACTTAATCTCCGGGTTTCATCTGTCACCTCCATTCAGGTTCACAATTCCATTCACCACATCCCTACCTACAGCTTTAATTCAATCAACATGGTGGGAGAGAAACAAAATTCAAACAAGTTGACAAGTTGTACTCTCATGGTATTAAAATCTTGTAGAGGAATGAGAGACATGGATTACAACATAGTAGCTGGAAAAGAACTAGTCAAGAAGGAGAAATTAAAGATCCACGAGGAAGATGTTTATTGGAGGGAGGTCTTAAGAAAGGCAGGAACAAGGAGGATCAAGGATTTAAGGAGATAGATTAACCTTAGTGATTTAGAAAGATATTAATTCCACGTTAGACATCTTTGTTGAGCTCTAGATTGTTGAGGTATTCATTGCTACCAACCTAGCCTCTTTGAGGCCAACTGCTGCTCTTTCTACCACTAACTGGGTTATAACAGCTAGAATATCTAATCCTGACTGAGAGAGCATAACTCTTTCAACATCTAACTGATACTAGGAGCTACTTAAGCCAATCAGGCAGACGTCAACAGAAGCTAGCAGAATGAAACAGGCTAAAATAGTTTATTCTTTTAAATGCTATATGTGGTCTTGATTCAGAGCTCCAGATAGCTCTCTAATTTAAGATTTAAAAAATTCCTTTTAACTCCTATCACATCCTTAATTGGTATCCTATCTATACCCACAAAACCTATTTCAAGGACTCTACCTTTCAAAAACCCTTTAGTTGTTGTATAGAGGCTAGGAAAATCCCGCTTCCTTCTAAAAGTCACTTTTGGCACAGAAATAAATTTGGCTAAAGAAGCCAGGGATCCACATCTTTACCTTCATGGTGTTTGTTGACCAGCAATGCAACTTTACTGGTCCACAGTTGTTTTATCTCTGAGTAGCAGAGTCATCTGTGTTGTCTCTCTACAGTAAATAGAATAAGGTTACCAATTTTCCTGTGACGAGAAGAAAAGAAAGGAAAGCTAGTGTTGGCAGAGAGAAAATTTAAGGAAGAGAAGAGAAGAAGTGAGAATATTCCCATCTCAATCATAGGATCATAGATTTATCTTCAGTCAGAAAGGAGGCCCAGGGTCAAGTAGTCCAACCCCTCGTTTTACTTCTTGCCAAAGTTTACACAAGAATGCAAGTAAAACAGCGTGGTTTTCACACTCAAGGCCTTGGACTCCAAATACAGTGCTTTTTCTCCTCAGTAAAACAGGAGGCAGTAATGTCATAATTGGGGGATAGAGGATACAGGAAAAAAGGTTGGAGCACTTGCTGTGAAGAATTAGATAGTCAATGAGAGTATAATAGGAAGATTGCCTTGCCACAGTAAGGGCCCCAAAGAAACTGAGCACCAGAAATTTGTATTGATTGAAATCATTATCCATTTCCTGATTCCTCCAGTAATGCTAAATGGTCCCAGAGGAGCTAAGAAACCAGACATTTGGGATTGCTCAAAGATTAGTAGATTGGGAACAGAGATAAGCCTAAGGAACAAGGGATTCTAAGGCAGGGCTTCTTAAACATTTTTTGTATCACAGATTACCTTCAGAAGTCTGGTGAAGCCTACAGATACATTTTCAGAATAATGTTTTAAAATGCATAAAAAGACCAGTTATAGTGAAATAGAATGATCATTTAAAAAAATTCATAAACCCCACATTAAAAAAACTGGGTTCTCAGGTATTGGCTAGTGAAACATTATAATTATAGATCATGGAGTCAAATCTAGGCATGAAGGCTAATGATAGTAGAATATAAGAGGAGAATAGAGACAGTGCAAGATACCAGAGGCTTCTCCCTTATCCCAGTGATTAATTTGTCCTATTGTCTCTCTCCAAAGGGATTAATTTTCCCTAATGAATGACCCTAAGAACAGAACTTTCTCACAGAAAAAATTCCAATGACTTCTCATTCATTATGCCATTAGATCCAAATTCCTTACTTTGGCATATAATGTGCTAGACATATAATATGGTCCCAATCTACCTTTCTGGTTTCTCATTCTACTTTCCTTTCGCCCATACTATATTCTACCTGAAATAGATCATTTGACATTTCCCAAATTTGTCCTTTGCTTTCCTACATTTGTGCCTTTTGCCATTTCCAAGGCTTGGTACAGGCCACCTTCTCCTCCCCCCTTCCCCCAAATCCTCTCATCCATCATCCAGTTTCTAACTTTTAAAATTCTACCCATTTTTGAAGGTCCAGAAAAATTTCTATCTCTTCCATGAAACTGTCCCTAAACAACAAGTTAGATGTGATCTTTTTCTAGCTTTTGTTCTTGTTACTCACGTATACGTCATCTTCTCTACTATAAAGTATTGGGAAAGGTGTGGCATGAGTGCCTCAGCATGCTGGAGGGAACTACTCAATTCCCCCTCTCCACTGCACCGGAGGACATTTTTTGAAAACCTCCACTCTCTAGGGTAATGCAGGGAGCCTATAGGCAACTTGAAGATGCAATTTGGCACACAATCTTAAAAACATTCATCAACACTTAGAATATAAACTGATTGAGGGATAGGATTGTAGCTCATGGTGTCTAGCATAGTGCTTTGCATTTGGGAGGGATGGACTCAATAAATACCAATGAAATCATTTGAACTTTGACCATCTAGATGGCAAGATAATCAGCCCTATGGGGAACTACAAAGGTCAGAATTTGCTCTCTATGTCACCTTGCTCACTTTCATTCAAGAAGAACTTCCCATTTGAAAAATAAAAGCTCAAAATCCCTGAAATGGACATTTCAAAAACCCTGAGGTATCTCTTTGCATGCATTAGGTAGAAAGTATTCTAAAATATGGAGAATTTCATTGATAGATGGATTATTAGAAGATAGGTATACTTCACTACTGGTAGAGTCATGAATTGATTCAGCAGTGCTGAAAAATAATTTGGAACCATATAGGAATTACACTTTGGATTACTGTACTACACAATTTGGATGATACCACAGAATTATGAAATTTGGATAGTACTACCCTGTAAAAGTTAAAAAGTAATTTGGAACCCAAAATTACAGTTTGGGACTACTAATTTCTTCTCAACCTTTGGCTTAGACATTTCACTTCAAGTGTCACACTCCTAAGGAAACCCCTGGCAGCAGAAAAGGAATCCATATGTACAAAAATATTTATAGCAGGATTATTTGTGGTAACAAAAAGGTAGAAACAAAATATATACCAAAGATTGGGGATGAGAGGGAAAAAATACTATAAAGATGACAAAAAGAATTCAGAGAAGGGAAGACTTATATGAAACAATTCAGAATGAAGAAAGCTAAAGCAAAAGAATAATACACAGAATGACTGCAACAATGTAAATAAAACCAGGCATGAAAGGCAACAACACAAACACAAAATCCAATATTAGTATCACACTGTCAAAGGCAAAGGGTTTGTCTCATCTTTCAGTTAAAAAATGAAGCTTATTGTTTTCAGAAATATATGAGGGGTAAGGAGCATTCGAGTATTTTTCAGAAAATATTTGTGGTGTCCAAGTGAAATACACAAATACATTAAAACAAAGAAAAGCTTCCATTTCCCAGAACCCTCCATCTGCCACCACCCAAATAGGTCTGTCTGCTTCTGTAGGTCCAAAGATGTTTTTGTAGATTAGGCTGCATTTGATTTAAGTCGTGTTTCCATTTGTGATAGCAGGCGAGATGGGGTAGGCAAAATAAGTACATAGAGCACCCCCCTGGAATTTTCCAGGAAAGGTCAATAATATGAATGGAATTTAAGTAAGATTGGAATGAACAGGTGTCCAATTGGGGCAAACTACAGAAATGACCACTCTGCTTTCTTTCCTAGTTGCTTTATATATTACTCACTTATATCTCCCAACAAGTGGCTACACTTGAGAAATTGATGGTAATTTAGAGGAAGCACACCAGACTATTAGAAGCAGAATATATGGTAATGATAAGAATACTAGGTTTCAAGTCAAGAGACCTAGGGTTTTTTTCTGGGCTCCACCACTTACCCAGCTATTGGACTCTCCAAGTCACCTAATCCTTCCCAAGCTTCCCTTTCTTTCTTCCTTTGTGTAATGGAAATAATCATATTTGTGTTACCCTTTTACTAACTTGTTGTGAAGAAAGCACTTTGAAAACCTTAATCCACTTGTTATAAATACGAGTAATGGTTAGCATTATTGTTAGCATCATTCCCTGCTAGCCCTCATACATCTGTTTTAATGCTTTACTTATACCTTGCTCCAAGCTATTTGGTTTCTCCCTGATTTTCTGTTTGGAATGACTCCAAACAAAATTACCCAAAGGCCTAGGTCATCATCCTTTTCAATGACCCCCTGTTCCTGTTGTCACAAGTCTTAAGTGGATTTCGACTGGCAGCTAGGTCATTTATTATCTATAAAATGTGATTAATAATAAATTTGATCCAATCTTATGTTGTCCACTCTCTAACTCCCTCAATGAGCTTTTAAATCATCATCATTCACTCAATTACCTTGGAGCCAAATCTCATGGGAGGTGTTTATTCCTTTATCAACCTTGAGTCAAATATATTTGTCTGGACTGCCAGTGAAGTTGATTCAAACCAAGCTCCCGGATACAATAGTGAAAGCAAATAGATCACAGAACTTTGAATTATTGCTAAAAAGATATATGGATTTACAATTTTCATTACCCACTCTCTGCATTCTCCTCTGCGGAAAACATGGGTTCTGCATCATTTATTTTCCCCTTCACTGTCATAGAAATGAACATATTGGTGATACAGGGGGACTTCTGACTTTAGTCATGGCCTAGACTCTCAAATCACAATCACAAGAAATTCTTGCCTTCACTGAAATCCTTTTCTTATGTGGAGGGACCTTCTTCCCAGTTAACTGAATCCAGTAAATTAGAAGCACTGGTCATTCCTGCCAACCTGGAAAGACTTTAGGTGGGGATCTGGTGCTGGACGTCATGTCTGTCAACTGATAAATTGACTTGCTAAGTGATTCACCACCATAAGACTGATCACAAGATTTTGATTTGCCTTTTATTGTTGTTGTTGTTTTGTCACAACTCAGGACAACAACTCACTAAGGTATAGAGTGAATTTCAATAATGGCTCTTTTAGAATTCTGAAGCAAGAATACTTAATCATAGCATAATAAGATTCTATGGGACCAAAACCAATGATGGAGGGACTTGATACAGGTTGTGGTGAGTTGAGTTTTTAATTAATCAGAGTGCTTATTTTAGCATAAATTATACTCCCACAACTTCCCTTGTTCAGAGTCTATGATTAATATTTCTATGAACAATGTCTTCTCTTCCTAGATTCCTCCCCTTTCCTTAATGGCTTGAGTATTCAGAAGAGACCTATCACTTGACTTAACCTAATTCTCCCATTAACCATTTCATAGAAAGAATATGAGATTTCTAAAATATCTCAATGGATTGTGTTAAATTCTTAAAAAAAAAATAAAACCATGAGTAGCATGGCAACAGATCTGACCATAAAAATAGGAGCACTCAATATCAAGATTCAAATGTATTTATACATTAAATGAGAACTTTATGAACAATCACACAGGAAACAGATTTGTCAAAACAACCAGATTCGTCAAAACAACGTAAATGAAAACCTGTCCTTATCTTATTCAGTTCTTCATGGGTATCCTTAAAGAACCCCACACCATTTTACTCAGAAGAAGAATTAAAAAACAGAAACAAATAGAAACATCCTATTTGACATCTTGAGAATTTTCTTTTTTTGCTGAGAGATAGACTTACCTTTTTCTGCTTAATGACCTACTTTAAAGTTACCAAACAAAACTAAAACCATGATTTTCTTTGTCAATAGATAGACTTAAACTCTTTGGCCATCTGTCTTTGTGTATGTTCTCAGAACTATAAGTAAGTCAGACAAAGATTCCTAGTGATATAGGGCATATTTTGAGGAGCTATGTGACTCAGTAGATAGAGCATGAAGGACTTGGAATAAGTAAGATTTGAGTTCCAATCCTATCTTAAATACTTACTTATATAACCTTGGGCAAATAACTTAATCCCTTGAAGCCTTAATCTATAAAATGGATATAATAATATCACCTACCTCATAGGGTAATTGTGGTGATGAAATTTTCATATATGAAATACTTCATAAATCTTTAAGTGCTATGAAAATGCCATGATTGATTTTTTTGTTATTATTATCAAGTGTTTCCTGATTTCTCTCTTTCTTCCCTGCCAATTATTAATGTTTTTTTTCTCTCTTGACAATGCTTTGTATTATTTTGCATAAAAGTTGCAATCAATTATCTGTGTATCTCTTAAGAAAAGAGACTTTCATTTTTTTGTCTTCATATCATTCCCAGTGCCTAAAATGGTAGCCAGCATGCATTAGGCACTTAATAAATATTTTCTAAATTGACTTAAACAAAATCACACGGCATCTGAAATATATAACTTTTCTGCCATCAAAGAAACATTTCATTTAAAAGCTTAGCATCCAAAGAAAAGCCTTCAAAATTTCTGGGGCAATAAGTAGATCACAGTAAATAAAATCAGAATTGAATCTTGGCTCTTCTAGTTGCTGTCGATATTACCCTGGATAAGTCCTTCAGTGATTATGGGCCTCAATTTCTTCATTTGTCTAAGATCTCTATCAGGTTTAACTCTATGAACTATGAGTAAGCTTAAAAGTACATTAAAAATATCTGTCTGTATATCTAAAAAGAGGGCTGTTGTCAGAATCAAATGCTGTGGGTTCAAATCCTGGTCTTAATCCTTAACACCGATAAAATCTTGAGTAATTCCCTTCACTTCTCCAGGCATCAGTGTCTTTTTCTGTAAAATGAGGGAGTTGAACCAGATGATTTCCTTCCAATTCAAAAGTTATGATACTAAAAATCTAAACAACTATTTGGCTAACCTTTCATTTAGTCCGTACGTTTCTGCTTAAAAAAATCTTGATTGTTTAGTCTCATACTCTTTCTCTTTTCCTAGGTGAATTATTCTCTGTCAACACCAAAGGTCCACAGAACTCATGACCCTATTTCATAGTTGTATGAAAGAAATAATTTCCACTGCTCTCAAGGGTGAACAAAATGATTATCTGAATAGTGATGATGAATTTTCCTCACCTGAGAATTAGGCATGAAATGGAAAGAAAGTGAGGCCAATGACAGCATGGAAAGAAGAAATCTTTTTTTTTTTTCCCTTGGAAGCCCAAGCAATTTTTGATGGCATGAAAAGTGAAATACAGCAGAAGAGTCCTGTTTTGGGAAGAAAGAGAGTTGGAACCATTTGTTTGAGAAAGTCATATCTTTTTCTATAGAAATTTTTAGTTCAGCCTAGGCTACAAGGTACAATTATTTCTGAAGTTAGGTATTCTCATCAGGTATACTTACGTATTTGATTTAAAAATGGGCCAGAGCTCCAAGAAGCATAACCAAAGCTGTGTGAACAATTTCACACTTCATGAAAGAGCAGAAAAAACAATAATATGTCTCTGAAATAGATAAAAAAAAAAGAGGAGGAAAAAAAAAAAAAAGACTGACCATGGCATTTTTTCAGAACTTTTGGTAACAGTGAAGTAGGAATTTTATTTATTTTGGGGGGTGGGGTGGGTGAGGAGGAGAGGAGAAGAGAAATACCGTAAAATCCATGGCAGGCCTAGAAAGTAAAAGTTCTCCAAAGATCCTTCTTCATGAGTTTCTGTGTTCAGGAGTTGGAGCACCTCCACAAATCAGGTCAGCAAATCCCATTGTTGACAAACTACTAGACAAAGTTCCAGGGGTGATCAAATTGATAAAGATGATAAAAGACAGAAAAAGTCAATGTTGGGAGGGCTGCAAGAAGATAGGCACACTAATACACTATTGGAAGGGCTATAAATTGGTCCAATTATTCTAGAAAACAATTTGAAATTAAGTGAGAAAAGTAGCTAACCTGTCATACCCTTTGACCCAGTGAACCTACTACTGAACATGTAATCCAAGGAGGTCAAAGACAAATGAAAAGAACCACATATGCCAAAATATTCCTGGCAGCACTTTTTGCAGTATTAAAAACTAGAAATAAAGTGCTCATAGACTGGGAGACTAGCTGAACAAATTGTGATATATGAATGTAGTAGAATATTAATGGGCATTAAGAAATGACAAATATGAGAAATTTAGAGAGGATAGCATATATGAACTGATACAAAGTGAAGAAAGCAGAATCAGGAGAATAATATATACTGACACTACAATTATGTAAATAATAACTAATATTAAAACGCATCTGAACTTCAGATTAAATGCATTGCCAATCTTGGCCCCCAGAGAAAACAGATGATGAAATAGGCTTTCTTTGACCTTGGTAGAGAGCTAGAGGATTATGGGTATGGAAAGTTGCATCTACTGTCAGATGGTGGTTGTTTGGCTAAGCTTGGATGTTTTGCTCTTTTGCAAGTGAAGATTCTATTAGGGAATGTTTATTCCCTATTATGCAAAATGATTTTTGTGAGAAAAAAAGTCCCATCAATAAAACTAAACTAAAACTAACCTAACATAAAATTTCAGAAGTATCAGATTTGCCTTTCATTTTTCCGCTCTGCATTAAGAAATATAACCAAAGTAGGTTAGATTACTATGCAAGTTAGGAGGTAATATTGCATTGTAAGCGCATTTGAGCTGGAGTCAGAGGGGCTGTGTTCAAATCCCACATCTGCTATTTGTTACCTATATGAACTATACAAATTACGTGACCTCTTTTGGACTTGGATTCCTCATCTGTAAAACGAGGATGTAAAATGGATCTGTAAAATGAACTCAGAGATGGATTCTGAAGTTCTCTTAGCTCTAAATTCTAACATTCTTTCATTTCCTTCTATAGACACTATGGCAGTACTGCCCTCCATACTTACTTCCCAGGACCTCAGTGTGAGGTAGTCTTTCTCCATGCATCAATCAGGTTTTTATGCAGGTCTCAGGCTTCTTTTCTGGCCATGATCAACATTTGTGTGCCCAGGGATAGAATAAAGTAGTCACCAAACAGTCTCAGCCTGAGGATCAAAGTTCACCAACCTTATTTGCTAGTTTTTCTTGCTGATATTCCAGAATATGTCTCCTTTTATAGTTCCTGTTTCCTTTCCCCTGAACTTGACCCCATGCTTGTCTACTCTCTCAATGTCTTACAATTTGCTCTGTTCGACTGGATTTCCATTCCCCACTCCTCCTAGTTAACCTAGTCCCATTGCTGTCCTTGTGCCAGTGTGACTCTTGCTGAGCTTCCCTAGGAAAATGATAGAGTTTAGGGTATAGAATACTTGGTTGAGGAGGGTCAGGGAGAAGAAAGGGAGGAGTCCATCTGCGGCAAAGTTGTAATGGTTCAGAGCTCTAGCGATACTCCTGTCCCTCGTCTATAATGCATATAGCTCTTTTGTGCTGAATGATTATTACAACTTCAAAAGGATAGAACAATTTTTCACTCTTAGATTCTGTGCAGAGAACACAGGACACTGTCATGGACGTCTTCCCTCCAGTCAGCTATATGTTATCAAATGAAAAGGATCACATAATTTTAAAGCTAGAAGGAACCCGAGAGACTTTTTTAGTCTGATCCACTCATTCAACAAATGAGTAAACTGAGATATAGATGAGTAATATGTAAGTAAAGGGCTAGTTATAGATGACTTGTCCAGAATCAAGTACTTTACTAATATTCAAGGGAATTTTCTGGATCTTCAATCCCACATTCTTCCTGTTACACCAAACTCCCAATGGGTGGGATTCCCAAGGCATGGGCTCACACTTTCTATTCTTCTTTTCATGCAGAGGGGAGAACTCAATACCTTTTATACTTGAGGCTGATTTTGAGAGCAATGAGAAAGCAGAAAAAGATGAATTCAAAGGCTTCTGAAGCATACTAAAGCAAGAATACTGGGGAGGAATCATTGGCTCCCATCCTAGAAGAAAAGATTTAAAATGTATAGATTTTATAGGACCTGAATTTCCTTCTGCATGAGCAATCTCAGGTTCTAAAACTACTTCTTTCAATGGTTCAAGCTCTCTGAGGGAAGGAACTGTCTGATTTAGTGTGTTGTGACTCTGTTCCTTAGAAAGGGGGACTTACACTCACACTTTTAACACTTGAAAGCTTCAATGATTTCATTTGGGGTAGGCCATTCCTTCTACTTTCATAGCAAAGCTTCTAAGTCAATGAGCCTTTGTGATTCGCCAGGGCAAAAGTGGTGAATCCTTGAGTGGGAAACTTTCCCAAAGATGAACCTCTCCAAACTGAGAGCTCATCTTCAATGGAGAGCAGTCTGTTTTCCATGTTACCCCAAGACTTCTCAGCTTGACAAGGACTCCAGAGTTTGTATTCTGCTATCCTAATCCTGGAGCACTCAGAGTCTGCTCTACACCACAGTGAGGCATTAGAACAGGATTTTAGTGAAGGTCTTGCACATAGGAGATAAGAGAAGTCCTATTAGGAAAATTGGTGCTGAAGAAAAACACTTGAACTGAATTCACTTAAAATGAGTAACAATATTTCACAGCAATAAGTGAATGAAGAGGTATATTAGGATACTCTCTTGAAAAAAGAAAGGAAAAAACTGAAAATAAGTATATATCCTCTATTTGACAAAATTTACTTTATAGTTGCAACTATGTACCAATTCTTAGGATGAGCAAAGACAGAAACAAGCGTTGATTTGGGAGGAATATTTTTTCTAAAGAAATTGTATGATAGAAGAATAAGACATTCTTCACTTCACATTTGACATCAGAAAGAGGCTCATTGTTGGAAAAATATTCAAAGGCTTTATCAATTTTCCCAAGGGCCTCTTTAAAACCTTTGATATTAAAATCATTCTCTTTTGAAGTGCTTAACAACAATCAGTAAGAAACTGATGGGTAGGGCTAGATGCTAGAATTAAGTGGAGAAGGATATTTGAGTGAGGAATTCTTGGATAATTCATTCCTTAATTTATTTGTGTGTGTGTGTGTGTGTGTGTGTGTGCACATGCATGCGCATGCGATGATACTTTTGCTTATCTACACTACTTTGCTGGCCAATCTCCAAGACTGGAAGTTATAGTCCAATCTCTGAAACAAATTAGCTGTGTGACTTTGAACAAATCACTTCAAACTCTCAGTGTTTCCTGCAATTTGCTCTAAGACTAGACGTTTTAGAGAAGGTTCCTAACTGCATTGATGGGGAGAGTTTCATTATGTGGAGTTTGCTACACCAATAAAATAACAAGCCTGGACCAAACAAAAACTCAGATATTTATATGATGAACATTGAAGTCAGTTGCAGAATTTATGTGTATTCTTGCCACACTTCTTGACTTCTAGGCAATACCTTGTATGAAATTTGGATGGAGATGTCTTTAAATTAGAGTGATGTGGGAATATTCGAGTTAATGTTGACAGTGCTAACATCATAATTTAGGTCAATTGTCCAATAACCAATTTTTTTAAGAATTTGGCTGTCATCCTAGGTATACACAGTCCAGCCTCTATGCATACTGTAATTCTAATTTTGTTTATGTCAAATGATGAGAACGTTGTTCTTTTGAATTTTTCAATTGACTCATCAAGATGTTAATTAATGGGAATATTGGGAAGTATTTATTTAATGTTATAATTGTTTATTAAATCTCCAAGATCAAGTTTTTTTGTTGTTGTTAGTGGACAGTCAGTGATTTGTTAAAGCTCAATTTAATGCCTCAGGACTATTTTCAGATAAAGCATTATCTGGAAGCAAGAAGGTCCATTTTTCATATCAGTAAAATAAAAATGCATGATGTTAAGAGATGTTAGCATAATAAATTGCTTCTGCTTTTTCCCTCCTAAACCATGACTCCAACCTAAAAAGTATATAATCCCAGAGACCATCAATTATGTGATTGTCCTGTAGTATAATTTGACCTTTCTTCTTTCACTTAATTTGCCTCTGTCCAATCTAATCCAACAAGTAAACATATATAACGTGGAAGATGAAAAATAACAATATAATGGAGAAAAGGCAGGCGTCTGAGTCAGGAATAACTGAGGCCAAGCCCACCTCTGAAACTAGAGGCTTTGTGACCCAGGAATAGTCACTTTGGTTCTCAGTATATTAGGTAACTCTCGAATACTCTGTTATGAAACATCAGAGAATCAGTAATGGTAGAGGGAATTTTCTCACTGAGAACTCAAGTTGATCAAATGACAGGTCCAGACTTCCCTCACAAATAATAGGTAGATAAGGCATTTGACTAGGTATCAGGAATATAAGAAGAAGAAAGTCCCTGAGGCAAAAAACTTACATTCTACTGTAAGAGTTTACATTCTATTGGCCATATGTAATGATTGAAAAATTGCTATGATTTAAAAGTGACAATTACTTTCTGAAGATAATGTATAATTTTCCTTGAAGTAATTAATAATTAAGCATATTTCATTCAAAAATGTAAGGTGGACTTTTCAGAGATAATATTTAATCTTTCTCTTCTATGTAAGTCACTGGTATAATTTTTATACATAATCATTAGCTTTAAGATTATCAAATAATTGGGTTCTTCATTCCCTACTCTTCCATGACATTATAATTGTACTTACTCTACAACCAACAAGTACAATTTTTGCAACCTCCAAACAAGCATGACTCACAGGATCACAGACTCTGAAGGGACCTTTGAAGCAACCTTGTCCAACTTTCTCTTGATTTATTAATTTTAAAGTCTTATTGATACTTTCAAATTTGCCCTATCAGAAAAGATGGGAAACAAATCAAAGGCATCTTACAACCACAAAAGGCTCTGTCTCTTGGGGGATTCTTTTGTAGATATATTAGGACAGTTAGCTACTGCTTTCCCTTATAACTCTGAAATTCTGTGATTTCTTGAGCATTTCTAGTTCTACCCTCTGGATCTCTCCCAAATAAACCAAATCCCTCCCTTAGACTATCCTTCAAATACCATGTTCATCCTATGTTTACTCTTCTGCAGGCTATACATCCTGATTTCCTTTAGTCTGTTCTTTATATGCTATGAATTCAAGGACTTTCCCTGTTCTGATTGCCAATCTCTAGACACTCTTGTTTATCATTATACCCCAGTGTTCGCAATGAATCAATGATTGTATTGATGCCAGTATTCAGCTCAATAAGCAGATCCCAAACTATCCTTGCCTGACCATACTGTGGAACTCTCATCTATGCCCTTCCATAAAGTTCATTTAATGTACTGAAGGACTTCCTTGTGTTCTCTTGATATTATTGGCATGCCAGTAGAGTACCTGGGCTATTCATTGGCTGTTTCTCACTCTTGCTTGTGACCAAATCATGTTTGTTTTCCCCATTTAAACATTATTCTGATGACATTCTGTACATCACTTTCCCAGTGTAATTACTTAGCTGCATTGTGTTGTTGCCTCTCCTCTATTGCCCACTGGAAAATCTTCAATTTCAATTTTACAGAGACAATATTTTTAATGACTTAAAGCTAAATAACATCACTGGAATAAATTGGTACTTAAAAGATGAGCCATTGATTCAGGAACAATTGAGGTGGGGGTAGGGATCATTAAATATTTTCTAGTTTTCCAAAGACAACCCAGTCTACTCATTTGCTTTTTTTCTATTTCAGGACCCAGCTTACTGTCCATTTGCAATGCCTGTCCAAAGAATGTGTACTGATGAATGAGCTCTACAGGTTGTCCAATCAATTGTATAGCATAGCCTAGACCATATTCATTTTTCATCTTTTTGTGGATGAAAGTTCCCTCATAGAAAATTAGATCAAACTCTTTTTGGTAACAATGAAAAAAATTCGTGAGGCTCTGAAGTGTTTCTCATCTTTATACATTCAGTACCACCTAGCCATGAGTGAGAGCATTGAGAGGATTTCAACTCTAGGGAATATTTCTTGAATTTGGACCCTATGGTAGACTCTCTCCATGATAATGGGAGATGGACTTTATTTTGCACTCTTTTCCTTATTCTTTTCCTCAACTGATATTAATAGTCAAAGGGTTAATGTGACAAAATGAATAGAGAGCTAGCCTAGAAATCAGAAAGACAGAGGTTATCTCAAATAATTTTAGCTAGGTGATTTTAAGCAGTTCACTTAGTCTCTCAGGACTGAGAAATTCACTAAACTTGGTTTTCTAACCTATTTCTGGTGTCATAGACTCCTTTGTCAGATTTGTGAAGACTATGGGCTCCTTCTAAGAACAATGTTTTTAAATAAACAAAATAAAATAGATTATAAAGAAAACATTCTATTGAAATATAGTTGACAATATTTTTTAAATGAAAAAAATTTAAAAACAAGTTTCTTGGGTCTTAGGCTAAGAAATGGTTTAGGACTGTGATGTTAGAATTCAAATATGGTATAGGTCTACTGTCCTCAATGGGGTAAAGCACTTTTACGTGTCCTTTCCATTTTTTTTTTTATATATTAACATCCTTCCAGTTATATCTTTAGATGCCCTTGGAATGATTTACCAAGCTTTCTTTAAAATAATTTTTCCCTCTATGGCTCTTTGCTATTTTATTAGGTGACATTTTTCAGGTGATCATAATTTTCTAAAATCCTTCTTTGTAAGATTTTACAAAGTTTATATTCTAACTGGATGTTGCCCTTAGGTATTATCCGTCTATACCTGGTCAAGTGGGCAAATGCTTGCTGACTGAGATGGGTTTTAGCTTTTTTCAGTCTCATTGTTACAGCAAGTGGTCAGTTAAACTTATTTATGCCACTTTTATTATCTGTGTCAATGGTCTTTCCTCTATATTTGTCCTTCTTTGGCAGTATCAGAAAGTTGATTAATCAGTTCAGATTGAAATTGTTTTTATTGAAAATTATCTCTTTTCCCCCCTTTTCCCCCTTCAGTTCTATCATTACATTAAAAAGTCTAACTACAAAAAGATAGCTGATTTAGGAACAACTGTCCACCTACATCAGTTTGTAAGTTTTTTGCTGTTAATTAAAAAGGAACAACTTAAATTTTTTGTGATGTGACTTGGTACCTTATACGGTGCTTTCTGAATTTTTCTGATTTAATAAAAAGCATTTGCTTAGAGGTATAAGATTTCTGCATAATCTATAACTTATTGCCCTTTCTGATTAAAGCAATAAGCTTTTTTAGGCACCTAGAATGTGAGAAATACTGTGCCAAGCCCTAAAATTCAAAGAAAGGCAGAAGACAGTTTCGGTTCTTAAGGAGCAGATAACAACCAACCAACCAAGATATATAATCAGGAGAAGGGAAACATTTGTATTAAGGGTGATAAGGAAAAGTTCCTCCTAAAAGATGAGAATTTAGCTGGGACTTGTAGGAAGCCAAAAGGCAGAAGTGAGGTAGAGTAATCCTAGAATGGGGAACAATCAGTGAAAATACATGACTACGGAAATGCTTGGACAGTCTTGTTCAAGGAACAGGAGGAGGCTAATTCAACTGGATCATAGAGTACATGATAGGGAAGGGAATAAGCATTTATTAAATGCCTAGTATGTACCAGGAAGTGTGCAAGGTACATACTTTATGAATAAATCTAATCTTCCCAACAATTCTATGAGGTAGTTTTTATGATCCCCACTTTCCAGTTGAGGAAACTAAGGTTGTTTGAGGTTAAATGCCTTATACAGGATCACATAGCTAGTGAGTATCCGAGGTTGAATCTGAACTCAGGTCTTCTAGACTACAAATCCAGTGCTCTATCCATTGCCTCATCTAGCTGGGGTGGGTAGTAGAAGAAAGTATAAGGTATAAGTAGATTAGAAATGTTGGAGGATGTGAAAAGTTTTGAATACAGCGGATTTTCTATTTGATCCTGGAGATTATAGGCAACCACTGGATTTTATTTAATTTTTAATTAATTGAAGTTAAGTTAATTTTTATTTAACTGTTTAATTGGAGGGAGTTGTTATGATATATAATAAAATCTATACTTTAAGAAAATTGATTTAACAAATGAGTGGGAGATGGACTGGAATGGGGAGAGATTTGTAGCAGACAGACCAACTAGTAGCTTATTGAAGTAGACTTGAGGTAATGAGAGTCTGTACCAGAGTGGTGGCAGTGTCAAAGGAGAAAATGGGGTTCATGTAAGAGATGTTACAAACGGAAAATTGATAGGGTTTGGCAACAGATTGTGTAGGGAGTAGGTAAGGAAAAGTGATTGATAAAGGATGACACCTAGGTTGTGAGCCTGGGTGACTAGGAGGATGGTGGTGATGCCCTCAACAGTAATAGGGAAATTAAGAAGCAGGGAGCATTTAGGGGGAAATATGAGTTCAGTTTGGGGCCTGCTGAGCTATAAGATACCCAGTTTGAGAAGTCTAATAGGCAGTTGGATATGAAAGACTAGAAGTCATGAGAGAGGTTAGTGCTAGATAAGTAGATCTGAGAATCATCGCCACCAAGATGATCACTATGGATGCTGAGAAAATTATCAAATGAAATTGTATGGACAGAGAGAAGGAGTTGGGGAGAGATGGGGGGTTCTCTACTTCTGATATTGTTTTCTAATCAGACTTTTCACTGTTTTCCTCTAAAGCTTCCTTTACATTGAACTTCCTGAACATCAAAGTATATGCCAATTTAATCTATCTCATCAGTGTCCTTCCTAAGATGTTATATATGGAAATGGACCCTCCAGAGGTGGTCTGATCAGAGCAGAGTATAGCCAGAATAGAAGAGATTAACAGTTTACCTAGACCAATCTAAATGAACCTCATTCTTCTTCTCCTCATCTTTTCTTTTTTAAAAAATAAATGTGGGGGGGAGCAGCTGGGTAGCTCAGTGGAGTGAGAGTCAGGCCTAGAGACAGGAGGTCCTAGGTTCAAACCCGGCCTCAGCCACTTCCCAGCTGTGTGACCCTGGGCAAGTCACTTGACCCCCATTGCCCACCCTTACCACTCTTCCACCTATGACACAATACACCGAAGTACAAGGGTTTAAAAAAAAAATAAATGTGGGAATTGAGGATGCGCTAGGGTTGTCAAAAACTATCTAGTAGATGACCAATGTGGAAGTATATTTTGTGTGATAATACATGCATAACCTAGATCAAATTGCTTACCTCTCCACAAGGGAGAGAGGGAGAAAGAGGGAGGAAGATATTTGAATCTTATAATTTCAGAAAGCATTATGTTAAAATTTTTTATTATATATAATTGGGAAAATCTTTGAAAAAAAAACTATCTAGAAGTCCAATGAGGTCTCTTGATTACCATTTGGAAACTTTTCCTGCCATGTCACCTACCATTCTCTAAAAACCTATTTTAAACTAATTTGTATGCAATAACAGAACAACTTGTTGGAAGATTCAAAAGAATACCCATAAGATCATTAGTTAGACATATATAACAATCAATGCTAAAAAGTAGCTTTTGTATATATACATATATACATACATATAGCAATGAAGAAAAATGTATAGCTATTTAAACCATTAGAGTGGTTAAATCTGGCTTCAGACAAGTAGGGTGAACAAACATTTGACCCAAACAAGAATTTTTCTTCCTATGTTTCTCCTTTATTTGGTTCAAGGTAGGTTCTTCTAGGCTGACTACCTCAGAAGTATTTTCCAAAAAGATTTGATTGTTTCTTTATATATTTCTTATTCTTTATTCTTTAAACTTATTATTTTGTTTCTTTGTTTCTTTCTTTGCTTCTTTGTTTCTTTCTCTCATATATCTACAAATTTAGAGATGCATATCAACTTTATGAAATTTCACATTTGCATGACTAATAGATCTTTCAAAATTTCTCTTTCTGTAAGATTTTGGTTACCTAATGTTTCTCTACATTAGTGTAAGATGTCTATTTGTAAACAAGGACGTCTTGGCTCATACTAAAAAAATGCTATCATTAGCCCACATGATAGCATTAGTATGCCTTCCGAGAATGCCCACTAAATATTGATGCTGATTTACTAGTTAGAGAATGTAGATCAAGTAGGCAATATGAAACATGGAAAAGCCAGAATGCAATCTTTTTGTGGGGCTGGGAGAAGGGAAGGAAAGCAAATGAGCATTTATTTAGTGCCTACTCTGTGCTAGGCACTGTGACAAGTACTCTTTAAAAATATTATCTCACTTGAGCATAACAACCCTGGGAGGAAAACACTGTTGTTTTTAGAGTTGAGGAAGTGGAGGGAGACAGACTCATGCAGAGTCATACAATTGTTAAGTGTCTGAGGCCAAATTTGAACTAAGATCTTGTAATGCAGGGTTTTTGCATTGCAATATTAGCTTAGGCAAACCTGTCAGTTGCCCTGGAAGGAATGTTGATGATGGCATGCGCCATGGGCCAGGTGCCAGCTGGCAGTTGGGCTGAGATTATAAAAGCCCTTGGAAACCCAAGCCTGGGGTCTGTTTTCCCCTGACTTCATCCTGATCACTCAACTACCCCCTTCCCCTGGGGCCCCAGGTTGAAGAGTGGTGAAGGGTGGTGAAGGGTGGTGGATCGTGGGTAGGAACTTAGGATAACCTAGATATTAGGACCTTCCTCAAGAGCATCTCAACATCTATTTCATTATCATCAAGGTTAGCCAATAGATCTGGTCAATTTCTTAACCAGAGACTGTTTTGCTCTGACCGAGGGCATCCAGCCCTCAGTCTGCCAAGACCAACCAGGAGCTTCCATAAGCCTCAGCCATTTTATCAATTACATAGAATAGTGTTACCAAAACGTCTTACCTTTGCCTTGTTCTTTCCCAGTTACCAAATAAACCCATAGCCTTTAGTCTGAGAATCCTGTGGCCATTTCTTTACCACCATAGGCTAAGGAGGGTAAGCAACAAGGAGAGAATTCTGAGCTGTTGAGGTTGAACCAAACCTCCATTGGTTAGGTCAGGAAACTCAAGCAACCACTTCCTGCCAATCTGCCATCATCCAATAGGAGGCAGTTACCTTAGCAGGGAGAGGCCAGCTGCCTGACATCTTAAAGGAGCCTTAGCAGCTAGCAGTGAGGTTCACTGACCGCTCAGCTTTAGGTTTGGATTTTGAACTTAAAGCAAGTCCATTCCAGCTGAGTTTGGTCATTCCTTCAAACATCCAGCTCCAATCTCCCACTGGACTTGTTACTGGCTCAAGGCCCATAGTGACCATTCACTCCCTCATAAGAATTTTTCCCAACTCTCTGACTATGGCATCCCCTATCTTCCTGGGTGCCATTATGTTGACCATGGCTTTATGAGTTAGGATTTTCAAGATTTCAGTACATAAGACTGATTAGTCTCTCTTGGGCACGATGTTTGTTGCTAAAGAGGTCATCAGTTGAATGGATGTACCTACATATGATCTCATGGCCCAAATGGCCAGAAGTCCTTTGGGAATAAATTAGGGCATCTCAAATTGGAATGCACAATGCTAGTTAGTTATACTGTTTGTATAAACAATATAACTCTTTACTAAAATCACAGTTTTAAAATTATTTACTTTTAAATTTTTTAATATTTTAAATTTATTACTAATATTAATAGGATAGGATAGGACAAGGTTTGTGGTTTCACTGATATGGTAAACTCTCACTGAGGAAACTTTCTTCACCAGAAAAAGTGGCAGATTGGCTATTTCTTTGCAATTCAGCCTCTGAGGGTTGTCTGGGGGCACTGAGGATTAACTAATTTTCCCAAGTAAGCAAGGTATGTCAGAGATAGGGCTAGAATTCAAGTTTCCTTTCTGACTCTGAGGCCAGGTATCTAGAAATGCTATCTAATAATGACATATTTTAAACAATTACATATTTTGAATAGTATTTAATGAAATACCAACAGGAAGGGATGTGGTCTAATTGAAAGGGTATGGAAATGGGAATCTTCATCAATTTGAATATGAGTGTCAGCTTTGTCACTCATGAGTTTTGTGATCTTGGACAATCATTTTCCCTCTTTGGAACTTAGCTTTCTCATTTGTTAAAAAAAAAAAAAAAAAAAAAAAGGTGTGTGGGGAGAGGTAGAAGGAAGATGGGCTAGATGATCTTCAAGGAACTTTCTAGTTCTAGTGTGGATCTGATCCACAACCATAAGTAAAATCACTGATTCAACAAATATTTATTGAATGCCTGCTGTTTATGGCACATTGTGTTCGGTAATCTGAGGGATATAGAATGCATGGCATTTTTTTTCAGTCTAGGTCCCTGTCCTTTGGTTCCTGTGGCTTAGTATTTTTTCTACAATTAGTTAAATATATTTCACTAAATTTCTTTACTAATTCCTAAAGGCTTCTTTGTGTTTTTTCAAGTCTTTGACTCATTCTTCTTAAAGAGCCAATGCCTTCCCCACTTCTCAACCTTAACTAATAAAAACACATTCAGGCAGGATATAATAAAGTTTTTCTCCAAAGGCAGAGAGAATTCTCTAAAAGATCATGATTTTGAAGCCCCTAGTTGGCTCTAAGTATTCTCAGGAATTGTGCCATTACTTATTTTTACTCCAAGAAAATTAGAATCAGTAAAGTTCTTGCCATTTTCTACCCAAGGGGTGGAAATCAGCCCCTGCTGAATAAGAGTTTTGTTTCCATGCTGCCCCAGAAGGCTTACAATAGAAATGGGCTCTTAGCACCAGTCATCTTCACTGAAACTCCTTCTAGGAAGCTTCAAAAAAGGAGAGGGCTTGGGGGAGACTGCCAATTGAGTTGATTCAGGGAGAACTTTCTCAGGCTATTGGCATATGGGGAGTCCCGCCAAGACTGACTGACCACATTCTTCATCTCTTTTCAGTTGGGTGACAAGGGCAGCCATTTCTCTAGGGAAGGTTTTGTATAGAATTATAGATGCAGTGAGCTAGAAGAGAGATCAAGAGGTCTTATAATTCATTCCCCTGCCTCTGAACTCTTCTTTATTCAGACCATTCCTAACAGAACATTTATAATTTCAACCTTAAAATCTACAAAGCAGTAGACTTCAACTTCTAGAGTCTGAAACATCTTACGAGGTCCTTCCTATTTCATCTTTGGTGGATGTTGTCACTGTTAACTCTCCCATCCTTAGAGATACCTTATGTTGTCCTATAACTCTCTGTCATCCAAGTTACATACAATTACTTCTTTTATCTTTTCTTAAGAGGCTTATTTCTTAATCGATTTGTCAGGATGGATGCTTTCTGTTCTAGTGCCTTACTCTCATGAATCATGGTTATTGCAGATCTGGAAGAGACCACAGGGGCTACGTAGGCCAACTTTAGTTTAATATGTAATGATACCAAGACCCAGAGAAGTTGAAAGATTTGCCTAAGGTCACAAAAGTAGTAAATACAAAAAAAAACCTAAAAAGTAGTAAAGAACTTTAAACCCAGATACACTAATTCTAAATAAACATTTTTCTCATTACACCACCCTGGAGAAGGGAGAAAAAGAGTGAATGTTCTTCCGTTCTTCATAAAAGAGAATGAGGTGGGCATATTGTGAACCACTAAGCTTGACTTTTATTTCTGGTAAAATTCCAAGATGTATGATTCAAAATGATGGCTAGTAAATATCTATTAAAAGAACTGTTGATTATGGATTCAGCATGACTTTATCAAGAATGGGTTATGCTAGCTTAACCTCATTTCCTTTTTCATAAGAGTACCAGACTGGACAAAATATCTCATACTATACTTGTGAATAAGATGGAGATATGTGGGCTAAAGGATAGCTGGATTAACTGGTGTATGAGCTTGTTGACTGTCTGAATACAAAAAGCACACATTAATGGTTCAAGTCATTGAAAAACAGGAATCGGAAAAAAAGACAAAGCTATTGATTTTTGATTATCATATTTCCTACAAAAGCTTCACTGATATAAAGCTGTCATCACAATTTGGAGGCTAAAAGAGCCAAGAAACTATTTTAGTCAGAAAACATTTTATCTCATTGCAAGTAGAGAAAGTAGGTAACAAGAGCAACGCTGGCTTAGAATTCAAACTTATTTGTAAAATATTATGTAAAACATGATGGAAGATGATTCCAGAAGGTATGAGTAGACCTATCTCATTAAATAATGGACAGCAGCAGAATAAAAAAAACAAAACTACAAAAAGCTAGATGAATCAATTGATAAACATTTATTAAGTATCTATTATGTACCAGGCACTGTGATAAGTGCTGGTGATACAAAAAGATGCAAAAAAATAGTTCTTACTCTCAAAGAGCTCACATTCTAATGCAGAAGACAACTGATAAATAAATATATGCAAACATACTACGTATATAGGATAAATTTGAAATAATTAACAAAGGGAATACACTAGAATTAAGATTGGGAAAGGCATCCTGTAGAAAGATGGGATTTCAGTTAAAACTTAAAGCAATAAATGAAGATGAGAATGGAGAGAATTCTAGCCATAGGACATAGCCAGAGAAAATTCCCAGAACCAAAAGATAGAATGTCTTGTTTATGGAATAGCAAGGAGGCCAGTGTCACTGTATTAAAAAGTAGGTGGTGGAGAATAAGGTGAAAATGATCAGAAAGCTAGGAGAGAGCCAGGTTATTAAGGACTCTGAACAGAAAAGAACATTTTATATTTTATCCTAGAGGCGATAGAGAGCCACTGGGATTTATTGAGTATTGTAGATGATAGAGTCAAAATCTGCACTTACAGAAAACCACTTCAGTGGCTAGACAGGGGATGAACTGGAGTAAAGAGAGTCTTGAGGCAGGCAGACCCACCAAGAGGTTATTATGAAAGTTCAGGCGTAAGCTGAGAAAGGCCTGGTCCAGAATAGTGCCAGTTAGAGGAGAAAAGGACATTGGAAAGATTTTTCGAAGGTAAAATCAACAGTTCTTCTCAATAGATTGGATATGGGGAGGACATGGTGGTGAAAGATGTGATGGACTTGAGGATGATTTCTAGGTTGCAAGCCTGAATAATTGGAAGGATGGTGTTGTTCCTTCAGTAATAGGGAAGGAGCACAACAAGTAAATGGAAAAAGGGAACAGATTTTCTGTAATGTTTTCTATAATTCTATAACATCATATTTTCATCATCAGTGACAGAGGAATCATGACATTTGGATCCTAACACTTCAGTCAACTATGTGCTATACAAGGAAATCTTTCAGGAAGATGACATAATTTTGAAATCCCTGTGAGGCCATCTTATAAAATATCACAGGGAAAGGAAGGTACCAAAAGACTAAGGAAAAATCATAAATGCTACTACTTCTAAAAAAAGGCATCCAATAAAGGGACCATCAGTATCTACCAACTCATATTCCTATTTACATATTGTTAACATCTTTATGAAACTATTCTATATGTGTATATAGAAATGAGGAAAATTTAAATCAAAACAGGAAATTTTAAATCAAAATACAAAGAGGGGATAGGTAGGTTTTCAGAAAAGATTTTCTACAGCAAATTACGTCTTTGTAGTCACACAATTGACTGAATGGTTCTAAAAATACATTATATTTTGTTGATAAGAAAAATTAAAATTGACTACAATAGGACAAAACATAACCTTTATAGATCCTCTTCCAATAAGGAGTATCTTGTACACATATGAAGATCATACAAGATTGTTTGATAAACAGAACCATGGAGATGACTTTGCTTAGTGACCTTCCAGTCATTGCTGCCAAGTAAAGCATAAAACAGGAAGATATATGCTCACCAAAGATATTTGTTATTGTCATGGATGATGTCCTGAGCAAGATTCAAAGAGAAGAGGGATTTCCTGTAGTGCTAAGGTTCTGTACAGGTACTCCTGTTTGTGGATAATATTGTATTGATTGAATCATACCTCAGTTATTGCAGGACTTTCTCAATGAGAGAAGAGATCAGACTAACAAACCACACAAGAAAACTAAATTAATTAAAATATCTATTGTCCAGATTATGACATGCATTGGATGGTCGGTTTATTAAGTAAGTATATTAGTATTTTTCTGGGATAGGAATTGCAGATGGACAATGGACTTGTTCCCCAGGATTGAGCAGGAGGAAGACAGCTGGCTGGATTCCACTTAAGAAGTTGAACAGAGATTTAACGATCTCACCTTTTCCCCTGTCTTACAGAAACATATTTTTGGATATTTTTGCCCAAATATTCTCTTGATGATGCTGTTTGCTTGGATTCATTATAGCCCTTAGAGAATCAAAGTTATGATTGGGGAGGGGAGATAGATAGAGGCATTATGGGTAGTTGTAAACTGAAGTATATTTATAATGTCAAACCTATTTCAAGAAATAGTGTAACAGATAACATTAAGAAAACATGAGATCAGAAAAGGATGTAGAGGAATAACATGATGACAGCAAAGAGATAACAGATGAACAGGCTGAGTGTTGCATTGGTAGGTATCATCCATCTCCTCTTCACTAATATATACAGCACCCTCATTCAAACCTTTATCTCTTTTCACTTGGACTATTGTAATAACCTACTGATTATTCTACTTGCTTTCAGTCCCTCTTCTCCTCAATTCCTCCCTCATGCAGTTGACAAAGTATTTTTCTAAATACAGGTCTATCCATGCTCTTCAACTACTCAAAAATATCCATGGCTTCCCTCTTCCTCCAGATTAATATACAAACTTTCCAGCTTAACATTTAAAGTGCTTTCCAATATAGCTTTAGTCTATCTTCCCAGGCTTATTACACATTATTTTCCTCTACACATTTTACAATACAACCAAATGAGTCTACTTGTTGAGCCTCACACCCAACATTCCATCCATCTCCCCTCATAGACTGTCTCCCATTCAGAGAACTTACTCTATTCTCCCTTCACCCTTTTAGAATCTTTAGCTTTTCAGCTTGAACATCTTATATCTAGTTATTTGGGGTTTTTTCCCCATTTTTCCCTTGCAGCCCTTGCACTTAACACAGTTCATTGAGCATAGTAGGTGCTTGTTGAATTGAATAAAGTAAAATCTTCAAGGCCTTCTTTCTAATATCTCCTTTGCTCATTCCAGTCCCTCTCTTAACATTTTAGTTGCTATTTGTTGCCTCCACTCAGTAGAACATGAGCTTCTTGAGGACTGGTACATATCTCTGTGCATTTCATATAGCAGGGGTTTAATATAGATTAGATGTAAATTTAAAATAATGGAAGGAATATTCACACCAGTGAAATTATGGGTTCTTGACCTGAGAATCATTCATCAGAAAAAGTTATTACATTTGGGAGGGAATTTAGTCTTCAGTGTTTCTTGCCAAGTAGACTTGCAACAGGTCCTGAGCACCAGGAATGTGCTAAGCATAATATAGAACCAGAATTATGCCAATGAGTGATGGAACGCATAGGTCCATATTCTCGTAAGACCCAAGTTATTCCTGTTTGTCAGTTAGACATCTTTAGAAGACACAAACCCAGCATATACAGAATTAATTGGTTCTAAACATATGTTTATCTGGAAGTTACCTAGTGATTTCTCAAGGGGAGAAATGGTTAAATGTCTACCACCTAAAATTATGACATGATAATCCTCCGCTTATTTTCTTCATATGGTCAGAGCTTGAATCACAAGCATAGGACTAGTTCTCTAGCATGGAAGTTATCAGTCTTTCTGCCCTATGACCTAAAAGATTCTCAGGAAGAATACTACTAAGGGCATTATGATAACTTTTTTCTTCTCCGTTTTCTGTTCTATTCTACAAGCACATAATAAGCATTTAAAGTCCCATGGTTGGTTTTAAAGTCCTTTATAACTTGGACACTGTCTTTCCAAGCTTCTTATAATTTACTCTTCATATACTTTGTGATCCAGTGGCACAGGCCTCCTTGCTGTTCCTCTCACTAGGTACTTCATTTCCCGATTCTGGGCATTCTTATTGGCTGTTTTTTTATATTAGGAAAACTTTCTCTGTCTTTCCCTCCATCGCCCCCATCTCTGGCTTTTATCTTCCTTCAGATTTCAGCTAAAGACCCAGCTCCTTCAGGAAGTCCTCTTTAATCTTGATGTCATCACTCCGAAATTATCTCCAATTTGGTTAGTATATATCTTACTTATACATAGTTGTGGGCATGTTGTCTTTTCCATAAGACTGTGAGTTCTTTGGAAGTAGAGAATGTTTTTTGCCTCTCTTTGCATCCCCAGCTTTTAGCACAGTGCCTGGCATATAATAGGCACTTAGTAAATATGAATTGTCTAACTTACTTCCAGTTACAAAGATAAAAACTTACTTCCAGATACAAAGATAAAAATTTACGTCTAGAACAAAGGTAAACTTACTTCCAGATACAAAGATAAAAACTTACTTCCAGATACAAAGATAAAAACTTACTTCTAGAACAAAGGTAAACTTACTTCCAGATACAAAGATAAAAACAACACTAGACTCCACTTTAAAGGAATTTAAATATTACTAGAAGGATAACAAAGGGGGGAAAAATTGAGCAAAGAGAAAGAGGCAAGAAATACCTATTCAATATACAATGGAATAGCAAACTTTTTGCATTTATTTTGAATCTCTAGCACCAAATTATTAACTCATCTAATTTTCCCCAGTTCTAGTAGCCTCTCTATTAATCAATCCAGAATGGCTCCATTTATCTCTGCTGGATACCAACAATAGAAGGACTGCTTTCTTGGCTCCTTACACATGTCCCAAGACCACTTTGGCTCTGGCCCACAAAAACAGAGAAGGACCAGAAGTTCAACAGTAGGAATAAAAGCTTACAGTGACAGCCAAGTTCCCAAGTTTCAAGCCACAGGCTCTGAACCAGCTGCTCTGATCATGGACTTGTTAAATGGAATTGTTATGGATGGATGCTTTGTAACCCCAGGTTCTATGTGTTCTGTCAGTCAAAATCTTCTTTAAACCATAGAGTATAAGAAATAACTGATGGATTTCATTCTTTACTAGTGTAGCAGATGACATACTCAGCTCATAACAATGGCAGTTTAATGAAATAGCAGTGTAAATAAGTAATAGTAAAGGATTGCTTCCATAAACCCTAAAATGAATCTTCCACATTTACTGAGAAAATTAAATCTTTATAGGAATTATACATGAGAGATACACACAGGTTGATCAAATGGGCATACACACCTGCAGAAAACACTTCTAATGCTTATCCCAAGCTCTTTTAGAGATAATCTTTAAAGGACTCATGAAATAGCTGTACCTATCCCCCCATTTTTCCCCTTTACAGGCAAAATGCATGACTTACTTATGGTTCTTAAATTAATTTTCATAAGCTACTAGATATATTCTTGAAATTTTTATAATCTTTCAAGCAGAACGATGGAATTTATAAAATAATCTGCCAAGAAGCACAGAATTCATTTGATATAAATGATAGATGGGAACATAATTTTCCCCCCTAAGAATCACACTAGTTTTTGCATCCAGAGAGTCACTATTCATGGAATAAGTGAAGAGTTAATAACATAGACCAATTCTTCAAGGGGAAATATCTGTCCTAAGATCTGTTCATGTTTACATTGGAAAAGGGCAAGAAGTGTCATATTTGAGAAACTGGCCAGAGCAAAATAGTTTATCTTTGAATAGTGTGCCATTTCTCCAAATGTAGAATTATGAGTGTGTATCACCAAACCAGTCTAAAAATGTTCCAGCAGGAAAAGGAATGAATGCTTTTTGCTGCTTAAAAAATATCAAATGGAGGGGACTAGATTTATAGTTCTTTAAATTAATTATGCTTAGTAAATCATTAATATTGTTCACAAAATTGCTGACTTAAAACTGCTGCAAATGACCTCAATTTCTTATATAAAAATCTACAGGAAGATTCTGGGGTTCCTGGTCCTTCCTCTCTTGGCTCATCAGCTTCTCTTTACTTGTCAACTCACTATGAGAATAACTAAATTAGAGTTGGCAAATTACAGAATTTTAGAATTGGGGAAGACTTCAGAGGTCATCTAGTACAATTCATACCTTTGCTTAAAAATTTCCCAGGGAAGAGAAACTCACTACCTTCTAAGACAAACTATTTCCACTTTTAAGAGCTCTAATTATTAAGCAGTTGTTCCCTACTTAATCTTAAATGTGTCTCCTTTGCTCCTGGTCTTTCTGGAACAAATTCCAAATAATATCCATTTAAGAGAGCTACCATGTCTCCTCTGAGTCTTCTTCAGAAAAAAAAAAAGCATTCCCAATTTCTTCATCCAATCATTATAGAGCATGGACTCAAGATCAATTGCTCTGAATATTCTTGAGGTTAATAATGTTCTTCCTAAAGTATGGTGCCTAGAACTAGACACAATGCTCTAGATGTAGTCTGACAGGAGCAGAGGCCAAAAGGTTCTTACTCAGTCCATTGGGAAGCCCAAGTTGTAGTAAGTTGCCTTCTCTGAAAAGTACAAGAAACTATTTGGTACAGTGTCCTAGCAGTTAGACACATGGGTGAATAAATGAATGATCCCCAAAGAAGGCTTATTCTTAATTATTTCAGGGGAATGAGGTGAGTCGTTACTATGATTTTTGAATATTAAAGATGCCTGGGAATGCTCAATCTAATTATGTCAATCTTTGTGACCAGGATACAAAACAGAAATGCTACAAGCAATTATTTATCACCAAATGGCAGTTTAGCTACTGAAATTCTCAGATATCCAATTCATCACATGTACAGGAAATACTAGTTATAGTTTGAATTCATAGCATCTTTAGATGAGGAGGAGGAGGAAGAAGAAAAGGAGAAGGTAGAAGATGGCTTGCATTCATAAGAAGAGAGAGAGTGGCTGGATAATAATTGTTTGCATTCATATAGAGCTTTTTATGGTTTTCAAAGCTCTTTACATACATTTCCTTATTTGATACTCATAACTACCCTATGAGTTATATACTGTTATCAGCTCCTTTAGTGATGAGGAAAATCAGACACTAAAAGGTGATTTGTTCAGGGTCATGCAGCTCTTCAGTATTTAAGAAAAGATTCTAATTTATACCTTTCTATCAAGTTGAGTGTCTTCTCCATTATGCCAAGCTGCCTGATATGTTATTATAAGCCATCATCCAACTGATCAGAGACACAGATTTACCTCAAAGAACATAAATTTCATTTCTCTCAATCATTTGGCATTTCATTTGTAAAACTTGTAATGAATATTACGTGACTGCCATTTTCTAATTTATTTAAATATGGAATAGAGCAGATATCATTTTATGTGCCCCTCAGAAGGTCATAGAGCAACCTTTCTATGTTAGTGGGATGCTAGATGAAGTTCCATTCAGTTTGATAAGCATTTATTAAGCTGTTGTTGTTTGTCCTTCACTTTTGAAGAGGACCAATGCCATTACAGATGATATTTTGACTTGCAAATGAATTGGACTTAAGTGAGGCAGAGTTGCACAAAGCCATCAGTCTCATTCTCTCTTCCAGAATCATTAAAGGTGCTGTTTTTAGCACTGGGAATATAATGAGAGAAATGGAAACAATATTTGCTCTGAAGGGGCTTCCATTTTACTGCAGCCCAAGAAACTTAGAAAGGGATAGGGAGAAATACTTTCATCTATAACCCAAAGAGCACCTTTGCACCAGATGTCTAGGACAATAATAATGATCTTGTCGCTTACTCAAAGGGCTATGTAGTTCTTCAAATTATAAGATATTTGGCTAAAAGAAATTGGTTAAGTAAAAGCCATTCTGGCTTCCCCTAATTACTCTCATTAAACTATAATTCATAATGCACCCCATGGTAGTGCCCAATTGTTAACAATAACAATTTAATAGAAAAGTGCCACTGAGAATAGAGTAGCCATGGGCAAGTGATTCTTTTTTAATTCCCTAGTGTGTTCTTTTAGTCAATGGTGAGGGAGAAGACACAGAAAAAAGATAATTATGGCAACTTATTTTACAACATGTACTCAGCAAAGCACTTCTGAGTTTGGCAAATGACCATGCTTTGGAGAAATTGTCTTTTTTTCTGCCTCAAATGCAGAGGGCCTTATACAGAAACAGAGATCATCATCAATGGCCAGTCTTCACTTTGGTCTGGTCAGAGAAGGCTAGCTAGCTCTTAGTTGAAATGAATTATCAATGCATGAACAGATGAATGAATATGAAAGCATTTTATTAAGCATGTATTGCACCAATCACTGTTCTAAATACTAAGGGTAACAAATACCAAAGAAGAGGTCCTTGTCCTCAAGGAGCTTACATGTTAAAGGGAGAGACAACACAAAGAGGGGAATGATGGCCAGGGTGAGGTATTTCAATCTGAAAAGTTCCTGGGATGGGGAGTGGATTGATACATCTTTCCAGGAGTAATAGCGGCATGACAGCTCTGCCAAGTGAGCTTCCAAAGGCATAGTGTCCCAACTGGGAATTGTTAGACACAAGACCCCATATAACAAACCTGGGGTGAACAGCATGCAAACCAATCTCAACTGAAGGGAAGTAGAGGAAAGATCACAGAAGAGTGGGACAAGGCAGATGTTGTGGAAGCCATCACAGTACTGGTGGCTGGGGGACCAGATATCATCCTAAGACAAGAAAACAGAGAGCTTCCTTGGACACTACTGCAAGGCTGCTAGGAAGGTCATAGGGATGAGGAAGAAATAGAGCATGGCAAGGGAGAAGCTCATCTCAGGGGCAGTCTGGTAGTTTCCTGTTTTTACTAACTATTCTTATTAACTAGGTGCTAAACTCTCTAGTTTCTAGCTCCTGAAAGAGAGTTAGTGATGGCAGTGCCTTTAAATTTAGCATCCTGGGGCAAAGACCTGAGGAATTTACTCCTGTTACACCCTCTGTAAAGATTCTTAAGGATCTTCCTTTGAAGTGCCAAAAGAGATCATGGTGAACAGCATAAATACTCACACTGGTATAACAGTATCTTAAACCCAGAAAGTACTCAAATAAGGTTCATTTGTTTGCTGACATTATTTCCTTAGCAAACTCTTCTTTCTCATATTTAAAGAATTATTTTTGATTTGATTCTGCTAAACACCTATTAAATACCTATAATATTTAAAGCAATAGACTTTAAGCCCTTTCCCCTAGTTATCTCCTTACCCAATTATTGCTGTTGTTGACAGAGTGTAGCAGATCTTTCTGAATATGTCTATGAACCAGATCTAAATATTCATGGATCTTTCTCATCTCTAGGAAACAGGGCCAAGAAGTCATATAAGCTCTGATTGTAATTACTATTAGATGCTATAAAAAATACTATTGGATGTTAGACGAGATCTCCCTTAATTCTAGTGCCTTCCCTGTGGATTATCTCCTATTTGTCCCGTCTATAGCTTATTTGAGTACAGTTCTTTGTATGCTGCCTCCCCCATTAGACTGAGAGCATCTTGAGAGCAGGAACTGGTTTTCATCTTTCTTTGTCTCTCTAGCCCTTAGCACAATACCTGGTACCTTGTAGGTACTTGATAAATGTTTATTGATTGACCAGCTTATTCTATTTTCAGTTCTCCTTCCAACTGCCAAGGAGTTGCCAGCTGTCTATGAAATGTGGCTCAATTGCTAGCTCTATCATTCCTATTCTTGAGAGATGGAAAAGATGGAAGTCCTATGGGGAGAGAGGCCAAGGAAATAATTTCTGACTTTGTGCCTCTTCTAGGTCAAAGGGGCTGACTGTAAAAATATGCCTATAACAGAAGAATATAGGTGAATGTATGCTAGATTGTGATGT
This sequence comes from Gracilinanus agilis, assembly GCF_016433145.1. Taxonomy (NCBI): domain Eukaryota; kingdom Metazoa; phylum Chordata; class Mammalia; order Didelphimorphia; family Didelphidae; genus Gracilinanus; species Gracilinanus agilis. The sequence goes on from NC_058135.1 coordinate 105,764,958, forward strand.
GTCCCAAGAACAGTTTCTGTTTTAGGAGTAAGGCAACAAATGGGATAAGATAGTGTAAAATACGTTGGGTCTGGGATCAGATAACCTGGTTTCAATTTTCAGCAACACACATTTGCTGACCACATGACTAGAGGAAAATCATCTAGCTTCCATGTCTCACTCTTTTCATGTATAACCTAATGACGACCAATACATAATCCTTAACATTTGCAAGTAACTTTCCATGTCCTATGTCTTCTGATCCTTACAGTCCTGCAGGGGAGGAATTACAGGGATTATTACAGAAGAGAAAACCAAGGGTCAGATTTGTCCATGGTCACTCAGTTGTGAGGCTGTCTTCAAATGTGCATCTCATTTGACACTGAATCCTTCCCTCCTTCCATTATACTATGAGGGTAACATAAAGTGATCTCTCAATTCATAGGAAATATATATTCCTAAATATGAAAGAGACCAGCTAACAATTTCCTTCTTAAACTGAGTGCAGATTATATGCACATATATTCAGATATTTTATTATATATTTATGCATATGTGTATATATATGTATATATACAAAACATCATTATAAGTTTAATCTGCATTATTTAAATTTTTCTCCATCTGTTTCTTAAATCTAGATACTCAACAAAACAATAAAATCAAGGTCTGATTTGTAGCATTTGCCGATTTCAGAGGCAAAAATGTTCACATTGAAATTTTAACCATTGGTTCTTGTGAGCTGCTCAGAACTGTTCCCAGAACCCACTGTGTCGGTATATAGTTCCCAGAAATAGGCTTATACTTATCAGGATTTCCCTAGTACTCTATATGTGCTCTAGAAAATTCCTTTATATAGAATTTAGAATCTAGATATATTCTATATATAGAATAAAGGAAACTAAATCAATTTGATTTTAAAGGTGCCTATGATATTAAAGGCACTGGGCTATTAGAAGCAGATAGGCGATGATAGACTAGGAGTCAAAAAGATCTATTAGAATTCTGCCTCAGACCCTTACTAGTTGTGTAACCTAAAGAAGTCACTTAACTTCTTAACGTCCCCAGATATTCCCCTAAGACTGTAAGCTACAAAGCAGGGGCTGCTCTGACTAGTGAGAAGTTTCCTTATTGGAAGATCCCTATAATGATGAAATCACAGGTCAGGTTGAAGTGTAGAGGACAATGAAATGAGACAACTGAAAGTTAGGCAGAAGTCAGAATGTGGAAGACTTTAAATGCTAGGCTCAGCATTTTATATTTTATCTTATAGGCATTAGGGAGCCATAGAAGAATTTTTCAGCTGTATGTTAGGAAAATCAGTTTGGCAGTAGTGAAAGAAAAAATAGAGGGGAAAGACCAGAAGCAGAGAGACTAATAAGAGATTACAATAGTCCATGAGAGATGGCACGAATGTTTAAACTGGGATGTCGACTATGGAAAGAGGACTGAGCAGAGACACAGAGGTAAAATCAACAAGACATGGCAACTGATTGGATAGAGAGGATGAGGGAAGAATCAAGGATGATTCTGTGGCTACAAAGTTGAGTGATTAGAAGGACAGAAGTATCCCTCAAAGAAAGCAAAATTGGGGGAAGTATTATTAGTTTCTCTTTCATTACCTTTCTGCTTCTTCCCCATGACTCTTACCTTATCTCTTACTGACAGGTTTTTGGGTTTTTGTTTTGTTTTGTTTTTTGTCTTTTGTTTTTTGTATGTTCATTTCTTTGGGTAAGATCAAGGGAAGTCTAGTCTTTTTATGTGTGAAGGGAAAGTGAAGTCAGTACAAGTATATATGGGTCTCTTGGAAAAAAATGTAACACTTGCTGGTATCTGTTTCAAGAAATCCACAACATGACATTAATAAAGTCCCAAAGAAAAGTGCATTCCATTAAGGTTGTACCAGTGACTCCAAGAAAGTTAGGGAAAAAGGAAAATGTTATCTCTTTAACCTGCGAACTGAGCTGATCTCAGAGCAGTGGGAGATGCTGCTTCTCTCTAACTATCTTTATACATTCCTCCTTTTCTTTCACAGGAGAAATCTGGAGTTTTCTGGTTTATTTTCCTTCCTTCGGTAAGTCTTTAAATTTGCTTTTCATTTCTCATGCTTTCATTTTCTGATTCCCAACCCCCTTTCTTCCCTACAATCTCCACCCACTTTCTCACCTACATACAGTAAAATTGCTTCCCAAGCTGATTGCCTGAATGTGTCACAAGAAGATTCAGGAAGCAAATGTCAACTTCAGTATCATGTAATGAAGCCTTAGTTTATGTATTTATTTCAGATTCCCCTCATCCTTTCTTCTTCTGTTCTCTATTTCCACCCTTCCCCAAGATTTTATTACCTCCCCTCAGCATATTTGTTCAAAGCCCCTTTATCTAGTTATTGTACTTCTTTCTATCTTGGAATCATTTCTTAGGTCTTGGAATCCACCCATAATAATCCTTTCCTTCACTCTATCAGCTCCGAAAGTCCATCTCCTTAAAAAAAGACAAGCCTTCATCAACTAACTAGAACAGAGACAATATAGCCTTCCTTACCCTGTCATGTCTGAACAAGTAACCATTTATTTATTTTAGGTGCAAGGTCAATGTTTCCTTAATTGTCTTTTTTATTTCTTTTGGTTGACCCATGTCAGTATTGACCATCTTACTTTGTCAGTTCATAAAAGTTAAAAACATGCCCACTTAGAATATTTTACATAGGATTAAGAGCTATAACTGACCTTAGAGATCATCTGATTAAGTGACTTCCCCAAGAACCCTGAATTCTGGAAATTAGCAGTCATGACTTATACATATATCTTTTAACTTCAAATATTCTTTTTCCTACATGATTGCACCTCAACACTAGAGTTGTAGAAGACATACAGACATTTACATCCTTTTTGGTGATGCTGGTGGCAGGCAATGATGATGTTGGTCATAGGATGATGATGACAACGATGACAATGATGATGGTGATGGTGATGATGATGATGGTGATGGTGATGATGATGATGATGATGATGATGATGATGATGATGGAGTGAGCCAGCCTTTGAACCAAAGAGCTTTTACATTTCTTCATTCATCACTGTCTCATTCATTCATTCATTCATTCATTCATTCATTCATTCATTCATCATAAGATCATAGGATTTAGGGACCTTAGAGATTACCTAGTCAAATGCTTCATTTTGCAGTCAAGGAAAATTAGGCCAGAGAGAAATAACTGCACAACATCACTTATGTAGTAGGTATCAGAGTTGGGATTAGAACCCAGATCTCTTAACTCCCAATCCAGCTCTTTGTCCACTGTACCCTGCAGTCATTCATACTTTGCTTACCTGCATTTCTTTTTATAAGGTAGATTTTAATTGGTGGAAAAGGGGGGAGTGGAAGTGATAGTATTTTAAAATTTTGGATATGACAGCACTTTTAAAAAGCATTGAGCATCATTTTCAAACAAAAAGAAGTGATATTTTAAGTGTTAGTCCAGGTAGACTTTGGGTAGGGAGTAGGAAGAACATAAACAAAATATCTAAAAACAACATATACAGGGGAGAGGAGGCTGAACTGCCTGGACCAGAGTGTTAATACTGAGGAAAAATGGCAGAAGTTGGAGAGGTAGTGTGAGATCAGGTTCTGAGTAAGGGAAGAAAAAAAGGAAAAAACCGAACAGGACTGCCAGATTTTTGAAACAAAGATGCTTGGCTCTTGAGATTGAAATGTTCTCCAAGTAATTTACCCATACAGACTATGTTAGCTTTTGACTTAAACTTTCTCTTCTACATGAAACGAAAGTTACAGATTTAGTAGCTCAAGAGTTACTGTTAACCACCAAGAAAAGATTACCTTGCCTGGCCCCTGTGTTGCTAACCTCTTCCTAGGTCACAAGATTTCTTCCCTGCCATCTCTGGAAGGCCGAAACCCCCTATTCAGGTGGCAGCCTCAGCTTGGATGCTGCTAGCGCTCTTTCATTTTTTTTTCTCTATCTTTGAGGCTGAAAGAAATGGTTCCCTCATGGGAAAAACCAAGCACAACTTCTCAAGGACACCTCGAAAACTTTTGTTCCACTGGCACCAAAATGATTTTTTTTTAATCTTTTGTTAAATGGACGCGATTTCAATTCAGATCATGCAAGAACTTTCTGTTCATTTGCTGCAGATGTTAATGGCACTTTCAAGGCCAGACCTCCCTCAATCTCCCCACCATCCTCTTCCCAGGGCTGCTTAGGAAAAAAAATAAGAGTAGTTGTCCATTTCAGATGAGTGGGGTAAAGAGAATCACTAAAAAAAAATTTTTTTGAACCACCTGCCCCAAGGAAGTGTTTTATTTGTATGGATAAGGAAAGATATTTTTCTGTTACTGTCTTTGGATACCTAATATATGACCCTCTAGTTTGTTCATCAAAGCATCATGTGATAATATTTAGTCTGTTCTCAATTATTTTAAGTGACATATTAAAAAGCAATTGAAGAATGATCTCTGGGGAAAATATTTTGTTTGAATAGTTCAGGGTTAGAAGGAAACCATCTGAGGTGTCCTTTAGAATATAAATTAAAATTTAGCATTTTCTGAAATTATTTATTCAACAAAAAAAATTTCAGAATTATGGAAATATGTAAGAATACATAGCCCAGAATTTGCAGAAGATGAAAGTAATGAGGGAGTTTAGTATTTTGGCATCAGATCATAATCCACATTTCAGAACAGATGATATGGAAGAAGGTGTCAAATGGTCTAGATGAGAGTCTAATAATAATTGTAACAGGGATACGTGACATTTATATGGTGCTTTAAGGTTGGCAGGGTCCTTTATATCATTAGTTTGTAAGCTCTTGAGAGCAAGGATTGTCTTTGGACTTTCTTCAAATCCCTAGGGCTTTGCACAATGCCTCACACAAGTTAGGTGTTTAATAAATGCTTACTGATGACATATTATTTCACAAACGCTTTAAGATTATGGTTTTTATTGCTTGAATTTTTTTCTCCCAAAGAGAAAAAATGCAACTTCTGGTATTTTTCTTTAAAAAAACAGAAGCAAAAAATGGTGTTTTTGAGGACAAAATTTATACTCTGATAATAAGATTGAAGAGCAAATGTCCAACTTTTATCTCCTGGGAAAGTTAATAATACAGCTTCTGGGAAGAGACCCTGTAGGAAACCAAATGCTTGGTTGTCATTTCAGATACCTGAAGTAGGTGATGACCCCTGGATGAAGGGGTGCCAAGGCTACCTCAACAATGTCACTACCCCAACAATGACCCTGGGGTGTATCTAGAATCTGTTCCAATAAAAATCAGAAAGTGTTTTGCCAGGACTCTCTTGCTCTATATTTTAAATGTATTTACTGTCTTCAGGGAGGACATTCTACCACTTTAGGATAGGGGCTAAGACAGGCACACATATAATTATAAATCAATGCAGAATTTGTGGTCATATCCAATGAGAGGGATAGAGGATAGAGGGAGTAGGAAGAGCTAGAGAACAGTTTGGTGAAGAGAGGGGATTTCAAGATAAGTCTTGCAGAATGGGAAGTATCTTGACATAAGTAGAGAGGAAGGGGAAGGATAGAGACACGGTATTCATTTGAATGGAATAATATCAACAAAGATATCAGGGGGGAAAGAGTAGAGCATCTTCAGTGAACAGATATTTCAGTTTATCTAAACTGTAGGGTACTAAAATAGTATACAGAACTGACAGCCTAAGAATTCCAAGAAATGATTTTTGCAGATTCGTTTTGTATTCTACTTTAATGAAACTATTGCCCTAATTTGTTTCTGCTGATTTTCTAAATATTTCTTAGCAAATCATAATGATCGTCATCAAATCGTCAGCAAACAGGAATAGTTTTTATCTCCTCTTTCTCTATTATGTCTTTATTTAAAAAGAAAGAATTTTCTTTCTTTTATTTTATTGACACTACCAGCATTTCTAGAACTTTGTTAAATAGTAGGGAAAGAAGGGATCTTTGCTTTAATTCTGTGTTTCTTGGCAAGGTTTTATTGTTTTCTCTTTGTATATAATGCTAGATTTTGTTTTCAGATCTAAATTATTTATCGCTTCAAATGGTCCTTCTATGCTCATACTTTATAGGATATATAGATTGACAAATAATGAAAAAAAGAACTGAAAATATAATATAGTCAACCACAATCATGTAAATGAAAACAACACTTGGATGTACGTGAATTCAATCAACAAACATTTTATCAAGCACTTTCTATGTGTCAGGTACTAGATGCCAGGGATGCAAATGCAAAGAATGTAATAATCTCTACTCTCAAAACTCTAATGAACAATCATGATTGCAAAGAAGAAATGGTGAAGTATATTTCTCTTCTCTTGGTAGAAAGGTAGACTATGGGTGTGGAATATTCCATAAATGTGGGTGCCTGGTTAGTCAGTTTTTCTTAACGGTTTTTCTTAGTTATATGGCACAAATCAATGTGAAGTGTGAGAAGGTGTATTGGGGAAATAACTATTGTGGTAAAAATGTACTTAGTTAACTAGCTATCATCTAGCTATCATTTATTATTATGTACTTATATGTCTGCCTATCATGACAGTTACTTGTTTTATTTTAAACCTAACTATGAAACCTTAGTTCCCAACTGTGGTCCTAGAACACCTGAAGAGCCTCAAGGTCACTATAATGGTCCACAAAACCACTTAATCACCACCACTGAAATTTCATCTTTATTTTAGCCACAACAAAATAGGGACTATAAACCAATATGCTAAAAAATCAAAATGTCTAACACACACACACACACACATATATATATATATATATATATATATATATAATTTTTCAAAGATATGTAAGTTAGAGGTTCTTTTTTGTATCATGGGCCCTTTTAGAAATTCTGTTGAAGGGGGCAGCTGACTAGCTCAGTGGATTGAGAGCCAGGCCTAGAGACAGGAGGTATTGGGTTCAAATCTGGCTTCAAACACTTCCAAGCTGTGTGGCCCTGAGCAAGTCACTTAACCCTCATTGCCTAGCTCTTACCACTCTTCTGCCTTAGAACCAATACATAGTAGTGATACTAAGATGGAAGGTAAGGGTTTTCAGGGGAGGGGGAAGAAATTCTGTTGAAGTTTATGGATCTTTTTTCAGAATATTTTAAATAATTAAAGGAAAGGTTAAATTTCAGGTAGAAGTTAGTGAAAATAAAGATGCCATTTCTCTCATCTATTTCATATCTTTTTTTCCACAGGCCCTCTAATTTCTAACCATGGATCCCTTAGGGATCCATCTATCCCAAAAACTTCTGATGTAGAAAGATATTAAAAGAAACTGGACTCCAGTGGAAAGGATGCTAGACTTGGAATCAGAGGGTCTGTGTTCCAATCCAGCTCCACCATTGTATACAAAGCAGTTTACCCCTTGGGTCTTAGTTTCCTGATCTATAGAATGAAAAGACTACATTGACTACATTTAAGATACTTTCTAGCTCTGAATCTATGATTTTGTTGAGATTAGTGAAACACATTTTTTTTAAAATAATTGAATTCAGAGTAGATTTTTTTCCATCTCATTTCCCCTTCTAATCAATTAATACTAATAGTATGACTACCATCATGCAGACATCCAAGAAATCTTCAGAAACTAAAAAGCCTGTCCATCTTCACTTGGTTGTCCCACTGGTATCTTAATTCAACAATGTATCTCCAACTGAACTTATTGAATCTTTCACCCTTATTCAAATGGCAATATATGTGCATATCATGTATATATATATATATGCATATTTGTACGTATGTGGTGCATTTCACACCTTAAAACACTACATAAAAGATAGCTATCCTTATTACTATTAATCACCAAATCTTAGGTTATTCTTATTGCCAGTAACTTAAGAAGTCCTCACTGCCATTTGCCACGGCTATTAAAGTGGCTTCCAATGGCGTGTGCCTACTTCCACTTATTGCTCCTTTCAACCATTTTGCCATAAGGCATTCCAACACAACCTTCCTTATATATGTCTGGTTGTGTCATTCCTTTTTCCAAAAATTAGGGACGGCTCCCCATTCCCTTCTGAAACAAGTTCGATCTTCTTTGCCTACGTCTAAGACACTCCATAGCCAGGCTTCCCTTCAGTACTATTCTTTTCTCTACAGAACAGTACTAATCTTTCCTTGGGGCAGAAGCTATGCTTCATAGCTTACTCAGTTTCTTATTCAGCAAATTTCCCCCCCTCCTCTTAAATTCTTTTCTTTATATTAATGTCTAGTTCAAATGGCAACTCTTTTATGAATTCTTCCCTGACTTCCCAACCCATTACACCTACTGTCTTAGACTTCTCTGATGCATGTGTCATATAACAATGTGTGTGCTAGTTCTCCAGGTTTATGTCTCCTAAAGAGATTGCAAGCTCCATGAGGGCAGGAAACCCTCCCACGTTAAGATGTATATTGCCTAAGAGCCCAACACAGTGCTCTCTGCATGATATTACATGATATTAAATATTTGTTGAATAAAATATTTGGAATGTATGATTGATGACTGAATGATACTTTTAATGAAACTGAATGTTAACTTTTAAAGGATATTCTAGAGGGGATTCTTGTTTCAATAACTGTGGGTCTTTCTAATTCTGACAAACTATGATTTTATGTAGGGAAGCAATGAGTAATAAGGCTGGAAGAATAGTTTGAGGACATATTCTGAAGAGCCTTGCATGGTAGAATTTTATTCAGTAGGTAGTAAAAATCAGCTAGTTTTGTTTATTTTTGTTTTTAGCAGAAGATTAATACTAGAGCTATTATTTAGAAAGCTTACAATGACAGCTGATGATACAGAATATACTGGAAATAAATAGACCATTTATAATTCCATTGCTGTGGGTATATTTTTTATCAGATTATTAACTGATATCTAAATATTGATATCTTCAATACTCCAAAGGGCTATTGCTACTACCTGTTAAGAATGAAGAGGACAAATGAAGAAAAACCACATTTATATCAGGGAGAAAACTTTCTTGTTATTTCTTGAGGCCTATACATATAACTTGATTCAACAAAATGTCTTTGTATAGAGTACATAGCAGCATCCACATAAATTGAGAATTGATACCTAGAATATGGAGTTGGAAAAACTATGACATCTTCAACATTTAGGAAAGATTTCATTATGTTTAGTATACTCTACTTTCTCTGTCATGTAGCCCACCTTCAATTCCTCACTGGTTCTGTTAAGTCAACATTGATGGAGCATATACTTTGGGGAGTCCTACCAAATAGAAAGGGGCTCAAATAGAAATCCAGAAATAAATTGTGCCTCTGTTGCTTCAGAATTAGCCTAACTTAGTTCACAGAGACAGTGTGGCTCAATGAAGAGGACATTTGGCTCTGGATCCCAATCACCTTCCTTTGTGGGTCCTATCTGTGTGATCCTGAGCACATCACTTCATGTCTCTGAGCCTCAGTTTCCTCATCTATAAAATGAAAGGGTTGGACTAAATGACCAGTATGGTCCTCTTGAGCTATGATCTTCTAGGCGAGACTAACTAAGCATCAGAGGGGCTGACCATTCTGATCTACTACTAAACCTCAGAGGGTTTTGATCTGACATCATATCTTTGAGAATATTCTATTTAGCAAGGTAGAGAAGTATGATGATTTATTTTTGAAATATTTTAGACAAGGGACATAATTTTTTGGGAGGGATTTGTAAATTCAGACCAGAACCTCCCATCTACCTGGCATTCTGATTGAGGTTTCATTGTGGTATTCCCAGTCCTACTCTGATGGCAGAGGTCTGAAGATTCTCAAAGACCAGGGCAGCACATAAGCTTCTGCGTAAGTACAGTGTAAGCCTTAATAGATTCTATGTAATATTGGAAGGGCTTCAAGCATGGTCCTGGACTGTGGACCTGATGGACTGTGTCTGTTGTCTGAGAACCAGCTAAGAGTTAAGTACAGGCGGGTTCATCATCAGGAAGATGACTGTAGGAAGATGAACCCTATGCTTAAGGCAACACATTAAAATAGGGGTCAAATTCGAAATAGTCCTGAATCCTAGACAGACCTCTCCTGCTTCTGCCCAGACAATGGAGAATTGGCAGTCAGAGGGTACTAAGAATGCTACAGTTCTTAGATTTTCTATAAATGCTAATGATCACTATTCATGTGATATATTAATTTTAAGATAATACATGTGACATTCTTGTCCAGTGATCCGTTGGTTGACATATTAGCTGAGCAATTAAACACAATGTCAATATTGCCATCCATGCTAAATAGAAGCTTTTAGGTTTGCACAGCTTGCCAATTCTCCTTGGAGAAGCAAATAAATGGAATTCTTTGATTTGGAACTGAAAGTATACTTAGAGGTCATCTTGTCTGTCCCAGGCATTTTTATACATGCAAAAAATGAAGTCCAGTGAGGTTAAGTGACTTATTGAAAGCCAGTGGAGTTTTTTTTTTTGCTGCACTTTATAGCCTGCCTTTATGGGGGAAATTGGGGTAACTGGGATCACTGTATGCCCAAAGCAACAAATAGCACTTAAGGGGATTATTGGTTAACTCATCTGGCAGTTGTAACTTAGAAGACAAAAGGAGAAAGGTAGTTGGGGAAGAAGGGAACCCTATCAGTTTATTCTTTCTAAGGTCCTTGGTTAATTCAGTTTATACTCTATCTGCTATGAATAACATCTATGATTCAACAAAATGTAAGTTTCTTGGGGACAAGGACTGTTTCATTTGTCTTTATATCCCCAGTGCTTAGCATAGTGCCTGACACCTAGTAGGCATTTAATTGATTAAACCCTCACAGAGCTAGTAAAAAAAAAAAAAAGGAAAATAGATTCTATTTTCTTGAAGATTAAGTTGCCAAGTATATGTCACTTTGTTCTTAAAGTCAATTTAAAATTTAAATAAGGTGCAAAACCGGAAAACTGAGGTAGGTGCCATGTCAAAAATATCATCTAAATATCAAGAGCAGGGCAGCACAATCCAGATGAAAGAATGTTGGACTTGGAATCCAGTAGTCAGAGCTAGTACCTGGCTCTGATGTTTGCAGAATTTCTGTTTCCTCTTCTGGAAAATCAGGCTAATCAGAATTATAATACTTATAATATATGCTTATCATAATATATGCTTATCAGATTTATAATGTAAAGAAAGAGTTTGCTAATTTTTTTAAAACCCACAGTCACACCTAAATCACAAGTATATAAATTTGTAGTATGGAAAGCTAAAAAGATATTCTAGATAGTTGCTCTCCATCCCCCTTTGTCCTTCTTAAAATCATGCCATGTCAACATCAGTTGAGGGAATTAGGCAAGTTTAGAGTGGAGAAGGAAAGTCTTTATAGGGGCAAATGACAACTATCTCTAAGTATTTGAAGAGGGGTTGAACTTTTTCTAGTTGGCTCCAAAGGGAAGAATAAGGAGAAATTAGTGGAAGTTTCAGAGGTGTGGATTCGGGCATGGCTTAAAGAAATAATTCCTAAGAATTAGGGCTATTCCAAAAAAGGAATGTGTTGTGTCAAAGGGAGGTAGGGGGTTCCCTCTCTTTGAAGGTCTTCAATCAAAGACTGGATAACAATTTGTCAGTTATAAAAAAAATATGCCTCATTAGATATGGGCTGGACCAAATTGCCTCTGAAATAACTTCCATCTTAGAGAATCTATGAAGTCAGTGAAGATACTGGAGCCCAAAGAAGTTTAATTAAAAGTATATATAGTAATATTATAACAATCTCTGTCCTCCCCAAGGATTTGGTGGGAGGGAGGTTACAGAAAGCCTTTATGAGTTTGTCAAAGAAAACTCACATTAATGATGGAATTTTAAAAATAAAAGTAGATCATCAAATTCCTTTACAATATCTAAAACTTTTTCAAAACAAATTACATTTTTTATCTATAAATGTAAGGATTCAAAGATCCTAAAATTCTAAGATCAAGGGTAAGATCCCTTTGTTTGGTATTTAAAACTCTTTATCATTTGGCCTTTTTCTGCATCTCCAGGTTCCTTACACACCAAATACTCTGAAGACTAGTCATACTGTCCTATTTGCTCTCTCTAATAAGAGGAAAGTCAATCTCTAGGCCAGATGTTCCTTTGTACTGGCTGCCACTTATGCCTTTACATGCCATACTTTCCCTCTTCATTTTCACTTCCTGGAGTCCCTGGCTTCCTTTAGAACTTGGCTCAAGTGTTACCTTATGCAGAAGGACTATTCTGGTACCCTTAAGTGCCTTCCTATCCAAGGTTCTCTTGTCTTGGCTTTGTACAGGGTAAGCTTGTGTTGTTTTATCTGAGAGAATATAAACTACTTGAAGGCAGGGACTTTTTCATTTTTTGAATTTGTAATTCTAGCACTTAGCACAATGACTAGCACATAGCAGGTGCTTAGCAAATGCTTAATGATCAGATGAATGGGGAAACAAGAAAACAAAACAAAATTAAATTAATGAAAAAAGAGGAACCATAAATGACTGACATATGTCCACTTACTTCTGCTATTTACAGATGCAGAGTAGTGACCAAAGTTCCTGCTTTAGTCTTTAACTTTCACCAAAAATAAGAATACTAATCCAAAGTATAGCAAGTATATGCACCCAGCAGTACATAAATGATACAAAGAAGAAAGTTAACATTAAACACTTTGGATCTGATTTAGGGCAGTTAACCATAAAATGGTTAGAATTAATCCTCCAGTCTATCTATAGATTAGGTTTTCTCATCCGTAAAATGGGGACAATATCTGAATTGATGATGTTTAAAAATCATCATCAAAAATAGTCCTCCTACACATAGTAGTATATAGGAGCTGTCCAAAGGTTTCTTTGAATATGCTTTTCTAAAATATGTGATCTTTAGATGAAATCTTGCTACCGTGGTGTAAACCTCCAAGATCATATAGTCCTCTGCTTCCAGAGTGGCCTGGAATTATCCCAGAACAATGTGTGTTTACTCTATTTTGAAAGATCTAATAGAAAAGAGACTATCTTCTCTTAGCAAACCCTCAAAATCTAGAGAATTTAAGGTCTCATCTTTCTAGTCAGGAGAAACCTGATTTCAAAGCCTACCTCTCACTTTTTACTATGCAACCCTAGGCAAATTATTTAAGTCTCTGGACCTTATTTTCATCTTGGGTAAAATGGGGCTAATAGACCTGCCAAATTTACTTCTCAGGGTTGATGTGAGGCCAGCATGAGATCTGAGATTGTATATCTAAAGCATATTTTAAAACTTCTTGTTACTATCATGATCACTATTCTTCCTACTCCTGTTTGAACACTTGCTTGGATTCTGTCAAAGAAAATGAGGACTATTTGGCTTTTAATCTTAGTTTTGTAATTCTTGAAAAATAGGAGGAGAGGAGCATCCAAGAATCATTCAAAATGATCTGTCTCACTTTTCCAAACCAAACTACAAATAAATATACATATATATATATATATATATTTTTTTTTAAACCCTTAACTTCCATCTTAGAATCAATACCATGTATTGGTTCCAAGGCAGAAGAGCCAAGGCAGAAAGGGCTAGGCAATGGAGGTCAAGTGACTTGCCCAGGGTCACAAAGCTGGGAAGTATCTGAATTCAGATTTGAACCCAGGACCTCCCATCTCTAGGCTTAATTCTCAATCCATTGAGCCACCCAGCTGCCCCCTACAAGTATAGCTTTTTAATATTAGATTCTGCACAGTGCCCCAAAAAATAGTGCTTGCTAAATGGATGTGTGTTTTTAGCTTTTTGTGACCCTCTTCAGTTTTTCTTTTGCTATTTGGATCATTAAAAATAATGTCATCCCTTTTACTTAGTATATTATCTATTATAGTTATAAAATGGCAAAACTTTTTTCCACTATAGTTAACTGTTTTTTTTTTCCTTTTGGTAATCAATGACATTTCTTTTTGTTCATGGTATAATGGGAAGTAACCTGGATTTAAAGTAAGAAGACTGTCAGTTCAAGTCCCATCTCTTTGTATTATGACTGGGCAAGTCACTTAATGGTTAAAAGCTTCAGTTTCCTTAGCTTGAAAATGGAAATAATTACACTACCTACTACTCATAGTTACTGTAAAGAAAGCATTTTATAAACTACAAAATGCTATATGAAAGTGAACTATTGTTACATGGCAAAATGTTACAAAATTCTCATTTCCCCCTCGATTTGTTACCTCAAGTGCCCTCTATGTATCATATAGGAATGGAGAAGAGAAATGTATTCATAAACCCTATGTACTCAATTGATTCAGCAAATAGTTTTAGGGGCAAGCTCCTCTGCCATTTGGGAAGAAATTTTAATTGTTTGTGCTGCTTCCTATTTGCTTTTCCTGATAAGCTCACTTCTCGCCCTCCCAACTCAATAAGTAAAAAGGAGCTTGCTTGCTTCCTCGCTCTTGATAAGACTCTGGCTGTGTCTTTCCCAAAGCACTATTCAGAAGTCTTCTATGTTCTTCCCACCTTTGCCTTGAAGTGCATAACATCTTTGACTTATTCTTTGGGGGAATAAAGTAACCTCATTTTAACTCCAGGGAAACAAAAACCCCAAAGAGATGATTTCAGGACTGAAGTGTTTATCCCCATAAAACTCATTGGGTTTCTCAGATAACAGTGGCTTGGTCCTCAAGTATCCCCAGGTTTGGCTCATTAAGATGATTTCAAGCACAGTGCAGTTAAACAACACCAATTAGAAAACTGGAATTTAGGGAAAGGCCAGAAAAGCTATGGCAACCTATTGAAAAGCAAATTGAAGGGAATAAGGCCAAATTTCAACAAGCTATGCTAAGTGGAACATCCTCCTGATTGTCCCAATCATTTCTGAGCCTTCGTTTTTGCCATTAGTTTTGACTTCCTTTTCCAATCAATCCACAAGCATTTATTAAATACTTACAACGCACTAGGCATTGTGCTAGGTAGTGAAGAAACAAATAACAACTACGTATATTTATAGAGATCTTTAAGAATCGCAAAGTGCGTTAGATACAAAGGAGAACATTTCTACTTTTGAGTTTACGTGTTGTCACCCAAAAGGTAAAGGACTGAAGGTAGAGTCAAATTAATTGATGTGAATTTCAACCTAATTCCCCTCTCTTCAGAATGAAAAATGGAAGACTGCAAAACGAAGAGGTAGCATTCAAGGAAAAAAAAGGTTTTAGTAATCTACCAAGAATAAACTATTTTGTTGCACAGGTAGGGCTGTTCTAAGAATTCAAGCACTTACCCCAAAGCTGACATTGCGATGGTGAAAATCATTAGTTATCCACAGGTGGGGGAAGTTTGACAGCCCCCATACTTCATGATGCCTTTCTTCCAACACTGAATAAAGAGTTTCGTGAAAGGGAGTAAGGAGAGAATGGGAGACTGGCTGGTTGTGTACTCTAAAGAATGAAGAGTAAATACCAAAGTGGGATCATGCCACTCTTGTAAAATTTCATTCTGGTTCTCGTTATCCCAGAATGATCCACAGAGAAAACCTTGAAGCAAAATATTTCAGGAGGAAAAGAAATGCATTAGGAGTCAGAGGTCTTGGGTTCAAATCCCATCTCTACCACCTACTGTGTGACCATGAGCATGTCACTTAATTACAATAATTCTATTTCATCTGGAAAATGAAGAGTTTAACACTTGCACTACCTTAAAGATTATTCTGAGGAAAGAGCTATATAAAACTTAAAATCTAGAGAACTGTGAGCTATTATTATTTACTCTGGAGGAGAGGAAAAGGAAGAGAAGATAGGAAGAACAAGGATGGAAGCCAGCTTGCAAGGTAAACCTATGCACAGCCTTGGGCCTTTTCCCCCAAAGGCTCATAATCTCCTCAAAGTCTGAGGAGAAAAGTCTCTTCTTGATCTGTCATCATGGAAATTTTGTTGTTTTGCTGGGCAGAGGTAGCACGACCCTGTAATCTCTCCTTCTAACAAAATTTACCTGCCCAGAAGTCAAAAGAAGGGAATTAGAGTTTAGGTTAAAATCTTTGGTACCTAATACAATTATTATTTTTAAATATACCTGTGAACCTTTAGCCTCATGTCTAGTGCCTAGTTCCTTATCCATTAAACAACCCATATGTTGTCACTTGGAAATTTCTTGGCAGCTTCTAGATATTTCTAGATAATCTCTCTGAAAATGGAACACAAATTCTCTCTCATTCCCTGTTATTGAGCAACATGTGACTTTTAATAAATAATATGCAATACAAAGAAGTAAAACCATATGTTCTGGTTGAATGTGGATGGGAAGGTGGGTGTGTCAGGGGTGATGGAGATGGAGAGAAGTCACAAGTTGGCTTGTTCTTGCATGCTGTAGGAAGGTCCAGCTTATGTGCTGTGTGGCAAGACAGGCTCATGCACGTCCAATCATGCAGTGAAATTCTCAGTGTGTAGCAGATTGTTCAGTCAGTTGGGTACCAGGTGTCATTTGATAAACATCATTATTTTTTCTAATTCCATTGTCTAAGAGAGTTTGAAGATGCTGATATGCATTCCTTAAATTCTCACAAACGTATGCCTCACAAATGCATTAGTCATCTGAATTGTTATATATATATATATATTTACATATATACACATACATGTACACATATATATATACATACATATATATATACACATATACCATAAACTAACTTTTAACTCCAGAGATGAAACTTTATTCTTCTAGTTAGGAAAGCACTTGAACTTTATTTTGGTGATAAAATAGGTGCTCAGGATAAGGCTTGAACCCCTCACTTGTTCTGTATCTCTTGTTAGATTACTAACTGGCTGGATACATGGATCTTGTCACATGCCGTTTGTAGTTCCTATGATTTGGAGAGAACAGAAAAACCATTCAACAGATTGCTATATTTGCTTAACGAATATATCAGGAATTCCTCCAAATCTAAACATACTATACAAATCCAAATCTACCATAAACTCTAAGATCTCTCTCTACATAGTGAAGAACTACTCATATTGAGACCACCAGAAACTTGGAAATTGGATGAAGATAAAATTGATGATTTATATTATACTGATGAGGCTCAGCATGACCAACAATGTGGTGATTCTCCCATTTGAAGTAACCTTTCCATCCTCAGTTCCTCATTGAATAGTTTAAGCATACCTAAGGGATTCACTCATATTCTTTACTCATTAAAAAAAAAAAAAGCTAAACCTTTAGCTTCTATAGAAAAAGGATAGAATCTCCTGAAAGAAGGCACTTCTCTCAAGGAGCATTAAATTTTAAAAGTATTTTTGGCATATCAGTGGAGATCTGAAAGTGACTGCTATTTTTCTAGGATTATAACCTGGGTATGTCTAACACTGCTGCTTCGTGAATGGGAGAGCAGTGACAAAAAATAACCACTATGTTAAAAAAAAATGGCAAAAATACTGGCCTCAAAAGAAAGAACCAATTTCCAGAAAGGAAAAATGTGGTAAGTTAACCACTGGTTAGTCCTGAAAAAGTTTTCTTACCACTGTTGCCCATTAAACTTGGTTTTAATGAAAAATTTTGTCAAGACGATGGATCGAAATGGTGCAGGTTTTCTTTATCTGAAAAATAAATTTCCAAGAATCAGTGAGGCTAAAAACAAAGTGGGGATATTTGTGGGTCCTCAAATAACGGGAGTGATGGAAAGCAATCATTCTGAAGAAAAGATGGATAAAGTTGAAGTAGATGCATGGAAATCATTTTAAAAAACAAAGCAAAACTGTTTGGGAAAATGCAAGATAGTAAATTACCAAGAAATTAAATGGTCTTCTTAAAAAACTACCAAGTTATGGACTATAATAAGTTGCTCAAGACCCATTTCTTAGATTTAGATTTGGATTTCTTCCCTGAAAACCTAGGTGTTTACAGGTATGAACATAGGGAAAACTTCCATCAAGAAATCTCCACGATGGGAAAACAAAACCCGGGCATACTAGCTGAATACTGCCAGATGTTGAAGAAAAGACATTTCATAGGTGAAATATCGGAAGAAATCTTCAATAATTATATTTTAGGCAAGTGAAATGAGTAGGATTTCTAGGTGGGTGGGGGAGATTTTAAGAAAAGATTCCAGTAAAAAGCCATGGGAGAAAATCTGAAGTCATAGTTTCATTCAAAAAAAAGTTTCACCTATTTTTATGGGTGTGACAAAAAACCCTAAATTGTCATCTCATGTAATCCACTACTTCACCAACAGGCTGGGCCTGGGATAAAGGTGAACTTTGGCTGGCCCAGACCTCACAGGGTTTGTGCATTGGCAGTTTTTAGTTATTGTCTGAATACTATGGTGGGGATGTTGTTTTCTAAACTCAATCACTATTGTTAGTTGAATGGAAGCCACAGGTAGTCCCCCTCCTTTTGGGGGTGGGGATCTTAAGTATGTCCTTACATATGAATGGTTACCCTGGAGGGATGGATAGTCACAAAGACTTCTTTCTTTGTTCACAAGATTCATCATTAACATGTATGACTTGCCCTCCTTAAAGAGGATAAGTCAAAGAAGGGGCTGGGAGAAAAGAGGAGTGGAAGCCTTCTTATGGCCACAGCCTTTGTGTCACTTGGCTGTGAGTTGTACCAGACAGGCCACAGAGCTCATAAGATCCAAGATTTAAAGCTACATATTTACATCCTTTCAAAGCAGGCAGCAGTCATATCCTGGACCCCCCGGCTTGCTATTCTTGGGATAAAAAGGCTACCACCATGTACCCCAATGAACCAAGAATCCCACACCTGACTGGGGTCTGGTGGGAGCTGTCCTGCCACTGAGCCACCTATGGAACACTGCCTGGGTATCACGACTGGTTCAGCTGCCCAGCCCTGCCATTTGGGCTGTGTCACTTTGGGTAAGTCGCTTTCTTTCTCTGGATCAAATTTCCTCATCTGTTAAATGAAGGGGTAAATAATTTTAGGTCCCTTCTAGCCCTGAATGTATAAGTTCATATTTGGGGGGTGGGAATGCTTCAGGAGATTTAAACTTTTTTTTTGTAGACTCCTCTCTTGTAGTGAAAACTACATCCTTCTACTCATAGAATTTAAAATACTGAGGAAAAGCAAGGGAGGCATCCAGGCATGGTGGATCAGAGATCTGGCCTTAGAGTTAGGAAAACAGGTTCGGATCCTGTCTTAGCTATATATAGTACTAAAGGTTCTAGGCAAGTCTGCTAGATTCTTAATACCCTCTAGACAACTTGAGGCACAATGAAGATTTGCGAAGTGCAGAAGAGAAGCCACCTAGGGATTTCCTTACTGGCAGCTTTTCCAGGGTGGAGGGGGAAAGGAAAAAAAAAAAAACTTGAGGAAAAACTGAAATGGCTCAACTCTGCATATTTGTAATATTTGCCCCAAATACATGAGGTAGTATGCTAGACTTGGGGCAGAATCCTAGGTATGACTCCCAGCTTCTACATTCAGCTGCTATGTAGCTGTATTGTATGAGCCACTTAAAATCTCAGTTCCAATGTCCTCATTTTTAAAATAGAGATGAGAATCCTTGTATTAACTACTTCACAGATCTGGAAGGAATGCTCTTTGAAAATCTTAAGAAAGAAATAGTGAAAAAAGGGAATTATTATCTAGAAGAGATCCTATCTCAAAGTTAGGGTCAAATCCCTGAGAGGTATATTGTACATGTCATTTTTATGCTACTAAAAAAAAAAAGAAAACCAACATAAACTTGGTTTGTTTATTCTCTTGGAAATGATTACGATGCAAAATCTGTGAGAAGTTTTATTAGAACAAAGTAAGGCAGCAATGTTTTGTGGAGTTCTTAGACTTTGGGGGCTCCAAATCCTTATATAGTTTTACAAACACAGGAATCAGGATCTGAAAACCTAGGGCTGAGTCCCAATCTTGCTACATACTTGCTGTGTGACTTTTTATAACTCAGTTAACTTCTCTGAGCCTCAATTTCTCAATTTGTAAAATAGGAATAGGGAGTAATATAGTATTATACCTCTTAGAAGTATGAGATTCAAACTGACTACAAAGAGCTTTATAAACCCTAAAGCAACATACAAATAAACATAATCATATATATATATATATATATTTTCCCAATAATTATAAAAAAAATCTTACATAAATAAAGGATATCTATGTAATGAGCAAGCCAAATCTTTGGAAGTAGGAAGTCAAAGCGGGATTAGAGCTTTACTACCTTGTTTCTTTTTATCATTTTTTTCCTATTTCCTGAAATCTACTCCTCCTCTGGTAAGCTTTATGTCCTTCATATTTCCTTTGAAATTGAAGGTTATTTGTTTTATTTCCATAAAACAGTTTGTTATCTGTTAGGGTCAATATGTTCTACCAAATTTTTCCTCAAGAGTCACAGCTAGGAGATTGTCATTTCTATATTTACATAGACTGGGTCTTTCAAACTCAGGAAATTTTCAAGTTAACCTTTTTATTTATAGCAAATAGCCACCTTTTCTGTTTGGTTTTTCTTTCTTTTGTTTCTTTTTATTCACTCATCCACTCTCACTGACCCAGATTCTCTAAAGTGAGGCCAGAACCAGAGGAAGTGGAGGGGGAGGGAGGCATTGAATTCTATGGGAGGGAAAGGAAGGGGAGAGAAATAGACTGACAGAGACCAGGACCCAGACAGATAGGAGAAGACACAGTCTAAGTGGTAGGTCAAAAATTGAGTCTAACTGTGGGTTTAGGTTTAAGTAATGTTGACCATTTAGCAAGTCAGAATCCCCATTCCAGAAGGTTGGGACTTGGCTTTAAAGCATCACATGGAAAATAACTTTAAAAAAAAAAAGATGTTTTAATTCTCTAGTCTCTATTAGTGCTCCTAGGTAGTTCTGGTGGGATGGGAAAAAAGTACTGGACTGGGAGCCAGGTAGCAGTTTTATTCTTGGTTCTAACTTGTCATGGGCTTCACTTCCCTTAGCTTTCTCATCTGTAAAGTGACCATTCTCCTAAACCATGTGTAAAAGGCTGATCAGGAGATCCCCATCCACTGGATGAGACTACTGGGAAGAGGCCATTGTTTGGGACTTCAATCTAGAAGGAATGTACCCCATAGGTCAAACATCTCTATAGAGAGATTTAACATCAGATAAGCCAAAATCTAAGGGCAAGAGCTTCCTCAGGGGTATGGGGAGGGGTAGAGAATTTGGGATTATTAGAGACACACCCCATTTGCCACCTGACCACTGTATATTGCAAAATCTACCTTTGCTGCTTGGATCCCCCTCAGGTCTTCAGGGCCACTGATTGTTTTATTTGGAGGCAGGGAGAGGAGGGTTAGGTTTTTCTTTTTCCTGCTCCACTAATGCCTCTGGCTGAGAGATTCTTTCTCTGCCTTTCCAAAACTGCATCCACACACTTCTCTATTCTCCTAAGGAAGATTTAGGCTTTTTCTTCCTTCTCTCGCCGCCTTCTCCAGCCCTGGGCACCTTTCAGGTCTTCTGCTATGTAGCTGAGGGCATGTTTAACTGCATCTTGCCTCTTCCATGTCTTAGGGAATGGACTCAATCATCTCCTCGTGAAGAAGCTTTGATGTCACTGCTTCTCCATGACAATCCTTAGCAGTAGCCTGAAGGAAGCTTATGCTGCTACTCAAGAACCCCTATTCCAGGGATGTAGATCTAGTCTTAGCTCTAGATTGGTGCTGGTGGGTCTGTATATCCGTTCCTTTAGAAGAACACTACAGAAGGGGGTCTCTGTTCTGAGCAGGGGGCTGGAAGCCATCAAATTGGCCTTGATGTATATAGAATCTTTCAGTGAGGGTCTTCCTACCTACCAAAGAGATAGCATCATCAAAATCCTTTGCCTCTCCTCAGTCTTTCCTTGGGAAATTGGAGGGAAATCCATCTTGTACAATGAGACTCAACCTTATCAAGTTGATCAGTTTCTCCTGATCAGATTAAGCCTCTACATATAAAATGCAAAACCCCATGTCTCTTCTCCTCTCTCTTCTCTATCACATGAGCATAAGATCATAGGCATGATGTCATTTGTTCTTGAACAGTTGACTTATAAAATCAAATATATTATTTTGTGTTTTACTAGCACATAATTGCTATTTCCTAAGTTTGGGGCAAGTAGGAAGACTCCCCTCTCCCAGGTCAATTTTGCCCCTCTGTCCCCAGTTCAATGGCTTCAGAGAATTCTGCTTTAGGTTTTTTCTATAGTGACTATATTTTCCAAAAGGACAACATTAAGAACAACACCGAGGAAGCAACAACCACCATCACCACCACTACCACTGAATGGGGACACACAGCCTGATAAGGGACATTCCTTTACAAAACTTTAAGTTAAGAGGTTGTTTGTTTGTTTTTTAACTGGGGCTATCCTACCCAATCTAAGGTGTAGAGACCCTCTAGATAACTTTAGAAAGTATCAATATGGCAATAATGGAAGAAAGCCTGATCATGGATAATCTATAAAAAACATAAATGATAAACACACTTGAACATTTCCTCCTGAACCCAAATCAGAATACATGACCCAACAAAGTGTATTCCTTTTTATAAAACATTTTCATTTCTTGAGTTCAAGGATAGTCCTTGAAAATCCAGAAAATATGATCATCAGAAGTATGGATGAATGACTTTGGAACAAACTAACTTTTAAATTATTATTTCAGATTTACTTTTCTAACTACATTTTGCTTAGGCTAATGTTAAAATTCATTTTCATTCCTTGAGCACACACTGACTGGTAAAAGGCCAGGGAAACAACTGGGTGTGTGCTAGGGAGCAAAGGAAGCTGTCTGGGAAAGTGGCAGTGCTGTTTGGTTACCATGCCATATGTCCCAGATTTCCTGGGACAGTCCCAATTTCAAGGAGAGAATGGGCACTTTTAACTAGGGCTTACCAACTAATATCCTTTGTCAAACCACAAATTCTGATTTTGGGCATGGGAAAATGTGTTTCCAATAGGTATAGAAGAAGAAGCAACAAAGCAAGAGCACATAGATCTGAATTCTAGTCCCCATTCCGCCAAAGGTTAATTTTTCTGTTCAATACACAATTTGCTACATTGGGGATTTTAAGTTCTCTTTGTGCTAATTTTTTTTAAATTGCAGTTGATATTTGTTTATCACCCACTATTGAATGACACGTGAATTTTGATATAAACCATGCAATAGGAGGCAGTAGTAACGCAGTGTGATTTTTGGAAGGGGGCTGCAGGGGTGGAGGAGGAGAGAAGTCACAAGTTGGCTTGTTCTTGCATGCTGTAGGAAGGTCCAGCTTATGTGCTGTGTGGCAAGACAGGCTCATGCACGTCCAATCATGCAGTGAAATTCTCAATGTGTAGCAGATTGTTCAGTCAGTTGAGTGCCAGGTGTCACTTGGTAAATATCATTATTTTTTTCTAATCCCATTGCCTAAGATGTTTTGTAGTTTGAAGATGCTGATATACGTTCCTTAAATTCTTACAAATGTATGCCTCTCAAATGCATTGATCCTCTGAATAATTATAGAGCTATCTTTTAAGTGCAGAGATGAAACTTTATTCTTCTAGTTAAGAAAGCACATGAACTTTATTTTGGTGATAAAATAGATGCTCACGATAAGGCTTGGACCCCTCACTTGTTCTGTGTGTCTTGTATTAAATTACTAACTGGCTGGACACATGGATCTTGTCACATAACATTTGTAGTTCCTATGATTTGGAGAGAACAGAAAGACTATTCAACAGATTGCTATATTTGCTTAACAAATTTATCAGGAATTTCCTCCAATCTAAACATACTATAAAAATCCAAATCTACCATAAGCTTTAAGATCTCTGTTTTACACAGTGAAGAACTACCTGTATTGAAACTACTAGAAACTTGGAACTTGGATGAAGATGAAACCGATGATTCAGATTATACTGATGAGGCTTGGCATGACAAGGTAGAAGACCAGCAATATGGTGATTCTCCCATTTGAAGTAACTTTTCCATCCTCAGATCCTCATTGAATAACTCAAACAGACCTCAGTAACCTTGCTCATGATCTTATCCAAAAAACATCAAGCTAAACCTTTAGCTTCTATAGAAAAGGGATGGAAACTCCTATAAGAGGGCACCAAAATATGTTCCAAGCATGACATTTCTGTCAAGGACAAAGCAGGGAAATATTCTTGGTACATCTGGAGACTTGAAAGTGACTGTTCTTTCCTACTATTATAACTAGAGTGTACCAAATACTGCTGTATTATCTATGACTGGGAGAGCAGTGACAGAAATAACCACTCCATTAAAAAAAACTAGCCTCAAAAGAAAGAACCAATTCCCCAAACGAAAATTGTGGTAAGTCAACCACTAGTAGTCCTGAACAAATTTTCTTACCACCGTTGCACATTAAACTTGGTTTAATGAAAAATTTTGTCAAGGCGATGGATCGAAATGGTGCAGGTTTTCTTTATCTGAAAAATAAATTTCCAAGAATCAGTGAAGCTAAAAACAAAGTGGGGGTATTTGTGGGTCCTCAAGTAAGGGAAGTGATGAAAGACAAACATTTGGAAGAACAGTTGAATAAAGTTGAAGGAACTATATAGAAATCATTTAAAAAAGGAAACCAAAACTTCTTTGGGAAGCTACAAGGCAGAAAATTACCAAGAAGTTATCAACAAATCTCAAAATCTATAGTTATGAGATGCAACATGTCACTCAAGATCCATTTCTTGGATTCACATTTGGATTTTTTCCCAGAAAACCTACATGCTATTAGTGATAAGCACAGGTAAGGCTTCTATCAGGAAATCTCCACAGTGGAAAAGTAATACCAGGAAAGTATATTGGCTGACTACTATTAAATGGCTGAGGAGGAATTTTCCTCAGGTGAGATGAGGCGCAACAGAAAATCATCAGAAACTATATTGTAGGTAAGTTAAATAGCATAGTTGTTTAATAAAAACTATTTTCAAAAATACCAAATTGTTTCCTGTGAAAACTAGATAGAAGACAAAATCTGAAGCCACTCTTTAAACAAATACTGATGATATTGTATATGGTTCTCATGATTTTATGAGAATGACAGAAAAAAAGCCCAATTGATTTATTTTGGTGGTCCGGTTTTGTGTGGTCCCAGGTTGGCCACTTCCCTGCTCTAAGGCAATACTTGCAATGAAGGGGTTGAGTGAGATGATCTCAAGGATTCTTTCCAGCTTTAAAGTCTTTTGTCTAATATTTTATCACAGATATTTGTGTGTGACTAAAAGTTGCCTGTAGTTAAGATGTGCAATGCCATAGGAGATGGATTATAGCTCTGGGGCTTTTCAGAAAGCCATGCAGTACCGGATACAAAATTTGAAGTAAAACATGAGGCCACCCCTTTCCTCTTTTAATCCTCATAACAACTCCATGAGGCAAGCACTGAATGTATAGCTGCCCTAATGTTCATATGATTTTGAGGTCATCTGGCCAAGCCTCTCACATTTTACAGAACAAAAAGCCCAGAACTTAGGATGTTAAGTGACTTGAGGTCTCACAGACAGCAAGAAGCAAAGTCAAAAGTCAAATCTAAAACCTACATGGGGAAAATGAGGCTGGAAAGGGCAATGTCATTGGCTTAAGTTCACACAACTAATAAAAGACAAAAAAGTGGAACTGAAAGCTTTTTTCAATTCATTAAAAAATAACGATAATAAATTTGGGGTCCCTCCCATCCAAGCAGTTGGTGGCCCAGTGGATAGAGTGCTAGGCCAGAGTTAGGAAGCCCTGAGTTCAAATTCATCTTCAGATGATTACTAGCTGAGTGATCCTAGGCAAGTCACTTTACTATTTGCTGCAGTTTCTTCAACTATAAAATGTGGGTAAATAAATAATAGTATCTACCTCTCAGGGTTGTTGTGAGGCACTCTATAAATGCTGATTCCCTTCCTCTCCATCTACATTGCCTGACACCTCCTGTCTCTTTTCATAGCCAATAAGTCACTTGTAAGGTAATACTCAATAAACTAAAAAATGTTAAAGTGCTAATCTTCTAGTTTCTTCATTGCTTTAATAAGGAATTCAAAAAGGAAAACCTTCTAAGATTCGAAGAAAAACTATCTGAAGACAGCACTAAGGCTGATGGCTACTTTTGAGGAGGAAGTTCTTCCTGGCACTTCCTAACTCCTACCCCTCCTCTCCCGGAGACGCTAGGCTGCTGTTCATTTGATTTCTGACTTTGCCACTGCCAACTGTGTGACCTTAGACAAGTCACTTTTTCCTTCCTTCAACTATGAGTGAATGGACTAGCTGAACTCTAAGATCCCTGTTGCTGTTGGGTTTGTCCTTGACACCATTTTCTCCTCCATCCTTTGCTGAACTCTTTTTAGCTGAAGAAAAAGGAAGGCTAATGGAGAGAGTGGGGGAAATGATGAATGTAGAGCTAGAAAGTCATGTGATCCGAGGTCCTCATCTCACAGATGATGAAGCTGCAGACCAGAGAGGTTATATTTACATGTATGTTAAGTTTATGACTTACCCAAAGTCATAGGTTGGGTCTGACTGAACCCAAGCCTTCTGACTCCCAATCCAACACTCTCGATGCCAGGCTACCTGGAGTTTTACCCTCATTCTGCCACTATCTCAGACTCCCCCCACTCCAAGTCTACTCTTGCAACTGTGGTTGCTAGTACCTCCCCTCCTGAGCACTCTGTATATATTTGGTATTTACTTATCTGCACGCTTGTTCTTTTCCTTCAATAGAATATATACTCCTTGAGGGCAGATATTATTTCCTTTTCTTCTTCCTCTCCCCAGAGAGACTGCTCCACCTGAGGTACATAATGTGTGTTTATTGAGTCAGTAGTAAATGAATGTTTCTTTGCTCCAACAACAGCTGTCTTCTTTAAACTGGCCAAAGTACCAGGGCTGTAAAAGGCAGTTCCTTACACCTAACCAATCTGTCTCTGAAGGCCCTGCCTCAACTCACACATCCCAAGCTCGGAATGGCAGCACAGCAGATTCTGGATTGGCTGTTCAGGGTTAAACAGAAAGAGCATTCAGGGCTTCATTCAAAGGTTAGACTTTACTATCTCCCAAGGCCTTATCCTAGCACCTGTTATTATTATTATTATTAATCACAGTTAACTTGCTTTCCTTATGCATTTTTCTTTTGCTTCCATCACTTTTTCCAGCCAAAGATATATATTTAAAATAATTTATTTACAAAACTGTATCTTAGCAACAGTGAGTGGCACAGTGTTATCTAAAGCAAACCAAAGCACTTGGTCATAAACTATATAAGCAAAGCCATTTAATGTGATCAGCTCAGTTTTCCTGAGATACTAGGAGTCCAAGGTGTTGCTGAAGATTAAAGGCAAATTTTTCAGACCTAAAATGTTTCATCATTGAACCTGATATTCAACAGATGGTATATAGGGAACTCCTGTCCTTTCTAATCTTAAATTCATACAATTTTAGAGTAGGGCAAGACCTTAGGGATAATCTGATGTTGGCTCCTCATGATACAGATGAGAAAACTGAGGCTGCAAAGGATTGATCTGACTTAGCCAAGGTCACACAGCTAATTAGAAGCCAACCTGGAAGTAGAAGCCTGGACTCCTCACTCTTAAGACCAGTTACCCCAGTGGCTATTTTGTATGAAGACATACATCTCTTGCTTCACTGGGGTTGGGGGAAAATATCTCCTTAAAAGGAGGCTTCTAAGAATTTAAGTGTTAATTAACATGTCCTTAGTAAAAGCTTTAATGAATGCATTGTTAAGTGATGAGTCTACCTTCTTTTCTTCCTGAGAACTTGTAGTGGGAGGCCCAGACCTCCATCTCCCTGTCCCCATTCTAGTAGTGGGACCTGACCCACCCCATTGCAGGCTGGCCCACCATTAAGCACTGGCAATGGATTTTCACCGATCTATGCCACTTTCTCAGGCTTAATCCCCCTTGTGACCAAGGGCACTCGTTTTTTCGAACTTGAGTTCCAGCCTATATCCATTGAACAGAGTGCAACTAATTGTCCCAGGTGCTGATGGATCCCGTGCCCTCAGCCTCATTAGCATGACGTTCTAACAAACTCAGCTAACCACTTTAAACAAGGGGCTCAGCAATCATTTCATTATAAGTACAAAGGAGGCGAAACCCAGGTCCTGAGACGGAAACCACTTGCTCAAAAAGTCATAGAACATCAGACAACAATCTCACACTCACTAAAGCAGTGACTGACAAGGGATTAAGTCTCTGAGACTGAATTTTCAGTCCATTATTCTGACCACTCATCCCGCCTTGCTCATGTTTTTATAACTATATATTGCAGGCAAGATTTGAAATCAAGCATTCAGTCTGTTATGGCTATTAGACAATCTATTTAATGACTGAAAGCCACAGATAATGTGAGAAATATGATGATGTGATCAAAGCATTCCATGAAAAGAATGCTTGGTTATTTTACACACTCTTGATAAATGGTTGTTAGGGAGTCTGCACTATCACTATAGGAACTCTGTGTGTTTGTTTTAAGAAAAAATTAATTCATATGAAATCATGAATAACTTTAGGTACTAAACAGAACAAAGACAATATAAGTAATTGTAAAACAAAAGCAATTATATCATTTTCAGCATGATAGGTATGAAGTGACTGAAAAAGAAAGTGTATTGTTACAAAAAAAGATAAATTCAGATAGTAGCTAACATCAACCAAAACTTTTACGCTTTGGCCCTTAGTCACATTCTGACCATGCCAGACCCCTGCTAAGGAAGCTTCTATGGCTCCCTATTGCCTTCCAATTATCTCTGAGATAAAACACAATCTTCTGTCTGGAATTGGCTTTAAACCCCTCTGCAATGTGGTTTTAGACTACCTTACCAGATTGATTTCACATTTCCCCCCTCACAAGCAACATTCCAAACAAACTGACCCAGTTGGCCCTTGAATCAGACATTCTTCCTCCTACTTTTCTGCCTTTTGTACAGGCGGCCCAGGACCTAGACTGCTTTCTTCCATATCACCTTCACTTCTAGGAACCTTTGGAATGGAATTCTTCAAGGCTCAGCTTAAGTTAACCATCCTGCTACATGCTTTCCTGATCTCTCCGGTTTTAGAGCTCTCCCCCACCAAATTACTTTGTATTTTGCATTTCCTTATTCATATAAGTACCAGCCAATCAAATATAAACTTCTTGAGGACAAGGACTGTTCTGATTCTGGTCCTATATCTCCAATTCCAAGAAATGATTTACAGATAGTAGAGAAATTTTGAGCACGAATTCTTAATCTGATCTATATTGTTGCATGATAACATGTCCTGTAATTATATGTCTTGCATTAGACAATAATGTTTTTCTAAAGCATTCCGATTGGATTCATAGTTTTCCAATGACTCCACCAAACTCCTTCTCCCAAGCCTCATCATGGTGTAGTGATAACTTGGGATTTTTGAAAACTGCCAGTAGAGCACTAACTTTTGGAGGGCCTACCAGCCTGGAAAGACTTCAAATATGGCTCTTCATAGGACTCTTGGTCCATGGAAACCCAGCCTGGCTAAGTTTGGAGAGGTTCATTAGTGGAAGGGCTAGATACCATGTAATAAAGTTTGGATCATGGCAGCAGTTCATTACACCATTCTATATCAGTAGAGGTATGGTAGACTCAAGCTGACTCAGGCCTGTCCCTCATTAGTTTAGGTCTGATACTGGAACAAAATGAGACACTCATAGGGCATTCAACTCTTAACAAAAGCCAGATCATAGAAAGGATAAGCGCTCAGCCTGGGGAGATAGTCTCCTTCATCTCCAAACACAAAACTAGGAGAGCAGGATGTGATGACTGATGTGATCTGGGGATATCTGCCAAGTCAGAAGCACCTTGATTCCACAGAATTGGGACTTTTTAAGTGACCAGGATGTCATAATACCATGGGCTGAGGCCATTAGAAAGCTGCTAACAACTCTGTGGTTTGAGTGTAGGCCCTGTGAACCATAAAGTCTTGATGACGGCTTCTTTGTCTTGTATAGAAAGAAATAGCTTAACCTACATACAAGCCTAGGGGAGGAGGAATCTATTACAGGAAGAAGTATCCACACGAATGAAATAATGGATCTGTTGCCATATCAAAATACATTTTCTAATAATAACCTTCTGAGGTACGGTAGTTATTACCAGTTATTCTTCCCATCCACAAACTATGCTCCAGACACAATGACCTATTTGCTTTTCCTCAAACAGACATCTCCATGCTTTCCTACTTGCTGTTTCCTATGCTCGGAATTCACTTCGTCACCATAACCTTTTGGAACCTTGGTTTCCTTCAGGGTTCAGCTCAAATTCACCTTCTACATGAAGTGTTCCTGAACTCCTTCTCCTCAGTTATTAATGTCCTCCCTCTAAAAACTACTTTTTTTACGTTCTCCATATGCTTTTTCTAGTGCAGGTCCTGTTCGTTTCTCTTTTGTTGTTACGTTCTGAATGCTTAGCATAGTACCAGCCTGGCAGATAGTAGGTGCTTAGTAAATGCTGAGTGAGTGATTGGCAAAGAGGTATTTGAGGGTGTGACAAGAACAAGTCTCTTCACCTTTGTATGCCTTCCAACTCAAAATCCTCCATTTCTTTATTGGGGAGGAAAAACTTCCCCCTAGGGGGAAGGTGACTTGTTCCAGGTCACACAGCCCATTAGTGGAAGCATTTAGCCAAGAAATGAGATAGGTATTCTCACTCCTGGCCCAACCTGCTTTCCACCAGACTCCATAGGATCCTAAATGTCTGCAAACATATTGGGCTCTTCAATGGATTGTAAGGACGCACTTGCAGCCATAGACTTTGATCACATGCAATGTCACTCTTTAACAATGACAACCTTAACATGAAAATATGCAATCCATTACAAATTAGTCACATTTACACACACATTTTCAGAGTTTATGTTGACTTCATGATTAGGAAACAACAGTTTGATCCACAACTGCCAGGGTATGGAAGGAATCAGATCATAGATGTTTTTCTTCATTTCTCCACCCCTTTCCCATCTCCCACCTTTTAGGAGGCAATTCTGAACTCCACGGATAGATAATAATAATAATAATAGCTTGCATCTAAAAAATACATTGTAGTTACAAAGCACTTTACCTCATCTGATCCTCACAAAAATTAAATAAGGTAGGTTCATATTATAAAATTTAGAACTGAAACAGACTTTATAAATTTCTTTCTCATTTAACAAAGGAGGGAACTGAGGCCTAGAGAAGTTAAATTAATTTCTCCAAGTTCAATGTTCTATTGACTACATCATTATTTAAGTATTATTATTACTCCATTTTACAGGTAGAGAAAATGAGTGTCGGGTGAAGTGACTTATCTAATGTGGTAGAGCTGATAGGTTGTAAAGACAGAATTCAAATCCAGTTGTTCTGGCTACAGACCTAGTCCTCTTCCCACTGTACCATCAAAAACTGTCATAGCCTCAATGGCATTTGAACTCATACACTCTTGTTTCCAAGGCTATTGGCTTTAACCTCTGAGCTACCAGTTAAAGGTATTCAACTTTTCAATGATTTTCCTTGATCTTAGCTCTAAATATATGAGGTTGGGTGACCAGCTCCATTATGGATGGCCTTTTCTAGTCTCTTCTCTTATGACCAGGATAATTATCTGCTGATTTATGTTATGTGAGTTCTTTTAAAAAAAATTAAAACTAAGAAGACTATTTTCCACTTTTTTTTTCCTAATTTTTTAGTGGGGAACCTATAAAATACCCATCACCAATACGATATTTTACTTTCAATATGTAATACCTATCATTTCTAGATAAGACGTATTTCTCCTGAGCATTCTTAGAATTGCCACTTTCATTTTCTAAGGAATGTCTGTGTCAGGAATAATAGCTTGTATACCTTCACATCTGTCCTTTCTTTATTGAAAACCAAGGAATGTGGACTGCATGGGAGAAGAGGCCATAAAAACAAGAAGAAAGAATCTCAAATTTGATCAAATCTTGAGGAAGGGTTGGAGATGATAAGAAATGTCTAGGCCCTGAGGAGGCCATTGTTGGCTATCTTTATGAAGCCCAAGTTGGCAGATGCCAATAGAAATGAAAGGAGTAAAGAAGGAAAATGTGGGGGAGTGTTAGAAACAGTGGGAATATAGAATTTATTTGTAAAATTTGGATATGAATGAGGTAAATTAGTATCTAATTTATTTACTACTAAAAGAATTAAAATTAAATTAAAAGACTACAGAGGCTTCTCAGAATCTTCTCTCCTACCTGTTCATATCACTTCTTTTGAACACTACCCACTGTGCCCTCTAAGCACCCATTCTATTAGACATGGGTCTTCCCTTGAGAAACTGACTTATACTTAATTTTATCTGTTACCTGTTTTTTTTTTCTCTGAATAGACTATAAGATCATTATAGGAAGGATCTGTGTCATTTTTGTCTTTGCAAGCCCAATGGCTGGCACAAAATAGGCACTTAATAAATGCTTGTTCAAGTGAACCGAATGAGGGGAAAGATATAGTTTTAATATGAAAGACTGAACTAGTAGAGCTTTTTGAGATGGAAGAATATCTAAGCTATGCAAGAATAGTTTATGGAGAAGAAAATTAATTAATGATATTTAAAGAACAAAGGTGATTATGGGGGTAGGGCTAATAAGAGGGGGAAAAGGGATAGGGGATGGGGTTGATGTGAATGACATAAAAGCTGGTGTTTCAAGGAGAAGGACCAGCCTTTGATCTGACATAGTCACCTCCATGTTCAACAAGGGAATTACTTTCCTTCCTTACTGGCACTATTAGCACCACTATCCTTTTCACCAGTGACCATATCAACTCTCAACCTTGGATCATTTTTTTTTATTCTTTTTCTTCTGCATATGAATTCTCAAGCATCTTAAGAGTAGATGCTTAATAAATGTTTATTGATGGATTAAAAATATAGAACTCAGGTCTTCCCAGCTCTAAAATTAGTAGTACCACTAAATAAAAAGCTGTTGATAGTACATAAGAATGAAAGGGCCTCTGTGTGATCTGCAGTCAATCTTCCCTCTACAGACAGCTTCTTTCATATCACTACATCATCTTATTTCTGTTCTCTCTGTCTTAGATGATTACCACTAGGCATAGTGTTTCAGGCTGTGCTTTGCAGTGTTTTTATGATAAAACTCAATTGAATAATCAAACTGCTGAGAAATGCAGAATAAGAATGTGAATGAACTAAACTTATGAGTTTATTGATAGTAATGCTTTCTACATTTTTAGCAAGTTTTAGAATCTATAACAACAAGGGTTATTAGAAATCATTTAACCCAACCTCTAGATTCAAGAGTTTAAAAAATTTTTTTAATTGAAGCCCAGAAAATTTAAATGACTTCAGAGGATCATAAATTTAGACTTGGAAAGAGATCTGAGATGACAGTTAGCTAAATCCTACAGTCAAGAGACCTACAGAGGTTAGTTAAGTGACTTGACCAACAGCCTAAAGGAAGCAGGGCTGGGATCTAAATTTCCAGATTTCTTTCTGCTGCATAGTGCTTTCATGTGGATGAACCACAGCCATATTCTTGATTTTGAGAGTCTAGAAACCTACTGTCACTCAATGAAATGAAAAAAAAAAAAAGAATGCTTGTTTTTGTAACATAACAATTCACTTTTAAAAAGGAAGTGTATCTAAGCCATTGTATTAACAATGACTTAAAACAATTTCATCCAACTGTAGCTACAAAATAAAGATATGAAAGGTATCATGTCTCTTGTCTATCTAATCAACTCCGTTGTGTTTATTTTGATACTCTATAAATAAGTCTTTGATTGGATTAATCACAATACCACCAGGGGGCACATCAAGTCTTGCAGAGAGTCCTTTTGCAGAGTCCAGTAACACACATCGAGTCAATAACAGTGTTGGAGCCATTTGAGTTGAAGCTTTAGCTCAAACTGAATTTTTAATCCATGCAACTTTGCTGAGAGT
This sequence comes from Gracilinanus agilis, assembly GCF_016433145.1. Lineage (NCBI taxonomy): Eukaryota > Metazoa > Chordata > Mammalia > Didelphimorphia > Didelphidae > Gracilinanus > Gracilinanus agilis. The sequence continues at coordinate 105,798,716 of NC_058135.1, forward strand.
GGTGTTCTCTGTGGTCTCATTCACAATTTTCTCCCTGTTTTTCATGGTCAGTGCTTGGATTGTTCATTCACAGACAAACATCATTGTGACTGATTTAACAGAAAGATCAGAAGCTGTGATTTGCCCTCCTCTAATTAATTCTTAAACTTTTAATAGAATGAAACAGAATTGAATTAACTTGCCTGAGCAAAATGGAATGCAAGTCTAAGACTCCTGCCTACTAGAGTTACAATGGGAATTTCCAGTTTGATGTTCTTTAAAAACTGTACTAAGCGAATATGTTTATTAGTTCTATGCTGAGTGCCACATGCAGTCATCGATCATAACCCCCCTGAAAATGCACTTTCTTTTACAATTGTGTTATAAAAATACAAGACATCTACCATTTGCCAACCCTAATTATTAGGACTATATTCCATTTGATGTTTCAAATTCAGTGTTAAGTGAGGTAATCTAGAAGCACAATCCTACTTTGTGGACATATGTGTTCCACGGAGGTAGAATGATGTGCATCACTTTTCAAATATATTAAATATTTTTTTAGATGTTGTTGACATGTTCCTTTATTCAGTGATTGAAGAAAAAATATGCTTCTCAATCTAGGATAAAATTATTTTAGGAAGAATTGTCTGACTTTAAGACACTAAAATGCATTATCAAAGGATCATAGGACCATAGATTTAAAGGAAGAAAAGATTTTGGAAATCATCTAGTCCAACCTGGGCATTCCAGACCCTGCTTCTTTGGATTGAAGAATTCAAAAAACAACCATTTGTTGCCTACTATATAAAGATCCCACAACTAGTCTAGGGGAGGAACAGAGTGGAGTTAGGGAGAAGCCATATAAAATAGTGGTTCAGATATGAGATTAGACTTAAAATACTGTTGTGGCCCTTGAAGATAGTGGTGGTTCTTGGGAAGACAAAGAGATCAAATCTGAAGAAAAAGAAGAGGAGAAGACTACTAACAGTGGTCACTTTTGACCAAAAGATTCATTTTATTAAGGCCTACCCTTAGTCTAAGGCAGTGTTGGTGAAGTATTGGCACCTGTGCAGAGTCAGCACTCAGGGACCTACTCTGTTCCCCCTCTTCCCAGCACCCAAGGACATTTTTTGCATGCCCTGCCCCTCTGTCCAGTCACCCAAAGTGAGCACTTCCTCCCTCCACTCTCTGGGATAAAGGGGGAGGTAAGGGGTCGGGGAGCTCACAGGCAGCTTGAAATTGCAGTCTGAGCATGCAAACTTGAAAACCTTTGCCAACATTGGTCTAAGGTAACTTATCTCTGATCTAGTTTCTCCTTTTAAGATTGGACATTTGGGATAGTGATATATTTTTAAAATGTTATCGTTGCCTTTTGTTTTTATACTACAGTAATTTTCCTCTTAATCACTTGTCTTGACAAAAAGAAAAATATTTAAACAAAGTCAAAAGACATGGTGACCATGGCTGATCATAGTTTTTTACCTTGTTCTACATAGCCCCCTACCCTGTTTCGTGTTCAGTTCTATTTAGAAACAAGGTTGTTTAATACAATTAAGAAAGTACTTTATTCAACTATATGATCTTTTGGTTCAAAAGTATAGTGGAAAGAGATGTGGATAAGGAAGCAGAAGAATTGGGTGAAGTCCAGCTGCCTTGTGACTTTAGATAAGTCTCTTCACTTCACGAGCTCCCATTTTTTATAAGTAAATGGGTATAATAATACTAACTTCACAGAGATATCATGAGGAAAGTGCTTTATGAACTGCAACCTATTGTACACAATGAGTTATTATTATTATGGTCTTGATTCATCTATAAGTGATCATTGATTCGGTTAGAGTTGATGCTTGGTTGATTTCTGTGCAAGCCAATTAGCTATTCACCTTAACCCCAAACCAGTTGTGGGTCAAATATGTGCCATTGGTCGTGAGTTTTGATCAATCAACCTAAATCCCAAATCACTAGTAGAAATGCATGCCCTGCTAATCATTGCTCACATGATTAATCTGTACACAAAAGCCAGCATGTTCTTACCTCACCTCCTACTCAAAGCCAGTCCAGTTCTAACCCAGCGCTAGAGATGCAAGGCCTGATCCTAGCAGGTGTTGGGGATGGGGCGTCCTCTGGGATGTCCAGCAGCACAGGCCGCGTGTGGCTGACCCAAGCCTGAGGTACAAAATCAAAAAATCATAGAATTTTAGAGTTAGAAGAGACCTTAATGGTCATCTATTACATTCCATGCATAAACAAGAATCTTGTTTATGACATAGCTAAAAATTGTCAGTGGTCTAGCTTGTTTGAAGAATCCCCAGTGAGAGGGACCCTCCTGCCTTTCAAGATAGCCCTTTTCACTCATGCAGAACTCTGACAGGAAGCACCTCCTCAAAGCAAGCTTAATTTGGTCTCTTTTTAACTTCTACCAATTGCTTCTTGCTTTACCATCTGGGGCCAAAGAGAATCAAATAAATCCCTTTTCCAATGTGACTGCCTTTCAGAAACTTGAGGATACCAATCCTGTCACTCTGAAGGGCTAAGCATCCTCCTTGGTTCCTTTAGCTAAGCCACAGATGGCATTGATTCATCCTGTTTGGCATATTCTTGATTGCTCTCTTTTGGATGCTCTTTAGCTTACTGATGTCATTGACAGTTCTCTGAATATGATGGTATCAGGGCAGACTATATAAGAACTATCACCTCCTTATTACTGAAGCTGTGGCCACATCCATGTGGAGGTTACATTGTTGAAGCAACTATCGAGCAATCAGTCCACTAAAGTCCCAGACTTTTAAGCATGTCTCTTTAAGCATGTCTTTGTCATAAGCTTGAGGTTGATTTTGGGAACCCACATGTTAGAGAGTTTGCACTTATCCTAATTTAGATTTTATCTGGGTTGATTTTCTCCAAAGTTCTAGTCTATGGAACTTTTGGGATCCTGACTCTTATCAGCTTGGGGTCATCTGAAAATTTGACTAGACTATCATGTCATCTTTGCCTTTATCAATGTCAGTGATTAGGATTGAGGGTTGCACCTGTGATTTTCATGGTACCCAGTAAACTCCTGGGCGAGGAATCTTCCCCCGCAAGATTACCTTTGCTGCAACTTCCAGTCCTACAGAGTTGTCCAAAGCACTAAGAGGTCTCAGGACTTGCCAAATATCACATAGCCATTCTGTGTCAGAGGCAACTCTCAAACCCAAGTCTTCCTCTTGGTTTTAAGGCCAACTCCCTCTCCATTTAACCAATGCAGATATTCTCATTGCCAACAGTTAACTAAAGGCTGAGCACAGATCCCTGGGACTGCACTGGAGGCCTCCTGACAAATTCTTAGATTTCATAGATTTTGAGTCAGAAAGGATCTAAAATCATCCAGCCCAACCTCCTCATCTTACAGATAAAGAAAATGAGTTCCTGATAGGCTAAATGAATTGCCTGAAATCACACTAAGTAGTAAGTGGCAGGATTCTACCCAGGGCCTCTTAATTGTCAAACCCAGTGTTCTAAGGCTAAAAGGAAACTCATGTCAATTCGTTCAATACCCCAATTTTACAAATAAGGAAACTGAGTGTTGGGAAATTAAATGATGTGGCAAAGTTACAAAAGTCATATCAGAGGTAGAATTTGAACCCAGTCATCTGACTAGAACCAGCACTTCTCTGACTTGACACTGAGCCATGAGAAATTATTGAGTCTAATCATTCAACTAATTTAAAGTTCATCTACTAAATCCATTCAACCCATGGCTTTCTACCTTTTCCATAAGAAGAGTTACAGAGAAGTTCATTTAGTTACTTAGGTGAATATATTATAAAAGATTTTCTTATCTAGTATTTACAAACTTCTGGAATAATTGATTAATTTTATTCATTATTTTCTGGGAAGATCAAATTTTACCTAAATGACCCATTAGATGATACCATTATATGTGTCTTCCAAAGCAATGTTCTCAGAACTGTGATAATTGAATTAAATCTAAAGATGGGCAGTTTTATCACAGAACAATGACTATTTGAAATCTGAAGGACAAATCACTAGTATCTGGTAAGTCAACATGCCCTATATTTGGTTCTGGGACTTCCTCAGGGGCTCAGCTACACTATAGGTTGTACCCTGACCTAACCAGTCATATAGGCTAATCTTCAAATGAAATAATACTAATTCTCAAGCCCATACATAGGTTCATGAAATGCAATATGTTGTACAGTATTAGATTTGTATTCAAAAGACTTTGGTTCAAACCCTAGTCAATTACTACCTGTATGACCTTGAATAAGTCATATCCTCCCTTTAGGTATGCCTCCTTAGTTGTAAAATGATAATGGGATGGATTTTGCCTAAGATTCACACACACTCTCTCTCTCTCTCTCTCCTCTCCCACTCACTCATAAAACTTCTCTGATTCTTTAATTCTTTGCTCTTCATTCAGCTTCCTCTTTGTTATTGTGTGAAAATCTGTAGGATCATGGAAGTCTGAACCCTACTTCAAAGGGAGAAAAATCAAATTGATCATTCTAGTGCATCATTCAGAAGACATCATTCCTATTTCACTGTCTCCTCATTAAGCTCCAAATTTGCCAATGGGTTCTCTCTCAACCACAACTGGAGTATAGAAAACGTGTTCTCTAAAAGCTAAAGTAACTTTCCACTTCTAAGCAATTAGTCACAAGTGTTGGGAAAGTAGAATGGGTTCCAGTTGATTAGGTACCTGCAATTCATAGCTCTGTCCACTGGGAGTGCAAAACTAACCCCTACTGTTGTAAATCATCAGGAAATCCTGCCCTTTTGTGTGCTCCTTGCAGGAGTATAGAGTAGCTTTTAAAGTTTTTAACTTTGAATGCTGGCTTCTTACTCTACCCTCCTCCACCAATTTAGATTCTTTAATCTGACAGATACCTTTACAAATTTAGACTTTCATTAGTTCCTAAGCACCTAAGGGAAATAACATTCATTAAATCTTTTTTTTTAAAACAGTTAATAACCAGATCCTGTAAAAGTATAAGGTAATTACAAATCTATCTCCAGGAAAAGGATAATTAAAATAATAGTCTTTTTCATTTTTAATAAAAATAGGAAAGTTATTAGTATTCATTCAGGATTCGAAACCCAATTGACTCAAAATTTAGCTCTGATGGAATACTGTTAAGGAAGAAACAAGGGAAAGGTGCCTTAAACAGTAAATATGGGTCCAGGTGGGTGTGTGGGAGATAGGAATGACGGGAAGGGGCCCAACAAGTAGGGAGACTGGGTTATAATGGCTGTTTGGATGTCTGTAACAGAAATGGCTGTTGGCTTCCAACTGCCACCCAGCATCAAAAAGAAGAGCCTATGGAAGCTGATAAGTAAAGGCAAGAGTTTAATAACACATTTTAATCAGGGACAAACTAAGGTAAGGGAATAGAGTTTTTCTACACTAACAGACTAAGGGCAAACCACAGGGTCAAGGGAAAGGGACTTAACTAAACTCTTCTAAGATCTAAGCAAGACAGGGCCCAAAGAAAGCAATACTGGAGACACAAGGGGAAAGTTCCTCCCAACCTGGTTCCAGCCAGGTTTGGTCAGTTTAGCCACCTGAGGGTGGCTTTACTTGGGATCTCATGGCTAATCCAGGGATGGTTTCAGGATACCAGGAGACAACTCCACCGGATCAGGTGATCCAAGGTATCCAGGCAGGGAGAGAAAGTTTGTAATGCTGTCCACCAGATCACAAACCACTTCCTACTCAGTGCTGCTCTGCAGGTCTGATGTCCTCTGCTGTAAGCCTTCACCACTCTCCAGGATCCCAGGGAATCTGGATACAACTCCCCTAGCTCTGAGATCTCCCAGGGTCAGCCACAGTTTTTTTTTGTCCCAACCCCCAGGGAGTCTCTCTCAGGCACAAGCCACTCTCTCCTTCCCCTGCATTCCATTCAGAATGTCCATGACCTCCAGATAAGGCTTTTCCTAGCCTGCTTACTCATCTACTTTTAAACTTATGCCTATTACAATACACAAAATAGTGATGGCTGTTTTGTTTGAGTTTGTTATATGACTGAACTCTTGGGATAAGGTGAAAAGGGAATCAAACTCAAAGCCAGTGAGGCACACAGGTGTAGGGGCATGCCTGATGCCTATCCCGGGCTTTATCACTTACTCTATGACCAAGGGCAACTCACTTGAGTGTTTGGGGACTAAGTTTCTCCATTTTTAAAAGGAAGGGGTTGAGCCAGATAAAGCCCCCTTTAGTCCTAAATTAATGATTATAGTAATGAAACCAAAAGAACAATATCTGACTGACAAATTATTTTTCAATAAGAAGATTGTTGTTGTGTTCAGGCACATCCAACTCTTCTTGGACCCTTTTTAGGGTTTTCTTGGCAAAGATACTAGAGTGGTTTTGCCATTTCCTTTTCCAGTTCATTTTATAGATGAGGAAACTGAGGCAAACAGGGTTGAGTGACTTGCCCTAAGTCACCCAGATAGTGCCTGAAATCAAATATAAATTCAGGTCTTCCTGACTCAAAGCCCAAAGTTGTACTCTCATGCTGTCTAGCTTCCAGTAAGGAGATTAGTGAGGCTGAAATTTGAGGAATGTCAAAGGTAAAGTCACATAATTTAAGAGACTGGAAAAGTTTTTGAACAACTATATTGTGAAATGTCAGGAGGAACCAATAAGAAATGAAATAAAAAAAGATGAAGTGAAATATCACAATTCTGTAACAGTTCAGTAAGCAGAGTTTTGGTTATTATTATTGTTGCTGTTAATTTCCAGGAACACTTAGGAAGCCAGAACTATAAGCAAGTAGTTGGCACAGTTTATAGAGTGCTCCACCTGAGGTCAGGAAGACCTGAGTTTGAATGTGTACTTAGCTGAGCAAATCACTTACCCTCTTTCGGTCGCAATTCTCCCATATGTAAAATGTGGGTAATAGCACCTATTATGTGTTATGTGGATGCTATTATTACTATCTAAAGCTAAAATGAAAATTAAACTTTAATAAATTAATTTTTCCTTGAGAAAATAGGTTAAATGACTTGCCCAATGCTATACAGCTAGTGTCTGAAGCCAGATTTTAACTCGGGACTTCCTGACTCCTGAGCCAGGGATCTATTCATTCATTGTGTCACCAGCTGACAGACTGGATGGGTCAAAGGGATACAGGTTAAGAAGATGAAGAACTCATTCTTCATGGATGTTAAAGCCATTCACAACAGTGGCATTGTGTAACATATAAAGGAAGATCCTTTTGAGGATCATTCAATTATCTGATTGTTAAAAGTGCAGAGAGAGGGTCTAAGCTGAGATGAAGCCCAGCAGAAGGTGGGACACTCAGAGCACTCAGAGCTTCAGAAAAAGAAAGGATGCCAAATAATTTCAGCCACAGATCAAATGGGTTCAACTAGACCAGGTAATCCCTCCTTAATGAGATATTCCCATACAACCTCTTGATAATATCTGCCTAAGAAACTAGGAATGAAAAATGGAAAACACCATTTTTCTGTATTCAGAAGAGTAGTATATGACAGAAAATAAATTTCCTCAGAAAGTAATACCTATGATACAGCAATGGGCAATTTCTTTCCTTTATAATTTTTTTTCAAGATACAACCTTAGTGGTTTCTTTTATCAACTTTATAACAAAAGACAGATCTTAGCTCAGATGTTTCCTTAGGATTAAAGAGAAGATCACAGGGTATTAGCAATACAGCTGTTTGCAAAAGTGTCTTTCAAAAACTTAGAAAGAAACCCTTTCTCTTGATGGACCCATTCTATTTCTTGTTGAAAGAGAAGCAAATTGTTTAATGAGGAATAAGTGTTTACCATATGCCAAACACTTTTCAAGGTACTGAAAATACCAAAACAAAAAAACAAAAATAAAAACAGCATTACCCTCAAGGAGTTTATGTTCTATTGGAGAAGGGGAATAATACATGTACACAGTAAGTTTAGTGAGATATACAAAATGAATATAAATCAATTATTGGGGGTTTGTTGTTCAATCATTTTCTGTCATGTCTGACTCTTTATGACCCCATTTGGGGTTTTCTTGGCAGAGATCCTGGAAGGGTTTGCCATTTCCTTCTCCAACTCATTTTACAGAGGAGAAAACTAAGGCATACAGGGTTAAGTAACTTGCCCAGGGTCACACAGCTACTAAGTGTTTGAGGCCAGATTTAACTCCAGAAGAGGAATCTTCTGACTTCAGGCCCAACACTCTATCCACTGAACCATCTGGCTGTCATTATTGAGTACCAGGCACTAATAATTAGGGGAAATCAGTAAAGATATTTTGCCTGAGATGGCTTGAACTAAAACTTCAAAAAAGCTTTCAGTTCTAAGAAGTGAAAGTGAGGAAGGAAGGTGTCTGTCATGGATAGCCTTGTGCAAAGGGATGAAGATGGGTACAAATATATCAGTTTGGCTGGAAAGTGAATATATGAGGGAGGCAGTAATGAGGGATTAGTTTAGGAAGAGAGGTTAGGGCCAGATTTTCAGATTTAACTCACCAGAGAAGTTTGCATTTTATCCATTAGAGTATAGTAGGGAGCCAGTGAGCTTCCTGGGTAAAGAACTAACATGGTCAGATCAATGCTTTAGAATAGTGATGGGCAAACTATGGCCCACAGGCCAGATGAGGCTCCCTGAAGTGTTCTATCCAGCTGTGCAACATTATTCCTAATCTGACGAATACAATGAGTACAATACAATACAATGAAACTTCAAAAGATTTGCCTAGACACAGACTGACAGATGAGCATTTCCTTTCCTTTGGCCCCCTCTTTAAAAAGTTTGCCCATCACTGCTTTAGAAATATCAATTTGACTGCTGGATACAGCAAATTCAATTAGGAAAACTACTGAAAAAAGTCTAGGCAAGAGGTGATGGGGGCCTGAACTAAGTTGATGGTGAAGGGCAGGGGTCAGCAAGGTATGGCTCTCGAGCCATATCGGGTTCTTTTGAGGGCCAGATATGGCTCTTTCTGCAGGAGCCATAAAGTCAGTTTTTTTTTTTCAGGTGCTGTTACAGGAGCGCACTGTGAGCACTGTACGGCTCTCATGAAATTACATTTTAAAAAATGTGGTGTTTATGGCTCTCATGGCCAAAAAGGTTGCCAACCCCTGGTGAAGGGAGTCATGAAGATTTGAAAGCAAGAGATCCTGGAAGGCAGAATTAGCAAATCTTGGCCACTGGCTGTGGGAGGAAGTGGAGAACAGAAGCTGAAGACAAATGATGGGAAGAACAGCAGCATCCTTTGTAGAGATGGGAAAGAAAAGAACCAGAGAAGCTTCAGGGAAAGGAAAAGGAGTTGCTTTGGACACTTGGGGTTTGGGCAGTCTCTGGCTGTTAGAATGCAGATGTCCAGGTGGCAGGGGGAGATGTGTGCCTAAGTAGGGAAGATGGGTAACCAAAGGTCCAAGTAGTGTGAAGAGGATTTAATGAAGTAGAAAGTGGGCCAGACAGGAAGCTTCCATTCTATTGCTGTCTCTTCCCCAAACTCATTCTGTTGCTTTAGAAAATAATTTCCTCTCTCTCAGGCTCGTCTTATAGGATAAAGGGTGTAAACTAGATAATTTCTGGGGAGACAGAAGCTTAAAAACTATTGAATCCAATGCAACACAAGCAATTAAGTGCTGACCACATACTGCTGGAAATACAAAGACAAAATGAAAAGCATTTCCTCTCTGGGATGCTGGTTCATTATACTTTTTTCATATATTTTCAAAATATTTTGAAAAGTATAATATGCTATCCAGGTGGAAAAGGACCATTGAGAAAAAGTGGCTCTATATCTTTGTCAAGCACAAATTTTATATTCCTTTTGCTCAACTTTTTTTTAAGCCCTTACCTTCTGTCTTAGTATCAATTCTAAGACAGAAGAGTGATACAGGCTAGGCATTGGGAATTAAGTGACTTGTCCAGGTTCACACAGCTAAGAAGTATGTGAGGCCAGATTTTAACCAATAATCTCCTGTCTCCAGGCCTGGCCCTCTATCCATTGTGCTATCTAGTTGCTCCTCTCAATTTCTTTTTAGAACTGATATAATTTTACCTGCTCCGGCACAAAATGCTGCTTTCCTCAGCTGATAGTTGATAATATTTCTTAACAAAAAAAAAAAAAAAAAAAGGTCCCTAGATTCCCATACTTGGAAGCTCAGTACTCAGTACAATACCTGGAATTCACTCCATAATTATCCAAGTAAGGATATATGATCTCTGTATAGGTAAATTTAAAGTTGATTTCTTTAAAAAAAAAAAACAAAAAACTTCTGGATAATCAAGGCCCTAGTATAGAATCTAAAAAAACTCTTGAAGGGAAGGTCTGTCTCACTGTTTCCAATACCTGGTACATAAGAAGCACTTAATAAAATGTAAATTTATTGCTTTAATTTACCATTGAAATGGCTAAAAACTAAGCCAGTTGATTTTTTTGGACTCATTTCAAGGTATCTATATAATTGAACTCAATGTTTTTGTAAGCTGGGTGGATTACATAGCAAGAGCGAAGGACAGACAACCTGGATACTCCCTAGTTATTCCCTTCATGTAAAGAGAACTTGAGGAAGACTATCAGCAGAATAGATGGACCATTGTGGCAAATCTATGAGAGGATATGAGCAGGCCTGGATAGGTTTTGAAGTGCATTATCAAATCAATGTGCTCACAAATTTATTGTGTACTGGAGGTCATCTCAAATTTATTTTTATATACACTATGGGATTTAAGATTTCTATCTAATTTTGAGGAAATAAATCTGTTAGAATGATTAATCCTATTTGACTTCTCAGACCTTAACTTGCCCTTCTCTCTTAATTTCAAACAGGGATTGAGGCAAGAACAATCCTAATTCTGTTTAGATTTTTTAAACAAAACATTATGATTATTTATATTTTTAATCATCAAAATATATAACAGCCATAAATGAGAAGTATCAGTTATTCCCTTTATGCCTTACAGAATATTAAAGCTAGAAGTCACCTGGAAGATCATCAGGTTCATATTACATATGATGGAACTAAAGACCTAGAAAGGCAAAGTGACTTAAATCCAAGTCTCATAACTATACTACAACAATTATTCATGATCATTTCTTCATTCTGATTTTGTTGTATCCATTTCTTCTATTACAGAGTAGTGGTTAATACATATGTTATTGCACTGAGCATTTTTTTACTTTAGTTATTTCATATGTCTTGCCAAATTTATCCGTATACCCCACATTGACATTACTTGTATTACAGTATTCCATTACTTTAATATACTAGTTTATTCAGTCATTTTCCAATGTTCGACAATTACATTGATCAAATGATTCTATTCTGGCATTCTTCCTTACATAGATATGGTCAGGAGGACTGAGGGTGGTTGATCTCAAAGAAAACTATTAAATTCATCTATTAGCTTTTGCCTAAGAAGTCATAAGGATTCTCTTTTATAAGTTATACACAAAGGAAAATAACATTGCCACCTTTCATTTAACAGACATCTGAAATTCACTTTATGCTCCCTGGATTAGACGTACTATATAAGTATGAAGTACCACTATTACATATTATGACACTGTTGTCTGGGGTCTACTTCTCATCATATATGAGATTGTGTATATATTTGCATTCTTTCACAGACTAAGCTCTCCAGACATTAACTTGACAAATAACATGATCAAGCCATCAGTTTCAGTGTGGTTCAGTAAGTTTTAAACTTCTTAATGGAAATATTTCCATATGTATTCAGCCTTAAAAAAATGTCCATTTCTCCCTTTCATAAGACATTTTATCACTGACTGATCTATAGATCAAACACATACATTTTCAAGAAAAAATTACATAGCCAATTATATATGTAAAGGAGCCTTTTCCAAAGATTGCCCATATAAAATTAAGACTGGAGTGCAAATTGTTTTAGGAAGTTTACATAAAAGTCATGCGAATGGCTTTAATAATAGGACAGAGCAAAAAAAAAAAAGTGGGCAGCTTGATGATTCAGTGGATTGAGAGCCAGGCCTAGAGATGGGAGGTCCTGGATTCAAATCCGACTTCAGACATCCTAGCAGTGTGACCCTGGACAAGTCACTTGCCTAGCCTTTACCACTCTTCTACCTTGTAACCAATACAAGCATTGATTCTAAGACAGAAGATAAGGGTTTAAAAAAGAAAAAAAAAAAGAATGGGATGTAGCATCATCAAGTGGCAGATGTGATGCTATGCCACCTCCTAAGGTAAGCTGAGTTATAGAACAGAAGGCACACATGGGGCCCCAATTTTAGTCTCAGTTTTGCTATTTTGCTGGGTAACCTTGGAGAAGTCATATCTCATCTCTGAGATGTTTTCAGTTCCTTCATTCTAGCTCTGACCTTTCCTATTTTAATGGTACTTTAAATATCTTTGTCACCTGATGGAGTATCCCAATGTTTCATAGGTCTGTGCTAAAGAGGAGGAAGAGGGAGAGGCAGAGGAGGAACTCTGATTCTCTAACTCTCCATTCTCATAATCACTCCCCAGTTCAGGGCTTCTTCTCCTTTCTCCCCACATTAGTCTCTTCTCCCTCCAAGCTAACATGATGATCCTACCAGAAGAGATGTCTTTTCACTCAGCACACTTACTTCTGACCCATGAAATACTTTGTCTTTGCTGGGCACTGGGGATACAGTACAAAGAAAGGGCAAAAGCAGGCCTCATCCTCAAGGAGCATACTTGCAATGGGAGAGAAAATCTATCAATTATTAGATGCCTAGCAGTGGTCTGCAGAATAAATAGAAGTGATCTCTCAGGGGAAGTTATTGACAAATTGAAGGATTAGGAAAGTGATCCTGTACCTGGTAGAGTTTGATCCAAGCCCTGAATGAAGTCAAACAAGGAGACAGAATAGGGTCTAGACAGGGTGACACAGTCAGTGCAAAAGGATGGAGAAGAATGTTGTATTTGAGGAACTGCAAGGTGCAAGAAAAAAACAAGGTATGTGATGACTAGAAAAGCAGGAAAGGACCAGAATATGAAGAACCTTAAAGACCTTTAAATGTATTTAATCTTGGAAGTAAGGGGGAGCCACTGAAGTTCATTGAAAGCAGAAAGGATGAGGTCACAGCACATTTTAGAAAAATCACCTTGGCAGCCAAATGATGGATGGATGGATTGGAAGGAGGCAAGACTTGAGGCAAGGAATCCATGGACTGAAGCAGTCAAGATAAGAGGTGATAGGGTCTGAACTGCAGTTGTAACTGTATGAGTAGAGAGAAAAGAATGTAGAGAGAAGATGAAGGTAGAAATGTCATGATTTGAAAACAGATTGGGTATGTGGAATGGAAGTCAAGTAACAGAGAAGTTTGGAAGGTGGGAGATAGGATTTTTTGGGGAAAGATAAGTTCTGTTTTAGACATGGGGAGTTTGAGATGCTGACAGAACATCCAGTTCAAGCTGTCCAAGGATCAGTTAAAGATGAGTGATTGTAAGTCAGAGAGATGATCAAGTGAGATTGGATAGAACAAAAAATGAAGTGGACTCAGGAGAAAACTTTGAGGGATATTCAGGCTTAAGAGAGCATGACATGGATAGTTAAATAGACAGGAGGAAAAACAGAATACAGTAGTGTTACAAAAACTGGAAGTATACAGGAGGAAGAAATCATCAGTATCAGAGACTTACAAAGAGGTCAAGGACAGGATTGCAGAAAGGTCATTATATTTAACAAGAGATGATTATAGCAGACAGTTTTAGTTAAATGACAAGATCAGAAGCCAAATTATAGAGAGTTTAGAAGATAAGAAGATACACATGAAAAGCATGAAAGAATATGAAAATATTCAAATAAAGCACCACAGTAATATCTGCAAAACCAGGACTGCAGAAATTAAAAACAATATGAATTTTTTTTCAAATGGGGCTTTCCTATTGACATAACTCCATTATACTGTGGAACCTAGAACCTGGCAGACAGTCTATGATTCATAAATATTTGCAGAAAGAGCCTCAAATGGATGGTAGTGAAGAATGGAATGTTGTTAAAATAAGATTGATCCACAAATCAAACTGTTTGGTTTCTTATAATTACTAAGACTAGCAGAGCCATACATAGGCACTTTTGCACCTAGGGCAAGCATAACAAATGACACAAAAAGTGTTCTAAGGTAGAGAGTGACTTGGACCCCACCCCATGGAAAGGGAAAGAGGTGTCTGGGTATACCAGTAGTAAAGGAAACAAACTATCTAGAAACTTTTTGTATGTAATTAAATCTTTAAAAATTGATACTATAGTCAGTTATTTCTTCATATTTGACATTCAAGGAGCCTGATAATAGGGGGTGGGGTATTACTGTTAATTCCCACTAAAAAAATTGGGGAAGGGGAGAGCTAAGAGCTTGCAGTCTATTCCCCCCTTTAAAAAACCCTCAAAGTATAATAAAATTTTAGAGTTGGAAGGCATTTTAGGGGAAATAATTAATTCAACTCCTTCATGTTGCCAAGGGAGAAACTGAGATCCCAAATTAGAGAAGATATTTGTCCAGGATCTCAAAGTAGAGTTGAACAACTCTTACTGAAATGAAGTTGGTCATTAAGACAGTTAAATGGAGCCAAAATCTCAGATTTACCTATTAGAACTAAACAAGACCTTAGAGACCATCTTGCTCAATTTCCTCATTTTATAGAGAAATCTTTATGCAAAAGATTTCCAGATATATATATATATCCAGCCCTCATCTCTCTGAGTTATAGTCACACATATGTAACTGTTTCTTGGACATCTTGAATTGGATGTTCCATAGAGCTTTAGAGTTAGTGGCAGAGCAGGAACTAGAAGCTAAGCACCCTGACTCTCACCATAGTATTCTTTCAGCCCAGTTACTGAAATATGTTTTTTTTGAGATCTGGCCAAGGCTTATTATAAGACAGTGACCCTTCCTAAAATAAGGCACCCTGGTCTACAACCAAGGATGAGAAGCCGAGAAGAGAGGTGCCTCCTTGATCCTTCCCAGGTATAATCTAGCCCCAAGCTCATTGACCCTAGGAAGGGGAGCTTAATAGCCTCCTATATGAAGTACAAAGTACTTGGATCTGGCCCATTCTAGAGGGTAAAATGAGGTGAGATATGGGTGATAAGATAGCATTCCCTATTTGGTCTAGTGTTGGATGGTGAAGGATTTGTGTCCAGAAGAGGCAAAATCCGAGATCTCCAAGTGAGCCCTAAGGTTAAGTCAGAAAGATCCAAACTTGTCAAAAAACCTCAAGGTTAAGAAATTGGAATCTCCCAGGAATAAAAGTGACAGGTTCAGGGGTTCTAAAATGATATACCATAAAGGGCTCTGGTGATCCAATTCTTTGAACCTCAAAATGCCAGAAGATCCTACCCCAAAAAAGGTATAAGTCAACACAGGAACCCATAGTAAGTACAAGCTAAGCCAACCACATTTCCCAAAAAGACAGGAAGGGGTAAACCTCACTGACATAAAGCCCCAAATTCAAGAAGTAAAGAGAGAATGAGTAAACCAAAGAAGTTTCTGAGTAGCAGTGTAAAACACCACTGTAAATAAAGAGGTCCCCAAACAGAAGATAAGAGACCCTAAAAATAATTTTTTGCAAAGACTACATGAATTAGAAGAAATTAAGCAAGAAACAAGAAAGAGAAAAAATATTCTAGAGAAAAGAATGAAGGGAGAATAGAGATCTTAGAAGAGTAGATGGTAAATCTTATCCAAAGAATGGACTCGCAGAATAGACCAATCAGAAATAGTAATACATAGAAGAATAAAAAGTTGAAAGATTGAAGGAAAAGGTAAGCTGCTATAAAAAAAAAAAAACTTCCTTGAAAAATAAGTCAAGGAGAGAAAAATTTAAGAACCACTAGAAACCTATGAGGGGGTGGGGGAGATAGAAAAGCCTAGATGCCAAATTGCAAGAAATTATAAGTAAAAACTGCCCAGATTTATTAGGAGAGGAAAAAGTTAAGACAGTATGAATTCACAAATCAATTCCTGAAATGAATCCCAAAAGGAAAAATCCCAAAATCTCAGAGGAAAAGTAAGAGTTTCCAAAAAATACTGCACATGTTCCAGAAAGAAGCAACTTAAGTACCAAGCAATCACACTCAAGATCACACAAGACCTAGTAACTTCCATCTAAAATGAAAGGAAACCTTGTAATAAAATGTTCCAAAAGGCAAAAGTTTTAGTGTCATAACCAAGAATAATAACTTGATCTGAAAGCAGAGCATAATTCTATAAGGGAAAAGAATGGATCTTTAATAGACTAAAGAACTTTCAAGTACCTCTAATAAAAAGATCAAAGCTATGTACATACACAGTGACTCAACTAAATGTTCATTTCATCAAATCCTACAGTTCTTAACCAAAAGCCACTGACCTTTCTGATAGTTATCTTTTCATCAAAGGCAAAATAAAGTAGTTCTGATTTGGCTGTATCAAAAAATGCCTCAGAATTGTTGCTTTAACACTAACATTAATTAACGTTCTTCCTTCACATTGGTGGAAAGTTTTTGATTTTCAGCCTATGTTTATGCATAGAAATTATGGAATGTTAGAGATGAAAAGGCTCTTAGCGATCACCTGGTGTAACTCCCTCATTGTACAAAGGTAGAAACTGAGGCTCAGAAAGAGTTGTAAACCCAATCAAAAAGTTATAAATTATTTATATAATCATAATACACATAATAGTTGTATATTATGACCACAAGTAATCTTAATGATGTCATTAAAATTATTATTTGACCTTTGCCTCTCATCATTATGATGATAACTTTTCCTCCATTGCTGTAGTTTGATTCCAGCTTTTTTTTTATGTTACCAATTCATTTGACCATTATTATTCATTATCTTTTCCTTATGGATGTTAGCTACAAGAATTGGCTAGTATTTTCTATTATAGTTGTGAAGTTCATCTTCAGCTGTACTAAAATATAGACCATTCTTCTTAAATCCTGAGATCTCTGACAAACTTACTGTCTAAATACGTCTCCTGACAACTTCCTCAGCTGCAACAGTCTTCTTAAAGGTCTTTTTCCTGTCATCCCTCCAATACATTTTTTATACTGCAGCTCTACCCAATTACCTTTCCTTTGCATAGATGCACTCGTGTAATTTCCTTGTTCAAAGATCTTCACTGATTTACTATTGCTTCACAAAATTCAAACTTCTCTGCTAGGCACTGAGGTCCTCCAAAACCAATTCCCCAACGTCTTTTCAGATTAATTTCATATTTCTCTCCTCCATCCCTCTCCTATATGTTTTGATAACTCTGATCCCTGAACATGCACTGTATTCTTACCTCCGTGCCCATAATTCATATATGTGGAATGCCCTCCCCTTTCATCTGTGTTCATGCCCATCCTGTAAAGCCTAAAGCAAGTGTTATTTCTACAGGAAGCCTTACCCTGATCTCTCTAGTTAGTAATGATGATCACCCTAGGGCTTCCCATCGCACTTTGTTTTATCTTTTATATCACACATCATGGCAACATTTGTATATCTTATTGCCCTAACAGACTGTAAGCTTCTCAAGGCAAAAATTCCATCTTATTTATATTTTCCATTTCCTCAAGTGCCCAGCATAGTGTTGTTCACATATAAGGAGCCTAATGAGTATGAGCTGATTGATTGTTCTAAAACTGGCAGACCCAAGTGATACTCATATCCGAAATAAAAGGGCAAGGTTCTATAGAGTATAAAAGAATTTGCAATCCCAAAGGCATTCTTATCTGAACAACACCAAAGGTCTTCAGTGACTTGTTGGAAACTCAGTTGTTGCAAAGAGCAGACTGTGCTAAATTGCTCCATTTTTATCAATTAAGGCAAAATTGCATTCCCCTTGCAACTGCAAAACAGCACAAATTGGTAACAGTTGTTTTGGCAATAATATTTATTTTCATGAATTCAAAGTAAAAGAGTGAACATATGTTGGAGACTGCAAACTTGAAAATAGTTAATAACTTACCTACTCTTTTTTAAATTTAAAGTGTTATTAAAACTCATTTTTGAAGATCAATGTAATCCACTAAAATTCCTACTTGCGTTCAAGTTAATTTCAATATATAAAGTATAAGAACTTTTCAGGCATTCCTTAAATGCTTTGAGTTGTTTTATACCTAACTCTCTTTCCTTGCTATTTGCTCACATTGAAAATATGAGAAGAAGGGGTGGGTGACTTCTTTTTATTCCTTGTTCTGCTGAGGAGGGGCAGGAGTCAAGAGAGGGGAAGCTACATGAGCAACTCCCTCAGTTTCATTATCTCCTTCCACTTCTCCTTTTCCAAGCTGTTCCTGGTCTGCTCCTCTCCCCTTCTTTTCACCCTCAACCATGTGATTGGGTAAGGTGAGCTGAGGCAGCTGTGAAAGGAGAAGGGGGTTATTTAATTGCTCTCTCACTGCCTTCAGGAAAGTGCTTATCTTCCACCTGTTGTCTTGAGTTTAGCCTACTACTTAGGATGTTTGGGATATATGTTGGGGGAGCCTGCAAATGGAACGAGGGTAGGTTTTTTGGTTATGCTTCCTCTACTTGTTTATTACTGTTCGTGATTCTCTTAATCTTTTTATCAGAAATAATAAAATAGACTTGAAATGTTTCAAAATCTTATAATTAGATAAGGTACAGGTACTGTTCTTAATACAGGCAAATGATTCAAAGATTTCTTCCTTTTCCTAAGCCAGCCCTTCATCTTTAAGTTGACTTCAAAACCTACCATGGCTGGGAGATTCATGCCTGTCATTACTGGGTCATTTAAAAAATTACCAACTACCTACTTTTTCCTATTATTCTCAAATTTCCTACTTTTAAAATTGGGCATTTTTGCAATTTGGTTAATTTGCTTACTTTTGCCAACACTCTTATTAAATTGGCTATAAATGCAAAATGGAATTAGAGGTGTCATTTTAATGCTGCAATAGCTGATATAAAGATTTTTGCAGTCACTGGCTAATTTGTGCACACTGAAATGAAGACTATAATTTCCTTAACTATAATTATCAAGTCTTTCCTGAGCCTTAGGACTTCTGTGTATCATTGGCCCATCACTACTTGACCTTTGCTAAATTAGAATAGGAATTTTGGAGTGTAGAACCCTTCAGGCACTGAGATTCTAGGCTTTATCAACCCACATTAAGTTAAAGCACAAGTTGTTTCTTATTCTAGATGTCTACACCTCAGAATTTACTCTTGTTTTTTAACACTTGTGAAAGGTTACTAAGTCAAATAGAACACTGGCTATATAAAATATATGCTAAAACTAAGATATGAAAGAGATTTGTGTTTATTTTCTCTTTTTAAATTTTTAATAAAGGAAGAAACTCAACTGGATATCCTTAATAGGTCACTGACCAAAACAGAAAGAAAACAACTCTTCTATGTCAATGACAAAGGAATGACAGCAACTACTCAGAAAAACAGAAATAAACATTTCTTCATAAAAAAGGTAACAGAGTTTTGTTCTAGAATTCTTTTTAAAAAATTAATATGCATTGTCTTAAATATTTGTTCATCTGGAAAAACTGAGATGAAGAAATTAGACAAATATTAGTAATGGAAGATTCTCTCTCTCTACAACCTTCAACCGTTCTGTGATCTTATTGTGGGGTACCCTCGCCTTCAGTTCATAGTCATTCCATCCTGTGCCATTCTTTTCTATGGTTTTAAGCAGATCCTTTACAGAAAGTCCACACAACATACTTAAGCCTTTCCTCTAGATCTTTTAACATTTTATGAATACCATAAATAGCAGACTTTTTTTAAAATGTGTTTTATTGGCTCTTTTCTTAAGATAGGAATGTTTTTTATTCTTGCAAGTAATATATATTGTTTCTGATGTTCAGGTCTCTCAAACTTGTTAATTCCTAAATTGTATTTGTTACCCCCTTGCAAAAGGCCTTGGATTTGAAGCCAAAGGTTCTGGGTTAGTATCCTAGCTCTCTCTCACTAGGCTTGTGGGTGCCTCTATCTTCCTCTGTCTCAGGCATCTATAGAGTGGACTAGATAGTGTCTGACTCACCTTTGAGCTCTAAATCTAAATGGGCCTTTAATCTCAGTGAACACCATTAAGTTCAAAAAACTGTGGGAGCTTGATAATTTTCTCTGAGATAGAGTGACAAGAGAACAAAGGACCATGGGATCATAGCTGGAGAGCTAGAAAGGTCCAACAGCTCAAACCCTGAATTTAACAGATGAGAATACTGAGGCCAAGAAAGGTGAAATAGATTACAATAAGCAGCAGAAGCATGATTAGAACATTGCTCCTCTGACTCCAGAGCCAGTGGGTTTTTCATTGTGCCACTTACTTGGAAGGAACCTTGCATTTTGAATCTGAGGATCTATTTCAGAACTTTGTCTTGTTACTGTGTACCCTGGGGACAGTAACACAAAGTCTCTAGACTAGTTACCATTCATTTAAAATTAGAAAGGCCAACTACATGGCCTTCTGGATCCTGGGCTCTACAACCTTTCAGGAATTTTTTTTTTTTAGGACACTAGGGGTGGAATTTAAGAATATCTTGAAGGACCGTGCAATTTTCTAATTTTATGTCAATTGACTCATCTAGTCTCTCTAATTTAGAATTTCTAAGTTCAGTATTTGTAAGTTTTATGGTTGGAAAACATATTAATGTCTACCCCTGAAAAATATAAGACAAATTTCAGATCTTATTTAAAAAATAATCATTTTTGCAACAACTGCCCCAGTTTCATATACCAGTCAGCAGACAGAACATGGGTCCAACTGAATTCCTGACCCAATGTAAATCAGAACCCAAGATTATTTAGTGGTTTTGATAACTCATCAGGAAATTGGTATTTAATGACTAAAAACCCTGAAAATATGTTTTAATTTTTTGAATGATAAATGCATACATTTGAGTAAAGCAGACATAAACCAATAACCAAAATTTGCTAAGAACAAATTGATTTTTGCTAGTAGAGTTTAAGATGAAATTCCCATAAGATGTCGTTTCTTTGATGGCAGAGGTTGGTCTTACATAAATTGTTCACAGAAACCTAGAAAGACAGGTGTGTATTTTCAATTATCTATTGTTAAGCATTGAGTAGATGGTCTCACTTAAGATGAATGAAAAGAAGTAGGGCAAGTATATTTAATGAAGTATCCTTTTTACAATATTATAATGATTGTGTGGGAAGGGAAAACTGCCTTTGATATAACTAATGACTGACAGTGCACTTATGTCAAAAGTTTAATTCATTCTCCTGTGGCACAGGATATATTATAATTTTTCTTTTGAAAACTGAATCTCCAAATTTAAAGGTGTTCCTTTAAAAATCCAAGGGCTGTCAAGCCTGTATTCAACATATAAAAAAATGTTTCCCAGCCCCTGAATTCAACTTTGATTTATTACCTTAAATGTATAAACATTTCTATAGGTTTGGCCAATATAATGTTTCCTCTTAGGAACTTTTAGATCAGTTAAAATCATTCAAAAAAACTTACACTAAAATAGAATATAAATTGAACAGCATGCAGTGGTATCTCAGATCAGCTCCTTTTGACAATAGGAAATTCATTTTCCCAAGGCATGATGAGTAGACTGGATATTTTTCTTTAGGTCACTAAACCTTGATTTTTAAAGTTCCTAGACTTAAAAATCTAGGGACTAAGAACATGATATCTATATGCTTACATATATGAGTGGATATATGTGTGTGCAAATGTACCCTATTTTCATATTCCATAGAATTTTTAGACCAAGAAATGCAAGGTTTTTTCTTCAATATATCATTACCAGCCTAAAACTGAACAACCTTTTCATTTTTTTAAAAGAGAAAATTAAGTCCCAAAGAGATTTACTGATCAACCCAAGGTCATAATGGTACTAATCATCAGAGATAGGATTTGAACCCAAGTCTTCAGACTTCAGAACAAGTGTTCTTTTCACTGTATCACATGCCCTCTCAGCATGACACAGCAGAATAAGCTTTGAATCTGGAGCTTAAGGAGCAATCGGTACTCAGATCTCAGCATTGCTGCCTTAGATTAATTTGAGCAAATAACTCTGACCCTAGTTTTAATTTATAAAATGAAGAGGATAGACTAGATGATCTTGAAAGCTCCTTTGAATCTAACATTAGGCCCTTAATGGTAGCAAAATGACTATTAGGAGAGAAGATTTCAACTGTAATCTTCATTTTTCCATTGAATGTATGATCCTGGAGAAGTAATTGAACTCTTTTGTGCTTGAGATCATCCATCTATAAAAATGGGAATGTCTGCCTCTTCCTTCTTAGGTATGATTGAAAAATAAAATTAATAATGAATTCTAAAATGTTAAAATTGAAATATTCACTACGAAATCATTTTGTGCAACAATTTAGAAACCATTTTCTGAACATTCAAATTGTGCTTTGGAACTTGTAGATGACTATTTAGTAAGTGGTACAACTGTGGTCCAAAACCAAGTCTTCTGATTCTGAAATCTATTGCTCAATCACTGTACTAAGCCACTAGACTAGAGTGTAGTAGATCTTAGAATATTTCAAAGTTTATTCATTTATCTATTCTGCACAATTCCATGAAAGGAACTATATTATATAATATAAGGGTAGGGGATATAAAGAAGAAATGTTCTCAACATTCTCCAGCTTACACTAATTATTTTGTAGAAGAAATCAGAAGCCTAAACAAATCACTATCATCCTAATAATTTACATTTAAATAGTTCCTTAAGGTTTATAAAGTACTTTCTTCCAAATAACTCTCTGAAATAAATGGTAGAAAAGGCAGAGTATTATCTCAAGACTCAAAAAAAAAAAGTTCAATGAGTATTCTGAAGAGGGCAAGATCTCGTGTAGAGGGAAGAGGATCATGGAAACCTCTTTTTGAAAGAGGTTTGAGCTTAATCTCAAAAGATGGCTACTATTTTCATAGGTCGATATAAAGGAGGTACTTACAGCAAAAGCAGAAGGGAAATGAAGGATGATTGTGGGTTCTATTTAGGCAATGCCTACTAACCCACTTTAACCCAAGCATGTATCCTTAATAGAGCCCTAGGAAATGGGCATGGAAAAATACATAAAGCTACATCGTCAGAGGCCTTAAAAGTCAGGTTCAGATGTTTTTGTTCATTGAAAAAAGATTTGGCTATATAAAAACAACTCTTTATAATGTGAATATTCTTGAGCTGTTATCCTTTTACACATAAAAACATAGAAGTTTCATATTTGAACCAAAAAAAATTTGGCCTAAATACATGTAAATAATGTCTTAATTGACAGAAAAAATTCAGTTATCCAACTAGCCCCCAGGTTTTAACATAAGAATTGGGGAAATTTGTCTCACTAGGTATATATTAATTACTTTTGTTGTTGTTATATAGTACCTTAAGGTTTGTTTACAAAATATTCTCTTTGCCACAATGAATGTGATGCCTGAGAAATGCAGATCCTAATCAAGTTGTCAGGGCACTTAAATACCATGTGCTTTTTTGCAGAATTCAGTTTTTTGACCATTAGAATAAATACTATTTTATACAAGTATGGATACATAGAAAGGACTAGGGATAATCTTTTAAACCAAATTGTTTTTACACATATTTACCTTAGTTTTTGAAGCTCAGGCTTTCATCAACTTCAGCCATCTTGAATAAGGGTCGAATCTAGATATAAAATAAAGACATAATCTCTGAGAAGAAAGCAATAAGAAAAGTCAAAGACCTGGAAATTATTATGATCTAAGTCATGGAACTATAGATTTTTGAGAATTAGAAGGAATTTCAAAGTTCATCTAATCTGACCTCCTCATTTTACAGATCAGGACACTGAATCTCACAGTGAGGTGAAATGACTTACCCAAGATTGTAAAAGCACAGTGTGTAGTTAGTGACAGAGCCAGAATTTGAATCCATGTCTTCAAGTTCTAAAACCAATGCTTTTCCCACTACAATAAGCTGCTCGAAATGAATAGGTACAATAGATGGAAGCACAAATAACCAAGAAAGATCTTTTTTTTAAAAGCATAAAGTCCTAGATAAAGTGTCAAGTAGGATAAAGCCAAGAATAAGTAGAGGTTTGTCTAAAAGGGCTCAGAACAACAAAAGGGTGTTTTGAGCTTTCTCAAAAAAAAAAAAAAATGAAAAACAAGAGATAGGTTCACTGTATGAATAGATAGTATGCAATTACAATGAGAAAGTAGAACTATTTTTTTTCCTTATCAAGGAGAATAATATCCAAACTAAAAAGGATAGAGCTAAAAGGGTTAAGGACAAATCATAACCTAAGACAGGTAAAATGCTGGTAATTGTTAGAAATAACTCCAAGTAACCTTACCCATATGAATTATAAAATACAAAAGACCATGTTAATAGTGACCTTTGAGAAATCATGCAGATTAGATAGGTCTCACTGAAGATAGAGAAATATCTTAGTTTTAGATGGGAATAAGGTTGATTCCATAAACCATAATCTGGAAAATTAATAATTTTCTAACCCAATTCAATCACCAGGAGTTAGCTTGGATTCACTGAGAACAAAAAATTGTAGATTAACTTAATTTCTTTTCTTTTTTAATATCACTGGATAGAGATCATAGGAAAGGCAATAATATAGAATATCTTTCTGCAAATTATCTAAAAAAACCATTGCAAACATGGATTTTTGAACTGTGGCTCAAACTGACTCATGGGTGCTCACTGTTAAATTTTCATGTGATCATGTATGCTTCAGAAATTGACAAATGTTACAAATCAGGGCTTGATTTATTATTTTGTTGGTTATCTAGCCTTAAGAAAGTGATAGAAAAATATAATGATGTAGATTAAGATTAAAGGTATGTCATGTGTACATATGCTCAGTTCTTCTCCACTCATTTCAAGACCTTTCACGATCCTGTTTGCTCTCTCTTAGCTACAGAAACTTATCAATGTCCTTCTTCAACTGTGACATACAGAAATGACTATAATTCTCTAGTGGTTTGATGAGAGCAGAATACAATGGGATTTTCTTCTAGCAGTATTTCCCAACCCTAAGAACCAATCTCTCCACTGAGAGATGGAAAGAGTGTTTCATCTTTTGTTCTTTGGGACCAAAACTATTCTGAACTTATATAGACTTTTTTTAGTGTTATTGTCACTTACATTATTGTAGTCACCGTTCTCCTAGTTCATTTTGTTAACAGTTTGCACAAATTTTGCTAAGTTTTCTAAATTCTTCATATTCACAATTTCTTAACACTGAAATGATATTCCATTATGTTCAGATCTCACAATTTTTTTCAACAATTTTCCAATTATTGGGCACCCACTTGGTTTTCAGTTGTTGTTTTCCCCTGCCACAAAAAGTGCTGCTTACAAGTATTTTGGTATGTTTGTTACCTTTCTTTTTTTGGCCTATTTGAAATACATACCTAATAGTGGGATATCCGGGATAATGATTTACCAGAATGGCTTAAGCAACTAATAGTTCCACCAATAATTCATTAGTGTGCTTGTCTTTCCATAGTCTCCTCAACAAAGACTATTTCTGACTTCTATCATTTCTCCCAATTTTATGGGTGTGGCAGGAAACCCAGATTGAGGAAAGAGATAGTTTGGCTTTTATCTTTCTATCTCCAGTCTAGCACAACAGCTTACATATGGCAAACATTTAATACTGTCAATTTTAATTTTACCTCAATTTTTATTTGTTGTGGCCATTTAGTAATCTCTAGACTAATCGACATTATACAATTATATATTATAATTGGCATTATACATTAAGTTCAAT
This sequence comes from Gracilinanus agilis, assembly GCF_016433145.1. NCBI lineage: Eukaryota > Metazoa > Chordata > Mammalia > Didelphimorphia > Didelphidae > Gracilinanus > Gracilinanus agilis. The sequence continues at coordinate 105,824,368 of NC_058135.1, forward strand.
TCAACAAATATTTATTAAGCACATAAAAGAAGCACTGAATAGAAAGACAAAAATGAAATAGTTTAGCCAGGAGTTTACATTCATTTTAGGTTATACAACAGATATATGGGTTAAACAAAAGAAATATAATTTGAGAAGGGAGCTATCACTAACAACTAGCTAAATCAGGAGACCTTTCCAATAGGAAGAATCCATGAGATAAGATTTGATGAAAGTTAAGGATTCTAAAGAGGCACTGATGAGAAGGGAATAAATCCAAGGCATAGGGTGAAGTCACGAGCCTTAAGGAAAGACTATGCAAAGGAAACAGACATCAGGTAGAATGCCATTTGATACCAGTGGGTCAGTTTTATTATGATATAAGCATGAAGGGGATTAATGAGAAATCTCTGGGAAGGCAAAAAGGCAGGTTGGTGCCAAATAGTAGTATAAAGTAACCAATGTTTCCCTCACTTAGAGAGACATACACTATATCTAAGTATGTTGTTTTAAAATAATTGTTATTCAATATTTTTCCACATTGTGCTCAAAGTTCTAAACTTCAAGCAAATTTTAAAGAATGTTGTAATCTAATGTGATTGTATTGGAATCAAATATTCTGGGACAATATAAGGTGGTAGAGGAAGATACAATATCAAAATATTATGGTTAAAGACACAAGGCACTTAGAAGTCCTAGTACATAATGTGTTGAGTAGAGAAATTATCCTTTGTTTTTTCCATGGTCATTTTGGATATATTCTGCATATGCTTATATATGTAAATGTATCCCATTAGAATGTAAGCTTCTTAAGGGCAGACACTTACCTTTTTCATTATATCCCTAAGCATTTAACATGATAAGCTTATTAAACACATGCACTTTAAAATGCTCAGTGACTGATTCATAATAACCTATTAAGAAGAAGCCTGGGGCTTCTTATTGCTCACTTTTCATACTTCATAATATTTATATCAGTCATTCAGTCAAGCATTTATTAAATATTAGATTATTACACAATTGGTAATTTAAAGGGTTAATAATAATTTATAACTATTATATCTACTTAAAATATAAACAGCTGAAAATGCACATGTGTATGACTGGGAAAATGTCAAATGCTGGAGAGAAGGCAGAAAAACTGGGACCCTAATATACTGCTAGTGGAATTATGAACTGGTCCAACCATTCTGGAGAGTAATCTGGAACAATGACCAAAGAGCTATAAAACTGTGCGAACCCTTTAACCCAGCAGTATTAGGTCTGTATCTTAGAGACCAAAGGAAGAGGACAAGGACTTATAAGTGCAAAAATACTTCTAGCAGCTCTTTTTTTGTGGTGGCAAAGAATTGGAAAGAGATCCATTGATTAGAGAAATGGTTGAACAAACTATGGCATATGATTATGATGGAATACTATTGTGTTATAATGAATGATAAATAGGATGGTTTCAGAAAAAGTTGGGAAGATTTATGTGAACTGATAAAGTAAAATGAGCAGAACGAGAAGATCGTAACATACATTAAAAGCAATATTATAAGATCAAGTGTGAATAACTTTGTTATTTTCAGCAGTACAATGATCAAAGACAATTCAGAAATACATAATGAAAAATGTTATCCTCCTCCAAAAAAAGAACAGATAAAGTTTAAGTACAGATTCAAGCATAATTTTTTTTCACTTTCTTGTTTTTCTTCCTTTTTTTTTTTTGGCAACATGGATAATATGAAAACATTTTGCAAGATTTCAAATGTATAATTGATTCCACATTTCTTGCCTTCTCAATGAGTTGGGGATCAGGATGGAGGAAGAGAACTTTAAACTCAATTTTCTAAAGTTAAAAATAAATAATAAATGTGAATTTTTCTAGTTGATTTTTTAAAAAGAAAGAAAAAGAAAGTGTCCATGTAGAACTCTTTCTGCGTAGGAAAGCCAACACTAAAGAAACCTTTCCTATGCTCCTTTATCCCTAGATAGTGATTGATACTAGAAAGCTAATTTATGCAAGGATTTGTAGAAAGAACAGATCCTACAAAAGAAAGAAATATTTACTGATTCTAATGAAGATTTTTATTGCACACAAACATCATTAAAATAAATTTTTCAGAAAGCAAATTTGTATAACAAATTTTATTTACACTAAAGTAATATGTCCATGATATACCTAATAAATTTTCATTCCAACTGTGGAGAGTTAATGTATGCACCATTCCTGCTATATTGGTGAGTTTTTTCCTTAATTTCAATTTTATGTACGAGTAAGACATATGGTAGTTCTTTATATCCACTCAAATGGGAGGGATGAAAAAAGAGAAAGGGGAAAAAATGGAAAAGAAAAGAGAAGGAAAAGATAAAATCTCAGACTTTTAGTTCTTTCAACAAGTGATAAAGGAGCCTTAATTCTGAACTCTCTTTGGACAGATGACAACTGACAATAAAACAATGTCAGGTGGGACTATATTCTGGCAAGATTCTATGGTCTGAGTTCTCTTCTGGTCAGTAGCACAGGCATTGCTAAGTAGTCAATATTCTGATTATAACTATGAGGCTTTCTTAAGGGTGGTCCCTACCAGTTTTTTCTGCAGTTTGATAAATTTCCCTTTTTAAAAAATGGAGTTAAAGAATTTACAAATATGAAAACATTTTTGATACCAATTTCTATGGTCCTCTGACTTTTATAACTTGAGTAGGTCATATTTTTAGTTAACATGTTTTAAAATAAATAAAAACAAGGAAACAATAGTTTCCTTTGTGTTGTATTTTATTCTAGTTTCCATTTTAAAATTGTTTAATTCAGAGCAAAAGGTATATACCACCCCCATGAAAAAAAAATTCAAACCCAAGAACAAAGTCCTAAATTTAATGAATCTTAGTGTTTTCCACATCTGGAGAATACTACAGGTTGCCCTTCAGTGAAAAAAAAAAACGGAGTTATATATCCAACATGACCTTTTCCCATGCTTCAGAAACATATGGCAGGCTACTAGAAACTGATTGTATAAAGAATGGACCCAGCTGCTTTTCTAATTTCATTTAAAACTTCAGAAAGACTAAAAGACAAAGTACAGAAATTCCAAGATATTATTTTGTTGCTTAAAATCTATCACATAGATTCTTTAATATATCTCAATTTCAAATTTGTAGAAGGCAAAGTTTTATAAGGAAGTGACCATTAGAGTATTTTTCTTCCCTTCCATGTGGTGGTTTCATGCTGTCCTTCTTTCTCCTTCCCCCATCTTCAAATTTTATGTATCATTCTTCCAGAGTTTAACCTCCTTGGGCACCATCTGTGCTCGGGATCTCTCTCCTCATTTGTCCACATAAAAGCCTATTTTTCCTGGGTCCTATTACCCCAGAAAAATACTTCAGAAAAGCAATGTGGTCTAGCAAGAACTGGATTTGAGTCAGAAAAGATCCTCTTTTGAATATTGTTTCTGACACAATGTATGATCATGGGCCGGTCACTTCATTTTTCTGAGTCTGTTTCCTTTTCTGTAAAATGATGATGATAATACCTGTAGTATTTACCTCGTAGGAATTTTGTGAAGATCAAATGAAATGTTTTTAAAGTACTTTATAAACCTTAGAGTGCTACATAAGTGATAGTTATTATAGACGTTTTGTGTATTTTCCTTTCCTTTCTGTCTCCCACATCAGATCAAGTAGTCTACTTTATATGGAGCAATGAGTGAAATTAAAGTAATCCATGCTAAAGTACTACTTGCTAATTCAATACAATTGAAGGCAACAAATACACCCCTCTAGAAATGTTTATATTTCAGCAGGGAATTACTAGAAATGCTTCAACCAAAAGGGAAAAAAAATAGCAATAAAGCCTCTACTGATAAGATTTTCTGGTAAATTGTAGGAAAATCATGTGGGAGGGAAGCATTTGAAGGCAAATGGGTCTTTTGATAGTCTCCAAATCACAAAAGATAGGCAACTACCTATTCTTTATAAAATGGAAGATTTCTCCTGTTGGCTAGAATATGCAACTTGAAATGCCAAAGGGAAAAAGAGTTAATGTTTCAAGGTAATTCATTTAAGAAGTACACTTGCCAGTAGCAACAATGTGCATTGATTTGTTTTAAAATTACAATCTATGTAATTCAGAAAGGAAATGTGGCATAGGTGGTAAAGCACTTGAACCAAATTGCCAAACCAAAACGAACCCCACAAATGAACCCCATACCATACCCAAATACCAATTTCTATTCTGAAATATGAACTGATTAAAAACAAAACCACCCATGTATCAAGTGAACCAGATTTGTATCCTATAGTTTATGCACACACACACACACACACACACACACACACATTTTATATAAAATGGAAGACTTTAAATTATACATGACTATTTAGAGGGAAGATGTCCTTCTCTGTTCCTCTGGAGAACATAATATGGACTCTCAAATGATAAAGGGACTATTAGAATATCTCCAAAAGAAGAAATTAGTATGTAATTATATGTAATCTTTTGTAGTTTCCACACATGCACACACAAATAAAGAAAACAGAAACATCAAAGCCATATCTACATTGAACTTGAAAAATTATCCTCAAGAATTCCATGTGAACTGGAATGACCTCCAGGAATTGATGCAGAGTGAAACAAGCAGAACCAGGAGAATATTGTACACAGAGACTGATACACTGGTAAAATCGAATGTAATTGACTTCTCTACTAGCAGCAATGCAATGACCCAGGACAATTCTGAGAGATTTATGGAAAAGAGCACTATCCACATTCAGAGGAAGAACTATGGGAGTAGAAACACTGAAGAAAAACAACTACTTGGACACATGGGTTGATGCAGATATGATTTGAGATGTAGACTCTAAAAAACCACCCCAGGGCAACTATCAACAATATGGAAATAGGTCTTGATCAATGACACATGTAAAACCAGTGGAAATGTGAGTTGGCTGGGGGGGGGGGGTAAAGGGAAAGGGGAGGGATGGAGGGAAGAATAAGAACATGAATCATGGAACCATGGAAAAATATTTTATTATAAAATAAAAATTAAAAAAAAAAAGAAAAATGATCCTCAAATGTGTTTTCTTTGGGCTCCTATAGGTGTCCTGATGACTCATGGCTACCTGCCATGGCTATGTTGGAAACTAAGAGCATAATCAGTTGGTCAGGATCCAATAATCACTAGAGAAGCTGAAAAAAATGACATGTAAAGTATCAATGGAAGAGCTAAATTAAAAACAACTTTCTGAGAGATTTTGAAGTTACATATTACATATTCAGGAGTGAAACAACATAGGGATTCACAACAGAACCAGGAAGAAGAAAGCAGGATTGTTGATAAGAGTAGCAGAAAACATCTTGCATTTCCCTAGTTCTTTGAGATACGCATGAGGAAATTGAGGTTCATGTTCTCATGAACACGCAATAAATGTCAGTTCTGGGAATAATAGCATTATCTCTTCTGAGAATCAAAGGATATATCTGGGCTGAGCTATAGGTTCATATTTTTGAAGCTCATCCTGAGGAACCTGAACCACATGAACTATTGGCTTTGGTCTCAACAATAGTAGTAACAATGAACTTGATTTTCAGAATCATGATGACAGATTAGCTAATCAGAATCATGGGATTTGGAGTAGGGTGGGCCTTCAAGATATCATCTTATCTAGTTTAGCAGTTCCTAACCTATTCTAATGTGAGATCCTTCTTTATCAAACACTTGTATGGATGCCTATTAGTATATATCCCATAATGATTTACATTGTGTGCTTCCTGTACAGCGATATACAAAAAATTTTCAATGTAGGTATTAAAATTTAATGAACCTCTGACCAAATGTTGCACTTTCATGACTATTTTTTTATATAAAATGGAAGACTTTAAATTAAACATGACTATTTAGAGGGAAGATGTCCTTCTCTGTTCCTCTGGAGAACATAATATGGACTCTCAAATGATAAAGGAACTATTAGAATATCTCCAAAAGAAGAAATTAGTATCCTATGATTATTGAGCCAAATATGCTTAAATATAGAAATAAATGTGTTTATATGTAATCTTTTGTAGTTTCAAAACTATTAATATTTTATTCTGAGTTTAGAACATCATTATGCATAAGAAGACAGTATGGTACAATGGAAATAATTCTGGATTTTGAGTCAAATCGTAGCCCATAATCTACAATGCTAAATTGAAAGAAATATTCCCACTAAGTATAGCATTTTTGTTCTGGTATTCAGATTGGTGTGAGACATTACAATTCCATGTATGAAGAAGGTTTTCCACTCTGTGATTCTGGAATGGACATTACTATGCCTTAATTAGTAACTTACTTTTTGAGAAATCCTAAGCATCAATATAAAGTTCACTGTACTTAACCATTGCTCTAAGCTTTCCCTCCCAGCCAAACAATGGCAAACAAACAAGTAGACAACTATCATTCTCTTGTATTCAACATGAACAGGGAAGGCAAGGGCCATTTATGTGTTATGGTAAATAGGGCCCCATTTGGGAAGTGGAAGGAGGAGTATTTAAGAAATTGTTGGGATATTACTTTATACTCAACATGATCAAAGTTTAATTTATTAGGGGCAGCTAGGTAGCTCAATGGATTGAGAACCAGGCCTAGAGACAGGAGGTCCTACCTAGGTTCAATTCTGTCCTCAAACACTTCCTAGCTGTGTGACCCTGGGCAAGCCACTTAACTCCTATTGCATAGCCCTTATCACTCTCCTGCTTTGGAACCCATACACAGTATTGATCTAAAATGAAAGAATAAGGGGTTTAATTTTTTTTTAAATTTATCATCTACCCTTACTCCTCTAAATTAATTTTTCAAAAAATTTTTCCTCTAACCCAGTGATTCCCAAACCTTTTTGGCCTACTACCCCCTTTCCAGAAAAAATATTACTTAGCCCCCTAGAAATTAATTTTTAATTTTAATAGCAATTAATAGGAAAGATAAATGTACCTGTGGCCATCACCGCTCCCCTGGATCGCTGCAGCACCCACCAGGGGGTGATGGTGCCCACTTTGGGAATCACTGCTCTAACCTCTCTCTAAAACTGATAAATCTCCATTTCCCCAGTTACTCAGGGTCTTATATTTTTTAATTCCTTTCCTGGATTGTGCTTCCCATTAAAATGTAAGCTCCTCGAAGGCAGAGACTTTCTGCTTATATTTGGATTCCCATTGCTTAGCATGGTGCCTGCCACATAGTGTTTAATAAATTCTCTACCTATCCCCTATTTTATCTGTCTATCTATATCTATACTCACCTCCCTTATGTATTTTTAATAAACCTCCAGAACAGGCAATTTTCCCTTCAGAATATTTCTTGCATCTATCCAGTCCCCCAACCACTACCCAGGTCACCATTATCCTTGGATTACTGGAAAATCATCTTTGTTGACTTTGCTGCCATTAGGTTCTCCCTAATCCAGTCTTTGCACACCATTACCATACTTTTAAGGCAATTTACTTCACAACATTCTTTTTCTCCTTGTATAGAGTTCCCAATTTCTTGTCTCATTAAGTCATATTTGTTTTCATGGCCCTCATAATATGATTTTCTTCTGTCAATTCAATATTTTCCCCTCTTCTACCCCACCCTCCTCTTTGATATACAGATAACGTCTTCCATGCTAATCAAGCTGGTATCTTCACTGTCATACAAAGATATTGTTCATGCTCTTCCTCTGGCCTAATAAACCTTCCTTTCTTCCTGTTTCCAAAATCTATTCATCTTTTGAGCATCATTTGTCTCTTCCTCCATGAAATCTTCACCTACTTCTTTAGTGCCCACTATTTTATCTTGAGTCCTACACAATTTAGTCATTCTACAACAATTATTATGTGTTCTATATTTTATTACATATATTATAATGTATATAATATACAATATATAATAACATGTTATTTACACTAAGTATAACAACGTAACCAAATTTTCTGAAAATTGAAATATATAGTTTTTTTGTTCTGGTTTATGTTTATATGTTTTTTAAAAGTGTTTTATAAAAAAATTTTATAAAAAATATTTAAAAGGCACATTTAATTATACATTTAAAAGCTACTTCCCAAAGTGTGTGGATATCTGTACATCTGTATTATAACTATGATATTAGTGGTATAGGAAGAAAACTCTACCAATACAATTCCACAACAGCTCGTGAATTTATAGTCTTATAGAGTTGTCTGGGACACTGAGAGGCTAAATAACTTACTCTAGGTCAAAATTATAGGTCTAGAGCTTGAATAGAGGACATTTAATCCAAGCAGTTCCTTTTACAGATGAAGAAATTGAAGCTCAGTGAATCCTAGCAGGCAGTTACAAAACCAATATTTGTTAAGAAGCAGTACCTGAAACTAGGTCTTTCTGATTCTAGTGTTGGTTCTCTGTCTGGCATTAGTCTAACACACTCCCCTCCTGAATCTCTACACCCTCAATTTCTGTCCAGCGTTCTAGGAATATTTCAAATCCTTTCTGGCTATCTCTACCTTGCTATCTCAATGGTGCCTCCAAATCAACATGTCCAAAACCGAGTTTGTTATTTTCTCCCCCAAATTTTCTCCTATTATCCTACCTTTTTTTCTATTTTTCTGATTAGCAGCATTATTCTCCTTTTCATACAAGTTCAAATCCCATAGTTATCTTTGAATCTTCCTTTTCTTTCAACCTTCAGATCCAAACAATTGCCAAGCCTTATAAAGTTTATCTGTGAAACATTCCACATCTGTCCCCACCATTAAGTACTTACTACAAACACCAAAGTTCTGCTTCTCATCTCTTCTTACTCAGGCTACTATAACTAAGCAAGCATTTATCAATGCTTTGTTCAGGATGGAAAACAACAAAAATAAAGAAAGGAAGAAAAACAGTACCTGGCCTCAAGAATTTTACATTCTAGTGAGAGGATAAATACAATTTGAGGAGGAAGAGTTATGACAGCTAAGAGAATAAGAAAAGGATTCCCATAAAAGTTGGCACTTGAGCCATGAGGGAAGCTAAGGATTCTAAGGTATGAGGGGAAAAGCACTAAAAATTGAGGTGGAGTGAGACTGAGATAACCTCTGTGAAGTAACAGAAATGAGATGAAATGTCGAACTCATGGAACAGAAAGTTGGCCAACATGGCTGGACCTTGAATTATGGAAGTCTGAAAAGGTAGAATTAGGAAAGGTTAGATTAGAAAAGACTTTACTCATTAGTCTTTTCTATCCTTTCTCAAATCTAACCTTCCCATTGTTGCCAAAGTTACCTTTACAATGCATAAACCTGAACAAATTTGCCATCATTTGACATTTGGTTCATGCTGATGAAAATTTAGACTAGAACCTCTAAAATTACTTTAGTACAACAGAAACATATGAAATTTTGATTTTTTCAGTGATATAAATTTGCTTTCTTTGCATTGCATTTCATCTTCATAGAATACTCTTTTAGGAAAGATATTTTTCAACCAAATACTAGAAAGTATAGAGCTAGCAACCAACAGATTGCTCTTTGAATATGTGAAGTGATGCCAAATATATAACCACATTAGGTATAATATATTGTATTCATTAAGCTTTTTTGAGAAAGTGGGGGGGGGTTCGGCCAAGTCCTATTAAAAGTTTACTTCCCTTGACCCTGACACTACTTTTTTTGCCTAAAACAAAAGTGTATAGTTAAATAATTTCAAATACATTTAAGCAATTTCTAATTATAGACACAATACCCCCAATAGTCCCTGGAAATATTCAGCATCATTACTACCATTGCTTTGTGATTTTAGTTGCTGGTTTTGCAACAATCTCAGGGCAATATTAAATCTTTAGGAATAGAACCATCAGAAACATTGTGTCTGCCACCTCAAAAGAGGACCCCCTATTAGCTACATACATAACTATATATGCAGGTATAGACTTACAAAAACCTTAATGGCCATCATGCATGATTTTCATGAGCAATCGTACAGTTTCTTCAACATTTGATTCTCTGTCTTTTTTGACTTTCAACCTTTTTAAATGTAGAATATATCATTGCTGACTTGACTGATGGTTACTGGTTGCCAACAGATTATTTTGGTTTTGAGAATAATCTTGTTGACCAACTAAAACATGTTTGAAGACCCAGTTCAACAAGTTGGACACCAACTGATGACCTTTTTCTTGGTCACACCAAAAATGAATCAAAGATGAAGGCTATCTACTAATGCATGAAGGGGTTGGGAAATGCATTGATGAAAGGAGAACCTAGATGAAATCAGAAGATCTTCAAACAGCCATATTTTGCTGTTTATGCATAACCCTAAAGTTACTAGCTTTTGACACTAGGTGGCAATATTCAAGGGAAAAAATGCTTTGGCAGTGTTATAGGGACAACTGCATACATTCCAACTATTTTGGAGTTGAGGGAAACTTGAGAAGTAATAAAATTGAAGTGTGATAAAGTTAAGACCATGTGGTTAGCATATTTGTGAAATTTGATATCATGAAAAGTATATTCTTGGAGTACCTAGATAGTATGAAGTCAAGAAATACTTGACGGGCAAGAAAAAGAGGATAATTTGGGAAAGAAGATAGACAGGTTTTGGGTGGGAGAAAATGAAGGGGCATGATTTTATTTTATATCACATGTCATTATTTGGGCCTTTACCCCTTTTTCTGAATTCTGACATTTGGTTCTTTGGTTTGAAGTTCCAGACACTAGTCAAGAACATCTGTTACATTAAGGAAGTGCAGTGCATTAACATTGACTTTCTAGTCAAGGAATATCATCCATACACCTAACCCACATGAAGAGTTTATTATCTGGTCATATCTATATAAACACAATTACCTAGCTAAATGGAAGGAGGGAAAGGTGGCATAATGACATTGTTTTATCCCTAATAATTAAGAGGAAATAGAGATCTTGACATGAATTACTTGAATATTTGTTTGCACCTGAACGGTGACTAACTTTCCCTCTTTACCACACATTTTTTGCTTCAGAAATTTGGTCTCAGATTACATGAAATACTTTTTACTATGCAGCTTTGGCTAAAGTTCCAAATATTTGTAGATTCTTTAAAAAACAAATTCCATTTAATATAGCATATCTATATAATTGTAAAAATAAGGCCTTTCAAACAAATACATATAGTCATTACTTCTGTCACTTGGATTCTTAGGAAAGGTATTAGAAGTTGAAATGTCAAATCTAATTTCCCCATTAAAATAATCATGCCAAAAAAGATGTTTCTGACTGAAGATGTGCTACCCAATATTTTATCAAAATCGGTCTCCAAATTATAATCACATGTTTAACACCCTATGAATTGTGTGTGTATGTATATATACATGTATCAAATAAGAGAACACAGTAATCAAGCCCAAAGATTTCATTTAATATATTTAAAACTCTTGATCATGGACAAACCATTTTCCTCATGTAAAACAAAGCTTTGAACTAGATCTTCAACATTTAACTTTCAATCTTGTGATCTTTAACAGTCTGTCCTATGCTTGCATTTCTAGCACCTAGCACAATACTTTGTACATAGTAGGTATTTAATGTTTGCCCAAATAAAACTTGGAGTATCACATTCAAGTTTGGGGGAAGGATTTTTTTTTTCATAGGCATCACTGAGGATTTTAAGATAGGTTCCTTCACTTTTTGTAAAACTAATGTCCATTTTGATACCATCTTTTTGGGGGTGGTTATAAGAAAGCATAAATGTTAGAATGTTGGTTGTTCTGAAGCCCTGGGAACAGCTTTCTTGTGATATCACTACTTTTTTTTTTTAACTTTCCATCTTAGTACCATGTATTGGTTCCAAGACAGAAGAACAGTAAGTGCTAGGCAATAGGGATGAGGAGACTTGTCCAGGGCCACACAGCTGGGAAGTGTCCATTTAGCTGCCCCCTCCATCACTACTTTTTGGCTTCACAAATCTCAATGTTTGGGTTTAAATAATGGTCAAACATTAAGTCCTACAATAATGATTTTGAGCCAAAATCCACAAAATCTAATTATTATATTTCTCAAATGTTCCACTGTGTTGTCTAACAGAGGATTATGACCATCAATAGAAAGCTATTTTCCTTTTATCAGTCATTTTAAAGGGTTGAGTAAAGTAATGATGACAAGGATTTTTAAAAAAAAGTATATAAAATTTTATAAATCTAAATCCTCCCTTGGGAGGTGATAATTATTCAAATGATGCTATCATCATTCAAAACCTTTTAAATACCTTTTTTAGAATTGCCTTTAGAAATCATTTCCAACATCAAAAAAAAGTAGCTCATTACTTAACGGGATATTCTTCCTTTCTTCAATACCTTGAATAAATCTCTACTCACTTTATTTAATTTAGCTTACCTTTACCCCCTTCCTCCTTCCTCTGCCACTTGAGCCAATAAGCCAAGACTCCACAGAATGTATTGCTCAGACATTTGGGAAGAGAGGCTGTTCAGTGTAGAAGATAGCTGTGGTGCCAAACTCAATTTGATAGGCAGGGAGAGTCTTGTGCATAACACATTAGGAACATACTAAATGACCTAAGTTTATCATGTACTCTATGCTTCTTGTAATTTGATAATATGAGTAGAATTGGCTAAATACTAAATGTGCATTATCAAATAAGTTGAGGACTGCCTAAATTATCTTCCAGTTGGATCCAGATGTTTATAATAAGTATTTGTTATATTGTATTTGTTGAAAAATGTTATAATAGACAATAAATAAGAATATCATTTGCACTTATATGTATTATATGGTCTAGACAGTGATGGGCAAACTACGGCCCGTGGGCCAGATGCTACCCCCTGAAATGTTCTATCCAGCTGCTTGACATTATTCCTAATCTGACAAATACAATGAGTAGGATACAATACAATGAAACTTCGAAAGAGTTGCCTTAGAAACAGACTGGCAGATGAACATTTCCTTTCCTTTGGCCCCCTCTTTAAAAAGTTTGCCCATCACTGGTCTAGAATGAAAATTGGAAATTTAGATATGTCACTATGAACAATTTCTAGAAAATTGTGAAATAATTTGATTTTGAAAAAGAATTTTTACATTTCAAATTTTTGAAAATTCAAAAGAAACACAGGAGTGATACTTTTAAAGTACCTTTTCTGTTTAAACTCAAGAAATAAAAAAATGGATTAACATCCTAAATAAGAACATATCCAACTAGTGAAACTCATAAAACATCATAGGCATATAAGGTTGATTTTTTCCCTTTGTGTTTATCAGGACATTTATAATATTAATACTTCAACATTATACTTCTACAATAATGTTTCTACAATCCTTCTATGAGCTAACAGTCCTAGAAACCTGGTGGCTGTGACCAACCTTCTAGTTAATGGACTCTCAAAAGTCAACTGGGCTGATCCTTAGACAGATTACACATTCTTGTTTCCAAGACAGTAATGGAAGCCTTTCTAATTTAGTAAAACTGGCTTTTGCTCCAGTTATAGTCTTGATAATCTCTATGCTACAATGGAGCAACCAAATGGAGGAGGTCTTTTCACAAAGTTGGAGAATGTGATCCATTGAAGGAATTGAAGAGATCTGGTCCACATCTCATTTATAAATGAGGAAACTGAAGTGGAGAAATCCAAAATGACTTACTTAAGGTCATATAGCCAGCCAACATTGGGAATAATATCTAAGTTTTCTGTCTCTTCAGTATAATCTTTTTCCCCTCTCTTGAAACTACTACTTTTGTGCGGCCCTAAAAAGCAGTAGGAAATTATATACCAACCTACTTGAGATACTAAAAAGTTGTTAATCTTACATTTTTCATTTTTACCTTCAAGACTAATATATCAAGACCATAATCTTCTTTATCCCCTTCCATATTATTCTAGACAACCAGGGACCTACATAAAATTAGTAAAAGAACTAGTGTTTCAGAAGTGGCAAAATATGCAAATGTTCAGTTGCAGGGAGTTACCCATTATATAAAGAATAGTGTTGCTATTCACACATTGTTATTCAGAAGTATGCTGTGCTACTTGAAACATTTCTTCTTTTACAATTACAATGTAATCATGGGCTCAAGAAATTTGTTTTGGTAGAGAAAAAGAAGTAATATTTTCAATTCAAGTGAATTCAATAAGCATTTATTAAACACCTACTATGTGCAAACATTATGTTTGGACAGTAGGAATATAAACATGAAAAATAATAGTTCTTGCCCACAAGGAAGAAGTCTACAAATCACAGTTTGACTTACATTCTGAGTATAATTCTACCCTATATTATTATAAGAGATGCTTGTGAATTCTTGGAAATGAAGTTTCCTAAAAACCAACATGACTTCATCTAGAAAATGTCATTCCCGAGTAAATACATTTCCTTAAAAAAAGAATTTTAAGTTTTATTGGTCCCTTTTTATATTAGTCATCTGATCTATCTCCAGAATGAACCTTTTCTTGTGAGAAAGAAAAATAATCCCAAACAATAAAATGACTGTATATTGCAAGCTCTCCTAAGCCCCAGTCTTTCTGCCACAAAAGGGGCAATATGATTCTTAAAATATTTTTGATGTTTTGTTTTTACATTGCCTAGATTTCTCCTTGAATTCCTCCCTCCCTCCTAAAAATCCAGTTCTTAATAACCAAGAATTTAGGGGTAAAAAAGGGCAAGGGGAGACAGTAAAATACATTTAAATAAATCTGACAACATATGAAATGTTCAACAGTCTCAGACCCTGACCTTTATAAATGAGTGGGAAGGTATATCTTCTCATATCTCTTCTTTGGGGGTTGTTTTATTTTCACAACATTCATTTTTAATTTTTTTGTGGCTACTATTTTTTTCATTTATATTGTAGTCATTATATACTGTTTTCCTAACCATAGTTCTTTTAATTTGTATCATTTTGAATAAATTTTCCCATAATTCTTTGTATTCATCATGTTTGTTTTTTATAGCACAATAATATTCTTCTTAATGCATACAATTTATTTTCCCAATTGATAAGCATCTACTTTGCTGAGGTTTTTTTGTTTTTGTTTTTGTTTTTGCTATCACAAAAACGTGTTGCTACAAGTATTTTGATGTATATGGACCTTAAAAAAAAAGTGCCTTAGAGCACATGCCTAGCAGCAGAATCTGAGTCAAAAGGTATGGTAATTTGCTAATTTTATTTGCATAATTCCAGTTTACTTTAAATAGGTGGGCCAATTCACCTCTCCACCAAGGACAAATTTATAGTATTCCAGGACCTTTACTAATTTTTCAGTTACTCAGTTTGACTTTTCACAATACCTTCATTTACATTGTAGTAGTCCTATATATTATTTTCTTCATTCCGCTTAGTTTGTTCAGCATCAATTCAAACAAATCTTCACATTTCTCTGAATTCTTCATATTTGTCATTTCTAACTGATGGTAACAATATTCTATAACATTCATATATCAGACTATTATTTTTTTTCAGTCATTACCCAATTGATAGGTACCTGCTTTGTCTCCAGTTCTTAGCTACCAGTATACTGCTACATGTTGGAATATAGTGAGCCTTTATTTCTGTTTTTTACTTCCTTCTAGTATATATTTAGTAGTGGAGTTGCTAGGTCCAAAGGAACATATCATCTCATTACTTTTATGGGATAAATCCAAACTGTTATCCAAAATGGTGGGGGTACTTCACAGCACAACCAGGAGTGTATCTATGTGCCTGTCTTGCCCCAGTTCTTCCAACACTTATTGTTCTCATGCCATGTTTGCCAGTCTGCATCATCAGAGTTTTGTAAAACCTCAGAGTTGTTTTTATTTTAATTTCTTGCCATTATTTCTATTTCTTTAAAAATATTTATAACTTAAGACATAAAATGAGTATTTTAATACACATAGTATAGGAAGATTGTACATGACACAGTAAATGTTATTTCCTAATTAACTTCCTTTCTTTTTTCACTTCCTTAGCTCTATCCTTTATCGTCCTTCCACCAATCCCCAAGAGCTGGAAGGAGTTGTTCATTAAGCAAAACAATCCTCAAATTGGCTTCATCCAAAAATACGTCTTATGTTCTATCTTGGAACCATCATTTTTTAGTCAAAAAGTGCTTCACTATTAGACTTCTGGAATCTGGTTGGTGACTGCATTGATCAAAGTTGTTGCTGAAAGTCGTTTTCTTTTATATTAGTGTTATTTTATGAATTGTTCTGGTTCTGGTCATTTTGTTCTGTATTAATTTATACAAGGCCCCCATGTGTCTTTAAAACTATATATTTCAGCATTTCTTATGATTCATAGTATTCCATTACATTCACATGTCATAATTTATTAGCCATATCCCAACCGATGAACATCTCTTCCCCTTAGTTTCCCACTCTACTATAACAAATGGAATTGTTATACTCATGTATATATGAGTTCTTTTTCTCCTTTATTTCTATGAGCTATAGGCAGGAGTTTGCAGTGGCTCTCAAACAAACATGTATGCATGAAATGTTTTTAGGTTTAATGTGCACCATTAACATTTTTTCATCCCTCTAAACCAGTGGTTCCCAAACATTTTTGGCCTACCGCCCCCTTTCCAGAAAAAAAATATTACTTAGCGCCTCCTGGAAATTGTGAAACTATTTATTGAACTCAGAATAGAATGTAATACAAAAAAAGTGTGGCCATCACCACCTCCCTGGATCGCTGCAGCACCCACCAGGGGGCAGTAGCACCCACTTTGGGAATCACTGCTCTAAACAATCAACAAAACAATAATTTATGCTGATTTGTAGCATTTGCCAATTGCTGAGTTGTAAATGCTCACACAATTTAATAACTGGTTCACATGAGTTGGTTTAAGCTGGTTCTAGCATATATCACTTATATATGCCTAGTAGTGGTATTGCTGGGTCAAAGGGTATGCACAATTTAAGGTTTTGGGAGGGAGCACAGTTTCAGGCTGTTTTCCAAAATTAGAGCAGTTCATAACCCCAACAGCACTGTGTTGGTTTCATCATAGCACCTCGAATTACACTTTTTGGAGGGGGCTAAGGGAGCATCTTTGCCAAGCTGGTAGATTTGAGGTAGAATCTCAAGAGTTGCTTTAATTTACATTCCTTTAATTATTAGTGACTGGAACATTTTTTTCATACAGTTGTTGATAGATTTATTCCTCTGGAAATTGCCTCTTCATATCCTTTGACCATTTGTTTTGGGGGAAATGACTCTTTTTCTTATAAATTTGAATTAGTTCCTTATATAGAGTTGGGAAATTGTTATCAAAAGAACTTAATACCAAAATTCATTTTCCTTCTAATTTTAACTATGTTGGCTTTGTGGTGGGTTTTTTTTTTCATATTGGGTGATAAAAATTGTCTATTTTGCCTTCTATCATCTTTTCTATCCTTTCTTTGGTGAAAAACTCCTACTCCTACATTTGAAAAGCATGTTTATCTTTGTTTCTGTAATTTGGGTATATCATCTTTTATGTCTAAGTAATATATTCATTGTGTTTAATGTGGCATGAGATGTTAGTCTATACATAATTTCCATCAGACTGCTTTCTAGTACTTTTAAGAATATTTACTGAATGCCTTATCTCAGGGGTTAGGGTCTTTGGGGTTACTGAATATTTTGATACTGAATTCATATGCTTTTGCATGTTATGTAATTAATCTGTCCCACTGATCAACCTATATATAAACCAGCACCAAATAGGCTTAAAGATCTGATATTGATATACCCACCTTTTTTTTATTATTATTTCCTCAGGATGCTTGATCTTTTTTTCTCTAAATATCACTATTATTGTTCCTGTTTAATAACAACAAAAACTAGGATTTAAAGAGTATTTTAAAGCTTACAAAGTGCTTTACAACTATTAGTTCACCCTATTATCACAACAACCTTGGGAGATAAGTGCTGTTATTATTCTAAATTTACAGATGAGGAACCTGAGACAGACAGAAACTACAACACATTTAGTGGTATATTTGAATATATTTGAATTCAGGTACCCTTGACTCTAGGCCCAATCTTTACCTACTCCTTGTATCACTCAACTGACATGTTATAAATCTTTTGGTTATTTGTTTGGGACCACACTAATTAACTTGATAAATATTTGTAGTATTTCATGTGGTCATATAAAGTTTGAATTTTTTTTAACAGAGTTGAAGTATTGGAGAAGGCCCTTGGGGTTGTCTTCATAGATTTAGTTCATACTAAAGTGATATTTTATGTAGTTAAAATTACCTATTTTATTTTTATACTTTTTCCTTTGTTTAAGAATTTTCCCTATAGTTATGAAAAGTATCTGATGTTTTTCTTCAAATTTTTAACAATGGTTTTGCATTTTAAAGTCATCACATGGTCATTTTGATTTCGGTATTAGATTTAAGAATTTGGTCTAACCCTAATTTGTGTCAAATTATTTTCAATTTTCCCCAATAGTTCTTTTAAAAAAGGGATTCCTTTCCCCAGTAATTTATGCTTTCAGGTTAAGTTTTGGATAAACTCTTTGGTTATTAAATACAGAGCTGCTGGGTTTTGACCAATTTCTGTTTTAGACTATTCAATTATTCCTTTTTTTTAAAGCAGTACTAGATAGTTTTGATGACCACTGCTATATTAATTTAAAATTTGGCTGTATTATACTACCTTCCTTAATATTTCTAAAACTTTTACCCCAAAACTCCCAAATTTGAGGGAGTATTATTTTGTCTAGATCTTTCAAGTATTTCTTCTAGAATTTGATGAGTATAGTACCAAATTTATAGATCAGTTTAAGTACTAACCATGAAGTCAATCTTTTTTCAGTTTTATTTACCTAAATCTTATGTATCTTTGCAAGTAAATTCAGATGTTTTATTCATTTTGTGGTCTAGTTTTTATTAGGACTATATAGAAGTGTTGATGATTTTGCATATCTATTATTTACCATGCCACTTTATAGAATCTATTTCTATTTTCAGTGATTCTGTGGGGTTTTCTAAGTAAACCAACATATTATTTGATGACTTAATTGATCTGTTCCATACCAGTTTCTATCTTTAATTTTATCTTACTACTACAATTAATATCTTTTCATCTATATGATAGGATAGTGAGTTTGGAACCTCATTTTCTTTGACAGGTTTCTTGACTGGTAGCTTAATAGAATACTATGTAGTTTACCTTACTTAAAGTATAACTGCCCTTATCTGGATGGTAGCTGCTATAACCCTTGTAATGTGTGTAATTATGTTTCCTTCTTAGAGTTTTTGTAACTATCAATTCTTCCTCTAACACTAAAATGCATTGATACTGCTTGCTAGAAAATGTATGCATGCATACAAGTCTTAACCTGTGTTGGGACCTTGGAGCTCTGGAAGTTTGTTACCCATTCCCTGCAGAATTGTTACAAGCCGAGAACCCCTGTTTCCCCCACTTTGTCTCCCCAATTATAATTTCATTAGATAATTGTTTGTGAAGATCCAAGTGGCCCTTTGGACATCTGAGATTATAGATTAGGTATCTGAGTTTTCCTTTTTCCATTGTTAGCAAATCTAAAGTAGTTTGGGGAAGGGGGTAGTATTCCAATCTCATCTCATCTCATCTCCATCAACCATAAGAATGCTGAAAGATCACAAAGAATATAGCTGGAAGGGGTGGCAACAGAAGACATCTGATTTCCCCACCAATGGGCATCCTAAAGTCCCTAGGAACAAGATAGTATGGTAGATAGGGCTTCTATACAAAAGGGGAAAGCTGGACCTATTGAAAGATGCTATACGATCATACCAATTTGGGCAGACTTAAATTCATACCATCCTCCTTTTACAAGTGGTAAAAAACTCTGGTTGTATGGAGTCAAGTGTTTAGATTCCAATCCTGCCTCTCATCTTTAGTCACCTAACCATTCTGAGCCTCAGTTTCCTGATCTATAAAAAGGCGTGGTTGGACTTAAATAGCTGATCTAAATTTTGAAGCCCAGCTTTTAATCTATGAGTTCATGAACCTGTCCTGAGGCCCCCATCCATTAACTGTAAAGAATATGTCCTAATAGATCACATTTGGGCAAGTAAATCTTATATGTGGATTTTCTTTTCTTCTCCCAAGGATGAATGCTGATTTTACCATATCTTTTCATATGGAGATGCTTCCACCAAATTTGATTAGAGAAACTGATCAAAATTAAGATCTTATTAAAATTATTAGAAATTACCTGTGTTCAAACTGCTTCAGTGAATGGCTCTAGTTCAGAGAAACAACTGTACAAGAAAGTCAGAATTCAAAAAGACCTTCATTGTCTAATAGAATGAGCCAAATCTAATAAGATGGAATTAAATAGAGGTAAGAAATAGGAGCAATGGGTATTAGCTGTATAGGTAAATTTTCACCCATTTTAAGAAAAAAAAATCCTAATGATTAGTAATACTCAAAAGTAAAACGAACTGTTTTGGGAGGTGCAGTAGTTTGTCAGCAGAAATCTTCAAACCAAGGCTGGATAATTCACCTGTTGGGAATGGTTCCTATATGGCTATAGATTAGACCAGATGGTCTCTGAAGTTCCTTCTAACTCTGAATGTTTATGAATCTATGAAATAGTATTGAATCTAATCTGAGGGAAGGGAATTAGTTAAGAGGGGAGCAAATAAATGTGACAAAAAGTAAATTGTGAAAAGGGTAGAGAAGTCTTGACAAAATGATCTAGAAAAATTAAAGGATAGAGAGATTGACTTCATTTGAAGGGAAATCTTCATAGAAGTGGAACTTGATCTGCTTCTTAAAGGAAGATAAGGATTTCAATAACTAGAAACCCAGTAGATACAAGGTCTTTGAAGGTAGGCTTTAATTCTTGTCTTTATATTCTCAAAGCATAGCATAATGATATTTTAAATGAATTGAAATGAGGAAATGTATTTGAGATATGAGGGATAGACTACAAAAATGTATGAAATGTGGGAGAGTACAAAATGAGATCAAGGATCAGCTAAGTAGTTCAAGCTAACAAATGTAGAACTGATATAAAGTAAGTCTGGAAAGAGAGGTTGGAGCCAGATTGTGGAGAGCCTTATATGTCATGGTACAAATATTTTACTTAATCCTAAAGGCAATAGGGAAACAAAAGGTTTTTTTTAATGTTTTATTGATGCTTTATTTTACATTGCTGTCACTTTCCAAAAAACCCACCCCCAGAAAACCTTCCCTTATAACAAAGAAATGCAAATAATCAAACCAATACAGGAATAGTATGTGACAACAATTACCTTATGATGCAATGGTAGTATACTACCTTTACTAAAACACCTGAGGTTTTTCCACAGAAGAAATGGTCAGGTCCATGCAATATTCTCAGAACTATCCATCAGGAAAATTATTTTGGAAGCAATTTGAATAATGAGTTGGAGACAAAGGAGAGACTGTAGGCAGTAAGGATATACTGCAGTAGTCCAATGGAGATGAGACCCTAACTGGGGGTGGTAGGAGGAATCACAAGATTAAGAACTTGGAAGTACCCTTGGATAACATCATCATCCTCCTGCGTAAGATTACATGGATAGTAAGTTGTAGAGATAGGACACTTACTACCTGTGAGGCCTTAGGCAAGCCTCTTAACTTCCATGGGCATATTTCTTCATGTGTCAAATGAGAGAGTTGAACTAGATGGATTCTGTGGTCCTTCATGCTCTAGATCCATGTTCAAATGATTCAAATTCAGGATCTACATGATTAAATGATCAACAGATTTAGGAATAACAGATCATCTAGTCTAATAGTTTCATGTAACAGATGTGGGAACTTAGGGCTATAGAAGTTGGTTGATTTTTTTATGGTCAGTCACATGTCTACTGAGGAACACAGCTAAAGTTGAAATTAAGGCATCTGACTCCAAGTGCTATTTCCCCTATATCATGTTATTCACATATGAGATAATATGGAAGGGAAAGTAAAAGGTCATGGAATCAAAATGAATATGAAGGGTGACCAAGTAGAAAATGTCAAAAATAAATCTGGGATTTTGAGTCTGGGTGACCAAAGAAATAGGGATGCCATGAAGTAAGTTGGGAAGGATGACAGTTTGGCAGGGGGAAGATGCCTTCTCTTAACCAGGTTTTGATATGACTCAAACACCCAGATATAGAGGTACGACAGGCAAATGGTGATGCCAGACTAAAGTTTCAGAAAGGATTGGAGCTGAATAGATATTTGTGATTCATCTACATAGAGGGTAATAAGTGAAACTATGAATAGGATTAATACAGGTGAGAATTTAAAGAAGAGTTAAGGACAGAACCCAGCGGGATTCCTACAGTTTGAGGTTCAGAAGGAAGGCACTATAAACCAAACTGATAGCCAAGGAGTGTGGTCAAGCCAGTGGGAGGAGAACGAGGAGAAAGCAGTGGTACAGAAAATCAAGGGAAAAGAGAAGAAAAAAGGAAGGACTTAAGAGTGTCAAATGCTGCAGAACAATTAAGGAGAATGAAGACTGAGGAAAGGCCTCTGGAATTGCCAATTAAAAGGTTTTTGGTGATGTTGGAGAAAGCAATTTCAGAATCAAGTGAAGTCAGAAGCCAGATTTTAAGAGACTGTGAAGAGTCAATGGCAAGGCAGTGGAGTAGTAAGTGCATACTAATCTTTCTAGATGATTAGCAGTGAAGGAGAGAATGGAGGAAAGAAGGATGTAGGACAACTTCTTGAAGGGATTACAGGATCAAGGGATGGTGTCTGTTTTAAAGGATAGGAGAAACTGAAGTATATTCGTTTTCAGGAAAGAGCTAAGAGAGAGGAAGAAATTGAGATGAGAGAGAACCACTGATATATAGCAAGACCCCTAGAGGAGACCAGAACAAATGGGATCAAGTCCACAAGTGTCAGGGTTAGCCTTGGCAAAGAGGAGGGCCACTTTTTCATCTGAGATGGGAGCAAGGAAAAGAGGATAAATGATGACACAGAGTTCTTCAGCTTCTGTCACTCTTTATTCTATTCTTCCATTTGTCAGAGGAAACCCCTCAAGAAAATCCATTTTCTACCTTTCCCTCCCTCACCCCTGCCTTCCCACCTTACCTTTTCATCCTTCACTCCTCTTCTCCCTCCACATAGTTTGAAGTAGTGGATGGTTTGGAGCGAGTGCAAGAAGGGAAAGTCAAATGGTAGTTAGAGGATGGTAGGAGTCCCAGTTAGTTCCCACCTTTATCTACCACAAGCCCTTATATGAAGTGCTTGAAAATAGGCATGTGTGGAAGTTATAATGATTTAGGTTTATGTATATATTTCTATGTGTTTATAAAAGTTAAAACATGCTTCTGAATGTAATTGGACTATTTTTCTGGTCTCAACCAAGTAAGAGCCTATTTAGAAATCAACTTTATCTTAATTCTATGGCATGCAGATGACCTAAAAATGATAATTCATCTTCAAAATTTTAGTAGTTTTCTCTTCTCATTGGCACAATTATTAGGCTCACTGTTTAAATGATAAAGTATGTTCTACTTTTTTTTTTATCACATTGCCACTGATGGACATTTATTGCTACTAGTAGTTAGGTTTTCTAGATAAAATGTACAAATATATGCACTTCATTAATGAAAACATTTAGTGATATTAATAATAATTACTGACCTCATGTTTATAGCAGCTAACTTGTAACATCTATCTTTAATTAGAATTTTGAACAAATTTCAATTTTCTAGTTCTATGTAGTAGAAACACTCTTTATAATTTTTCAAAGAAGATTTATTAATGAAATTAATAAAATGACCCAGCAATATGAGAGAGTATGTGTGTATGTGTGTGTTATTTCACAATCCATACATATGTGAATAACAAATAAAAGCCTCCCATGTTCTAGGACAGGAAAATACAGTGAGGTACAATTTTCAAAACTTTTTAGGGCAAACAAATGCTTCTTCCCAGTTATGCTAGGAATCCATACTTTCACCCATAAATAGGCACTTTTTCATTGAATAAACAAGGAACCATTTCCTGGTCTGCACTAGGCTTAAAAAGGATTTTTCATTGTTTCCCAGTCTATTTGAAGCAACTATAGCCTTTTAATGAACTTTTGCGATGATTAGTGAAAATATTATTCAAACTATCCAGAACTTTTTCAATTAATATGGATATTAAATAACATATCACACTGGAGGCCAGGTGTGCTTTTTTTCTTCTTTGTTATGAACAAAGGAAACAGCTGGTAAACATATAGGTCAAAGCAATGACTTTATACATCTTCTAGAAAATGGAGCTAATATCCCTGAGCCATCAAATGATTGCTTTATCAAAGAAAAAATTAGTAATAAAGATTTGTCGAATAGATGAATTACTAAATGAAGAGATGAGTATGTATTTTTTAAAATGAGTACATCTGTTAAAAACAGTTATATTTCTATTTAGAATCTGCCTATCATTTTTTTGGTAAACTATTACTATATTAAATATCAAGTACTCGTGATATTTTTTGCATGTGTTTGATTGAAGGCAATACTAACTTATTAAATACCTACTATGTGCAAGGCACATATATTAAAAATGACATAATTTCCACCTTTAAGGAGTTTATAATCTCATATGGAGA
This sequence comes from Gracilinanus agilis, assembly GCF_016433145.1. Lineage (NCBI taxonomy): Eukaryota > Metazoa > Chordata > Mammalia > Didelphimorphia > Didelphidae > Gracilinanus > Gracilinanus agilis. Next base: position 105,848,815 of record NC_058135.1, read on the forward strand.
TGAGACCTGTACTCAAGTAACTCTGTTAGAAAAGTTTTAACTCTGTTGAGGATATGAGAATTCTTTGAAGGAGGAAGAGAGAAAGAAAAAGAAAAGAGAAGGAGGGATTGATGGATCACTTATAGCCACAGAGATCTAAGAACACGTCATGGGGGGAGTGCCACCTGAACTGTACAGTCTCCATTGGATATAGTATAAACTATAACTTATATTAAGGATCATAGAAAATTGGTGGTCAGAAACAATGGTTTTACAAGCCATTTTCTCTAGAAAATTAGGTGAATATTATTGAGCCATTAAACAATTGCTTTTAATGGTCAAAGAAAAACAAAACTGATATATATGAAACACAAATTGTGCAAATTCGTGAGAGGAGGAAATAATTACAAAATGTTCTTAAGTCTCGTTAGCTTTGTTCAAATATAAGAAAACTAGGTTTCGTTTGTTCAGGTTATCAGTAATAGAGTTAGAGTTAGCAATATGGAATAAAAGAAGAGAACTAATAGTTGTATTTATGTCTTAAAATGCATGTTAGGATTCTAACAGTCATTAAGTTTTTAAAAGAATTTCCAGAAATTGTAATAACATGTATTAATACTATGCCAAGTCAAACTTAAGATATTCTTCTCTAATAGTGTTTCATTTCTTTGGAATTATGATCAACTTATGCAGTTGTTAACCTGCCACAATGTAGCTATGGAAACATGTCATGCAACAAAAAATTGGTTAGTAAACCTAGCTAAATGAGGGAAAAGCTGTGAAAATTTGGGAAATATTCAATTCATTTTATTTTCCTTAAGAATCGTTATGTTATTTGGATGCTGACGTGTCCTATTCTGCTCTTTCTAACATTTCTATACAATCCATAAAAAAGATAATAAGTAATTAAGGAAAACTCATACTTTGACAGATTAAATCTAGGGTGCTTGTTGCAATTTACAGGTAATTTAAAAATTAACAATTTTTTTCAAGAGGCCTTCTGCATATTGCTATTACATTAAAAAGTAATGTAATATTTAATTGACTTTGAATTAGCAAAAGATTGAAAATCGTTGTGAATATCATTTTCTTTGCATCAGCACAGTTCTAGGCTAGAAATGGGAAAGTCATCCTAAATTCTTCCCTTTCCTTCAACTCCATATCCAATTTCTTCTTTTCTTTATATCTACACTGACACCACCCTAATTTACATTTTCAAAACCTCTCACCTGTATTATACTAGCCACTTGACTAGTTTCATGTCACCAGCTTCTACCTCTTCCAATCCATCCTTTTTGCCAAAATAATTTTCCTAATGTAGAAATGTGAACAGATCATTCTCCTGTTTATAAAGCTTCAGTGGCTTTCCATTGTCTATCTGAATAAAACACAAAACAGAGCTGGGCATTGAAGGCCTCTAATAGTCAGACTCAGCCATATTTCCTATTGTATAATCTATATTCTAACCAATACCTATTCTCTGATCTCATCCCACTCTACTGTGTCTGTATGTATACAAATGTTGTGTTCTGATCCTGATAGATTTCTCATTTAGTGAAATCATTTCCCTAATACTAGGGACTGGGATAAGAACTGGTTCTGTGATTTCTTTGGTACAGGGAACTCCCCTAACAATGTCAGGTAGCCCCTTCTCCAGAATTTATTCATCTTATATAGTTGTCTAGAACACTGAGAGGTTAAGGTACTTAGGGTCACAGGGCCAGTATCAGAGACAAGACACAAACTAAGTCTTCCAGGTTCTGAGGTCAGTTCTTTATCTTCTATATCAGATTTGTTTTGACTGGAATAACACTGGTTAATGTGAGTCCTGGTTACAATAGTGTACAGCAGGTCATTATGGTTGTTTCAAGCAGACTGGGAAATATTGGAAAATCTTCTCATACTAGCACAGATCAGGAACTGAATCTAAATCTCCAAATGGAAAGGGGCTGGTTTATGAGCAAAAGCATGAGATCTTAACAAAAGATTAGGCAATGCATACAAATACTCCAAACAAATTTTTTTAATTGTATTTCCCCCATATGTTTTTGTCTATAGTTGGCTTTGAGCCTTCACTGTAACACATGAGATGGGGTATGGAATTTGGAAATATCAAAAGTATAGGCATTTATAAGTATTAATATTTAAACCCTTCATTAAATATCAGGCCCTGGATTCTTGAAGAACAAAAAGGGGAACAAAAGCTCTGGCAGGCCCTACCAAGCTAGAAACTTCAAATATGAGCTAATGTTGGACTATGTGTCTGTCATTTGAGAAACAGCTAAGTTCAAGGAGGCTTCTCAGAAAGATGGCTCCCAGTTTTGTTTTATTTTTTTTTTTACCACAACTCATCAAGCCATCTATTAAAGCACACATGGGCTTACAACTTGCATCACTAGAGGGAGTACCCATACATTGATGATAGCACAGATATTTTGAACTACATTCAAATATATCTTTTATTGTACCTTATTGCATTTTATGCTCTAGACCCCATCTAATTTGCCTATTACTAGTTTGGACTCAACCCCCCAAAATATATGAAATAGATGATACATCTGGATCCAAATGTGATGGTATCTGCATTGATCATATTTCAATATTTTGGTCTGCTTTTCAATTATCTGGTTAGACAAATACAATAACAATGAATTATTAAAGCTTCTTGCTCTGCCTAGCTACAATCAATAACTATAAGTTACCTGGAGAAGCCATTCTTGAAGGTAGACCAATTCAGCTCCTGTTCCAGAGCCCAAATCACTGGCTCATCCGGCTGCAATCAAACCACTGGAAGCCACCTGAGGGATTGATTAGTGAAGGCTCCATCATATAAACAGTCTAATTAGAACTATGAAATTGATTTACTGTCCACCCACTTCTCTTCCTTTCCTGTAGCTAACACATCCCTCCACAATACCTTAACTGCCTAACTTCCTATCTCTGTCATCTTGCTTATCCCAATGGGTACAAGTTCCATTCTTTATTACTTTTCCCCATAGTACCCATCTCAGCAAACTGCTCCATATTTTCCATCTCCCTTTGCAATACCCATTTTACTGTCAACAGACTCCATTTTATTCTCTGACTCCTCCTTTTAAGCTCTACTTTCTGGTACTAAATAAAACCCAGCACTTCCATAAGGGTACCATATCCTTTAGCAGTATCCAATTCTGGCCATTCCTCTTATTTCTCTTGCCTCATTTGTGCCAGAAGGAGGAATTTACTCTCCCACTGTCAATTTCAGACCTTTACTCTGACACTATCTTCAAAAACCTATTTTCCTCTAAAGTTCAAACTATTCAATTAAATCATTCTGATCTTTGTCATTAACACCAACTACCCTACAAATTCTTGCCTTCTTCAACAACACTCTCTTTTCCCTATGCTATACTATCATCCTTGATGACTTTGCTAGTTATACTGAGGACTCCTCAAATGCTTGGCCTCTCCATTCTCTAACCTCTTCAATTTTTACTGACCTCCATCTTCACTGTTTCAATCATTCACTGGTATAACATTTGAAATGATTGAACCTCAGTTACTGAATTCTCAGATGTCTTTTTCTGAGCATCAGTGTCCTGTCCTTTCACCTTTCACATGCTCACTCCTTTTGACCTTACTATTCCCTCCTTATGACCAACAATTCCTTAAACTCTATTTTCCTAGTCCATCACCACTATTCTGGTGTCATTTCCCTCCCTCTTTAGTCTTGATTCTATGTTCAGGCTATTTTGTTCATAAACCCTCCTCCATCCTTGAATCCCCATCCCTTTTAATATTCTATTGTTTACTTCCTCATGATTTCAGCCCTGGAAAAAATTCTCCTTTTAAAAGTATTTTGAGGAGAAGTTCAGACCCCTGAACAAACTGATTTTCTCAACTTTTTCATCACTCCCCTTACTACCCAAACCATATAAGCAATTGCTAAGAACCACTGATTCTGTTTCTTATCTCTCTCTCTTTCATCCATCCCTCCTTCTGATTGTCACCACAATTATCCTTCTTTAGGTCCCCATTACATCTTTCTTATGCTATAGCCTCCTATCTTCTTCCTTTGCTGGCTACCTTTGTTGGCTTCTCAGGGCCTATTGGGACACTGTTCTCTTTAGCTTGGAAGTCAAGGTCCTCCATAATCTGGTCAACTTGCCTTTCTTCACATTATCCCCCTTTGGGTTTTCTATGCTTTTGACAAACTAGATTATTTACTATTCTCAGCTCCTGTCCTATTATTCTCCCCAAAATGCCCTTTCATGTTTGAAATGGATCCCCAACCTAATCCTAACATGCACAATACAATCCCAACCTTTTAAATTCTTTTCCTATAAAATCTTCCAATGTCTTATCATCCTATGATATGCCTCCTCACACCCTGCTCCCATTCCAAACAAGATGTGATCTGTTCTAAATTTTTTCATGCCCACTTACCTCTCCTATGGACTCAAGGGCTACCTTTGGAATCAGGAAGACCTGAGTCCAAGTTCCAGCTCTGATACATGCTCGCTGTGTGACCCTGACCAATTCACTTAGCCTTTTAATGCCTTCAAATAACTCTCAAAGAGAGTAAAGAACTTAAAAGGTGCTAAAGAGGGAATTTCCTTAGAAGTAATTCCCTACTAAAATAAAATCACAAGTCTGAAAAAGCTCCCCCCAACAAAAAGATTTGTATTACAATTATTTGTTTATATTTCTATGTCCCTTAATAGATGTTAAGCTTCTTGAGAGCAAGGACTATGTTGTGGGTAATTTTTAAATTTCTAACAACTACCAAAGTATTATGTATGAGCATTCTTGATCCATGTAGGTTTAATGAATAAAATATCAATTGACATATCACAAAGAGAAATACAATGATTTGATAAGGCTTTTTCAGAAACTAAGATAATCTTTAGCTATCAAATAACTTTTCTTAACAACTGAAAAAATAAGATTAGAGATATAATTTGAATGCATTGAACACTTCAAATGTTGTAAGAAAAGTCCTCAGAAGATCTTTCTCAAAGCTGCAATATGATATAGTAGAATGAATTCTGTGCTGGGAATCAGAGTATCTGATATGGGTTCCATCCACTGTGTGATACTGGATAACTTTACCTCTCTAGAATTCTCTTTTGTAATCTTTCAAATGATGGGGTAGGATTGTTCAGCCTTGGTCTACAAAGCCAAGCTAATAAAAACCAAAGTCAGGATCATAGTTATTTAAAGCTATAAGAGGCAGTAGAGGGCATCAAATACAGTTGTGACTATCTGAGTCTATAGTTCAGCCTTTTATAGTCTATAGATTCTTTTATACTAATATAAAACTATAATTTAAAAGCTTACCTGACTTGCCAGGAAGTACTCAATGTTACATTATGTTATATCTCATAATTAAAAGTGTGCTAATATAAAGTGTAACTAAATATAAATATTCTCATTTCAAAGTGTTACATGTAATCACCCTCCTAAGGAGATCATGTTTAAACAAATGGAAGAAACATTCATTCCTCAATTTTTGTCAACCAAACAGTAAAATATGTTATGACCTTTACCTGCAGGGAGTCAACTGATTCCCAAAGTGGGCATTACTGCCCCCTGGTGAGTGCTACAGCGATCCAGGGAAGTGGTGATGTCCACAGGTGCATTTATCTTTCCTATTAATTGCTATTAAAATTTTAAAAAACTTAATTTCCAGGGGGCTAAGTAATATTTTTTCTGGAAAAGGGGGCGGTAGGCCAAAAATGTTTGGGAACCACTGGTTTAAAGCAACAAATATGGAATGGTTAGACTAAGCTGGGGCTTGGAAGAAAGAATATAAAGACCATTGAACCCAAGGCCCAGGGCTTTTTTTGGTATGTGAAAAGGATTGTTTTTGAGCCATCAGGTCTTCACACACTCACAGCTTTAGAATACGAGCTAAAAATACAATACTGTCAACTCTACAGAGGTACATACATTTACATTTGCAAACATCTAGGTAAGATCTAATTAAGCAATATAATTTCCTTCCCAAATCTAACTGGTTATTTCCAGACGGCCAGAAACACCTACCTCAAAGAGAACAAGTTCTCAATGTCTTCCTCCTGAAAGAGTTCCTATGTCCGTATTAAGGTGCAATTGCCTAAAAAGAAAAAAAAAATCCTTGCTTTTGTTAAGTTTTTTAAAAGTATTTTGAAATTTTTAATGAAATATTCATATTTGGAGGGTTAGCTCTTCTTTTAATGAGTTGATAGGGAAAAAATTGTTAAAATATTTTCTCAGGCAATCAATTTTCTTTTTCGTAATTAGGGAAACTAAGTGGGATCAAAGTGTTAGCTTTAGGAACAGATAAAAGATGATACGATATAAAAATCAAGAAGACTATGTTGCTGGTTCATGTCACAGGTGGTATTATGACTGAGGATTTGAAAGATATTGTATAAAGTAGGTCATGCAAATCTTTGAATTAGGAAAGAGGTCTTTCCCAGAGACTTTAACATATCATTTGGATAAAATCAGAATTGTTTGAGTTAATAAACACAATATTATCAGTATTAGTTCCAAAAAAACAAAATAAATATTTGCAAGTATTTTCACATAAACTTTCAAGGTCAGCAAAATACAAGTAACTTGAACCTTATATGTATAAGATCTTGAAGTACAGGAAAAGATGTAAATTTGTTTACCTAAATATATAAATCTAATGAGATTGTAAAATGTATTTATTTTTTAACCTTCCATTTTAACTGTTTACAAATATCAAATAGATCATCAGCTCTCCAGTGTTTAGGTAGGGCTAATCTAATAGAGTTTTAATATATTTACAGTAATAAGGAGCATAGTGGTTAATTTAAACTACAACAATCTTCTAGAGGTCAAAATTCTAAATGAAAAAAATTAATTATTATGAGATGATTAATACATTGTACCCATCATATATGAAAGATTAATTCAATAGTAAAAGGATACAACTTATAGACAAAATACTGTTACACATTTATCAGTTCACTTGGATTTAGATTTAATTAAATATAATAAGCATTTTTAAAGTGCCTACTCAGTGCAAAGCATTGAGTTAAGCTAATGATTTTACTCTTATTAGATAACTACAAAAAGGCAAAGTATTTATACATGAACCCTTCTTTGGTCTTCCTCACAAATATGATCCAACTGCTTTCAAAATGGTCGTCTTTGGCAAGAACAAAGCATTTGCTTTAAAACATTTCTTTCAGGAACAACAAATTGTGACATCTATAATGATCTAATTCTTAAGATTCTCAACTACTGGCTCTCTTTCATACAATTTCCATCTCATTTTATTAAAAGTAAAACCTTTTTTTTAAAAGTTCCATTTATATAACTGCAAATATGAAACATGGACAACAATGGAAAGGTATAGTTCTAAGAAATGGATCTGTTGGCAAAAGTGGAAAAGAGGGAGAGAAATATTTGCTTCAGACAAAATGTAAATAAACTAAAATTAAGCAAAATAGGCATTTAAACTTGTTGCTTTTAGCCATAGTATCCAGAAAAAAAAGCTGTTTATACCACAATTTCATTCTGCTCTATGCAATTGGTTGGTAAATGGTGGTAACAAGATAACAGATTGCAATAAGAGGTCTGAAAGAAAAATTTTTAAGTCTCTGCAAACTATGAAATAATTGAGATTTTTAGATTTAAAGAATCATCTGTCTTGGTAGCTTTTGGGGATGAGAATTGGGTTGACTAGGGGGGAGGATAGGCAAAGGGTTAGGTAAGGACTTGCTGGGTAAGGAACAAGTGGCACTGCAGTTGGTTACATAAGCACATATATATGCATGTCAGGTTCCCATGTCGCCCTCTCCTGAATTTCATGCAGACGGTTGGTAAACACTCAGTCTAACGCCCCCACTGTCTTCATCCCTGCCTCCATCTTGGGTCCCTAGATTCCACATATGCATATTCTCTCAATATATACTCTACGAAACTAAAAGATATAAATAATGACTATACTTAATAGAAAATCAGACTTTCATAGTAGGAAAGGGCCTCAGAAGTTATCTAAACCAACCCTACCTAAATAGTAATCCCTTCTATGATTATCCCCAATAAATAGCCTCAATTTGAAGAAAAAAACTATAAAAAATATTTAAGGTAAGAACATGATTAACCAACCACTATTCTCTATACAGATGGTCAATCCATTATTATAGAAATATACGTCTAGCAAATGTTGCACAATATTTTGCAGTATTCAATGCCAAAGAGTAAATCAGTTCTTCCTACCGAACTAGGGTACACTCTAGTGGAGCTTTGCCTGAACGACTGAATTATGTAAGGATCAATGATCTATGCAAGGGTTTCTGAGAGACTTGGTTTCTCTTCCTTTTAAGAAATTCTATATTACCATCATCATTACTGCTGGAATTCTAGAATTATAGTAACATGATTAATAAACATCTTCCTTTGAATATTTAATTTAAAAAACAAAGGACAATTTTAACACATACCATGAAGACCATAAATGCCAAAGAGGAAAATCAGGGTGGGGCAAAGTTCAATTTCAAGTTCAACCCTATGAATAAAGGCATATCTTCAATACACAGCAATCCTTGACCTTGCCTTTTCTAGCTCTACACCAAAATCTTATTAATTCTACTAGTGAAATAGTTCTGGCATCTATCCCTTCCTTTTTCATTTCCCCCACTATTTTTCAGGCCCTAATGAGTATAACAGTCTCTGAGCTGATCTGCCTTTCTCCAATCCATATACTTGGACACCAGATGAATCTTTAAGTAGATTTCTGCTTATGGCATTCTCATACTTGAAAACCTTTAATGGTTCCTATTGTCTAAACTTCATAGGCTGCTGCCATTCAAAGCCCTATCATTTATTAGTTTTATGACCTTGAGCAAAAATCTCCTTAACAGCCATCACTTAAAAATAAATCATTTATTTCATCACCAGAGCACATCTTCCTCTTCCTTTACTTAATTTAATTTTCTGCCATATTTTAAGACCCCAACTCAAAAACCACCTTCTGCAAGACATCTTTCCTAACAACTTTTCCCTGTATACCACACACAGAATTTTGTAACTCTATAATGCAGCACATATCATGTTACAATATGTATCAGAACTACTTGTATTATTTTATTCCATTACTAGGCTTTAAATTCTTTGAGTGCAGGAACTATATCCTTTTGTCTCTCAAGACCTAGCAACAAGTACTTAATAAATTACCTGTTGCATTACATGTATTTTTACATAGTATCCAATTTGCAGCCCCCACCTTCATAAATGCCCAAAGAACATCAATCCTTATTTATCCCTTACCTTCAAAAGCAAGCAAGCTAAAAGGTAAGAATGGCAAATTTCATATCATCCAGGGCCTAGGACCCAAATGAGCACCTACTACGTAGGTGGTTTTTTTGCCTTGAGTCACACATCAACATCTAGCCTCCATTTAAATTAGCATTTTTTTCTTCCAGATGCCTAATCCATACTAAAATAAACATTAAAATTCTTTCATATTTACTACTCTAACTTAAATTATTGAGTCTTGTAAATGACCTATGAAGATCAATAATTCTCTATGCTAATCAATCGACTGGTTTCAAATTATACTAACAAACAAGAAAATAACATTAGATTCTGGGGGTCTTTAGAAGACAAAAGTAATGTTGATTTACCATTTCTTTTCTGTGGGTGGCATATATCAGATCTATCTAGAAATCTGAAACATACCAAAGAAAGATATAGAGTTAACCTTAATGCAGGTGCAATTTAACAAAATCTCTGCCATTAATATTATTCCTCCACAGGAACTACAAAGGCTTATTCTATCACAAGTAAAATATTAATTGTTGCTTTGTTACTTTTGTTAGACAAACCCCTATAACCAATGGAAGAACAATTCTATTTCCAGTATTATCAAATCTGACATCTTTATAACCAAAAATTCATAGTTACTTTTCATAACTCAAATTTCCTTTTTCAATACCTCTTATCCTATCTGGAGAGTAAGGAAAGGGATTTCAAATTGGACCAAGAACAAGTTTTTTTTTTCTTTGTTTAGGTGATCTAATCTTGAGAGATCCCATTTCTTTTTCATTGTCAGCCTTAGATTAAATCCATTCCAATCTTTTCTACTCTCTAATCCAGACAACAATACTTAACCAGATGCAATTTTCCAATCCATCATTTCATTAACTCGAGCAAACAATAATTTCCTTAGAATACTTGGATTTTTATTCAGTACTTATCATATTCTACTTTATAACAGTGTGATCTTTCCATTAGTTTATAATCCCCTAAATGTTTGATACTTCATACATATTGTTAAAGTGAAAATTTAATTGTCTAACATAAAAGAAGCATTCAGTCACTCACCTTTTCAATAATCTATAAAAACCTATAGCAAATGCATCAAATCTTATCTCCCTTCCCTAACTTTCCAGGTTTTGCTTTTTTTTAAATAACCTGGCCCAACCCATCCATAGATGGGTGGACAGCTTTATTTACTACTATTGCCCAACAGGAAGCTTTCACTCCAGTTGGCTTGTTCTCATTATTTCATGAATGTGCTATATTTGGTTCTGCCTTTGCTGAAGATATTTTTCTTTACCCAAAATAATCTGACTCTCCTTATCTCTCCCAATTCTAGCCATTCTTCAAAGTCTTTTGGGAAAGAAACAATTTTTCTTAAGGAAAACAAAACAAATAAACCACAACTGTTTACTATTCCATTAAACTCTCTAAAGCTCCCTTTTTCTTGGCTCCTAAAGAGCAGCATCACCGTTATATTCTATGTAGCACAATTTTCCCTTTTCCCGTTATCATTACTTCAATTACTCAAGAATCACGTCTTTATGCGTCTCTTGAGTTCCCTTCTCCCCTCCCCAGTGCAAAGCTGGGCATAGAATAACCGCTCAATAAGTATTCATTTTGTGGTCGCTGACATACCTGTGGCCGGAATGATGCCCTGACAGGGAACCAGAAAGTGCTGCCCTCACCACGTAAGCACTTCTCAGCTTCCCCTACTAAGCGTCCATATTTACGTTTCCTAGGCAACGGCATCCCACCCATTCTGCGTAAGAGGGGTCGCTGGAAAAAGGCGGCCTACCAATCTCCACACTCCCGGCAAGCTTCCAAGATCCCATCGGACGCCGCTGCTCTTCTCTATAGATTCTGAAAGAAAGGTACACACTGTCAATATAGCGGCATCGGAAAAATTTTGAGGAAATAAGCTACAAAAACGGTTTACAGCATAGTGGTCAGGCCTCTAAAAAACCACCGACTCATTGCCATCTTTCCCAGAAGCTCCAGCTTCTAGCGTGATGATGCCATTACGTTTTTCAACGTGACCTTACGTTGGGGACCACCAGCGACGTGCTGCCAGCTCAGCAGTCATTACATCACCGCGTTCTACCGCAACGTACTGCCGTATTGCGGCAACGTACTGCGTATTCTATAACATAAAATTTCCCCAGCAACAGCCCGGCCAGCCATATCGTGCCAGGTCACAGATTACGTCACCTTTTCCGGAAACTTTTCTGGCAGGACAGGTTAGGCAGTAGGGGTGCCGTAAACTTTTGGAGGAAGTAAAGTAGATCATAGCGAGTACCATTTTTGGGTGCCCAGGGTTGTACCAGTGTTGTGTGGTATCATTACCGGCTTGTTTTAACCCATTAAATGCCAGTAATACTCCTTGAAATGACCTACTTGAATGCTTTCCGGTTCTCAGGTTTCCGCTTCCGCCTTCTTTAACTCCCCTCCCTACCCCTAGTGCTTAGGCCGGTTTGAGCTGGTTGAGGCTGGTTCCATTCCTTCAGGCGGTGTGTAGGAGACTCTGGTTACCCTGCTGCCCTCGTGAGTCTAACCGCTTCCCCGAGTTTTCCCCCTCTCATCCTTCCTCCTTTTTGGGGAGTATTTTTACCATTTATCTTTGTTAGCCTGAGGCCGCGGGGCCTGAGTTTTCACCCATTTGACTGATTCTTCCTAATTCTTTTTCTCCTCCCTTTCCCTCTCCTCCATCCTCTCTTTAGGCTCCTGGCGGTTTGTTCTCTCCACTCCTCCGAGCCCCGCCCGGAAGTGGATCGCCTTTCGGTGTGGCGCGTGGCGCGTGTCTGTGTGTGGCCGGCAGAGGGCGCCCGGCTCCCACGGTCCCGCTCGGCGGGTTTGCACGCGCCCGCTCGCCTGTTCTCCCGCCCTCCCTCCTCCCCAGTGCCCTCCCGCCCGCCCGCCCGCGTGGCTGTTACCGGGTGAACGCGTGAGCTCCTGAGCTCTTAAAAGAGTCCTCCTCCCCGAGCTCTTTGCGCAGACGTTCCACTTTGGGGCGTCTGTGTCCGAGGGCAAGCGGGGTGGGTCCTTGGGACCCAAGGAAGGAGGAAGGGGGGAGAAGAAAGTTAAGGGGGGGGGGTTAACCAAAGGGAAAGAAGACGGACCACAGCGGAAAAGTGAGGGAAACAAGAGCAAAAAGTAAGGAAAGTGGCCCAACTTGGGCCCGGGATGGACGGGCCAGAAGGGAAGGAGATGGAAGGGACTGAAGGGAAAGAGATGGAAGGGACTGAAGGGAAAGAGATGGACGGGACAGAAGGGAAGGAGATGGAGCCCGAGATGGACAACAAAACGATTAAAGTAGAACCCACCGAATCCGGTGAGACCCTTCTCAGGGAGAACAGCCCTGACCCTGACCCTGGCCACGACACTGACCCTGACCCTGACCCAGGAGAGGGACCGTCCTCCTTGATCAGGGACCCCAAGTTAGGACTGTGCGAGCCTAAACCAGGACCCAGCCGCAAGATCATAGACGACGATGATGATGATGACAGTGATGATGAAGATGAGGACGATGATGAGGATGAAGATGAGGATGAAGATGATTCCCACTTGCCCCTGGTGGTCTGGGAGCAGCCTCTCAAAGTGGGGAAAGAAGAGCCCATGGACTACGATGATGACTGCATGCCAGGACCCAGCCGAGCCAAACCCCTGCACAACTGGGACTCAGACAGGTGTGAAAGGGAGGCCCCCCCCTGCCCCTCGAGGCAGGGGCATGTGTGTGCCTGGGCGGGGTGGGCGGGGAGGGACTCTGGGCGTTTTGAGGCTGGGGGCATGGGCTGCATGCCGTGAAAATGGCACTGGGCTTGTGCCGGGGAACTGGCGTCTTTGCCCCTCTCCGCTTATACCTTTAACTTGTTGATATTTCTGCTCTCACTTCCTCCACGTGTGCCCCCCCCCAAAAAAGTGTCTGAACCCCGCTTTCAGAGCGCTGAGGAATGAAATAGCCATATGTAACTTTTTTCGCTACAAAGTTTCTCTTCCTCTACAGAAAAATATGTTTTATGCCCTTTTCCCTGCTTAAGTTTCTGGGCTTGAGTAGTCAGTAACTTTGGGCAAAAAAACCTTGGCAGTCTTTAAACTCAATGACTTGCCCATAAAATCGCTGGTCTTTAGCAGCAATTTTGGATGGCTCCTGCCACTCTCATTTCTTCCCTTAAAAAAAGTGTTATTCAACCACTGAATTTCTGCGCCTCACAGTCTCTTTCCTCAAGTCACAAATGAGCGGATAGCAATTTTTGCCCTTTCCGTCGCCGACATTTCTCAAAAAGTACTTTATATTGTGAATCGGAGTGATTTGTTCTCTACTTTCTCCTCTCTAGGCTTGAGTATTTAGCAACAACTTTGTTTTGCTTTACTTGCCTCTTGAGGTGATGAGTGCTCTTTGCTGCTTCTTTCCCTGTGATAAAAGTATTTAGCGGTAAATTTTGAGCATCAGCTAACCCTTTCCCGTCCAGTTGCTCAAATGCTTTATTATTCTTAATTAATTGGAGTAATTAAATCTTCCCCTTCAAGTCAAAATATTGCGCTTGAAAAGCGCTTTTCTGTTTTTAATGTAGTGATTGGCTTCATGCCCTCTCACCGCCCCTCCTCCCACGTTTAGCAATGTCTTTTGACACCCCTTCCTTCCGGAAAATAGTTTTTGGGCGACCTTAATCTGGGGGATTTGTCCTTATTTCCTCATCCCAAAGGCAAAAGAATTTATGATAATTTTTTATGTTTATGCATTAATGGCCCCAATGCCAAAAGCGCTTTTTGATTTTTAATAGAGTGATAAGTCTAACTGTTCCTCGGGCATAACTATTTAGTTTTGTAGATATATATGTATATGTATTTTTGATATATATGTATATATGTATATGTATTTTTCCCCTCCTTGCAGCACTTGCTCTCTATCCCGCCCTGAAAAAATGCATTGCGTTGATCCTTAATTGGGTTGATTAGTCTTCCTTTTCTCTCCAAATTACAGTATGCATATGTATTCATTTTTAACGCTCAAAAAGTTCTTTGCCATTCTCGATCAGAATGATGTCTGTCCTCTCTTCTTTCTCTCAGATTAGGGATATTTAAGTTGTATCTTTTGACTCTTTACTTCCTCCCCCAAAAAATGCTTTGCAGCCCAAAATTGGGGTGACGCTTTCCCAAGTCTTGAGTACTTAGCAATAATATTTTACGCTCTTGACTTTTAATTCCTTTCCTCGAAATTCGCTTTTTGATTCTTAATGGAGCAATTAGTATTTGTTTTTCTTAGTCACAGCTAGTTTTACTCTTCCCCCGCAAAATGCTGTATGATGCTTTATTGGGGTGACTACATGTTTTTCTATACCTCCTAAGTCTTCCCCACTCAAAAAATTGGTTTGCAAACCTTAATTGGTGTTATTAGTTCTTTCTTCCCTCACCTGAGGTCTTATATATATTTAGCAATAATTTTTAACCCCCCACCCCACTTTAAATCTCATCTATATGAAAAAGGAGTCATGGATTCTTAGTGGGGTGATTTGGTCCTATACTTACACTGTCATAAATTACCTTTTCCCTCCTGCGGCAATTCCCCCCCCCCCCTCCAAAAAATATATATAGAGAGAGAGGGAGAGAGAGAGAGAGAGAGAGGGAGAGAGAGAGAGAGAGGGAGAGAGAGAGTAACAGAGAGAGACAGAGAGAGACAGAGAGAGACAGAGAGAGAGAGGGGATGCTTAATCCGAGGGACTAGTTTGCCTCTTCTCCAAAGTTGAAGATAATTAGTCATTTTTCAGCCATCTAACGGATTCTACCTCCACCAAAAAAAGTGCTCTTTGATCCTTAATCGTTAACTCCTCCCCTTTTCCCCTTAGTTATTGGTTAAGCTTCAGTCAGAGCTGTACATTTATATGGTAGCAGATACTTTGAGCAGATTGAAAAGGAGGGAGAGAGGAATCTAGTCTAGACCCACGATATTGATACTTTATTCTTTAAGCTTATTTCAGAGCTCTAGCTTTGCACCTAGCCCTACCGAAAACCCTGGATGCTTGAGTATCTAGAGCATTCCTTCTTTGCCGAATTTGTTGAATTTTACTTTGAGGTTTATATTGGGCTGTGAAAGTTAATATTTTTCTTCTGCATAATTGCATTGTGATTTAATGTCTTGGGGCAGAAGTGGACAGAATTAATAGCTAACAGCATTCTTATTTAGGACTTAATTATTTTTTCAAAATGCTTTATATATGTTTTCTCATTTTGTTCCTACAAGAGAGGATTGTTGTGCTAGTACTTGTATTAGTACTTCCTACAGATTCTAGTTTCCTCATTTGATGAAGAAATTTTATCTCAGAGAAGCTACATCTTAACTGATAAAAAGTATTGCAAGGATTTTTTGTTTTTTGTTTTTTTCTTTTTATTATTCCCAAATGCCGTGCTCTTTCCACTGCAAGGAGATAGATTTTTGTGTAGGTTAGGGGGCGTGGTCCAGGATTGGCACTTCACCCTGATTGACTAGTGGGATGGGGGCGAGGAGGAGGTTGGGCAGGATGAGGGGGCTGGGCGTGATGAGGGGGCTGGGCTAGAGATAGTATATATTGCCAGTGCAGTACTGCAGTATACTCCACTCATTCTTTGGGAAGAGAAGGAAACTTTCCTTATCTCTCCCTCCCCCTACTCTTGGGCTAGATGATTTCTAACACTCCTTCTAGCTCTGATTTCGATCTTAACAAATTCAAAAATACTTCCCCGAAACTTAGCCGATGTGATGGTACTAGGAAAAAAGTGAGATTTCACTAGTTTAGTTCTTAAGCTTTTTGCATTATTAAATGCTACCGATGGTACCCTGCAAAGTCTACGAAATCTCTGCAGCCGTTGCTTTTATCGGGATGGGGTGTGCATATGCCTACCTAAGAATCCGAGTCCCTGAAGATTCCAGCAGGTGAGTTAAAGGGACTTCAAACTTTTTTAGGTAAAAGCGCCCAATGTTTGTGAGGAAAAAATATCATGGTTTTGCTGTTTTTGACTAGATTTGGTGCACAGAAATGAGGAGTGAAAAATTGAAAATGGAGGTGGAAGGTAGGTGTTAATTGAGAAATGCTCAGCAAGTTGGAAAAAGGCTTCAAAAACTAGCCCAGCAGGAGACTATTCCTCTTGACTGAGAATACCAGTCTATTTGTTAGAAATAGTCACCAAAAATGGATTTTGGAGGGAGTCTAATACATAAAATTCTCTTAAGGTGAGAAATAGATATAAATTTGCCTTAGATTGGACTTAGGGAAAAGTCTTTTGTGATTTAATTTTGTAGGAAGAGTTTATTAAATTTCTGACTTTTTTCCTGCAGCGACTCGGATTCTGACAGCTCGAACACATCCTGTAGGATTCGAGAACTTCCCGTGCAAGATGACGAGGAAGAAGATGATCAGGCTCAAGCCCAGGCTCAGGCGCCAGCTCCAAAGCAGAAAAGCATTTTCTGCTTCAAAAAGAAAGATATACCTGCCATTGACGTAAGACTGAATCCCTTTATCTCTTAACACAATTTTCTAAACAAATTGAGCCCATTTCTCACCTTCCTACCAAAAAAAAAAGAAAAAAGGCTCAAAAATGTCCCTTGTCTTGGTTTCCTAATCTTTGAAATTAAGACTTGAGTTGGACTGGTGATCTTTAAAGATCCCCCAACTCTCAAAAGGCTCAAAAAATGCACCTTTTAAAGGTGCTGATATCATTGCCTTTGCCTTAGTTTCCTAATCTTTGAAATTAAGACTGGTGGTCTAAAGATCTTCCAGCTCTCAAAAGGCTCAAAAAATGCACCTTTTAAAGGTGTTGATATCATTGCCTTTGCCTTAGTTTCCTAATCTTTGAAATTAAGACTGGTGGTCTCTAAGGACCCTCCAGCTGAAACACTCTGTGTTTCTTATTCTAAATTTCCCAATGTTGAAACATCAGAAATGTATCCCTCCTCTTGCCTTTTAGCTGTTGGTAACACTTTCCCCAGGCACATTTGCAACATAAGTGCAACAAATGCTCTCTGATCCACAGGTTAGGGAATTGGGCTCAATAATGATGGGAAATCATTGTTTTAGTTAAGACATTTCAAGAAACAGAAGTAGAATTGATTAGGTCTTAGTATTTATCATTCTTTTACTCCACCAGTGCCTCTTAAGAGACTTGGAGTATATCTTGAGCTGACCAGGACTCAGTGAGAATATGGTCCTGACTGTCATTTCTTTGGGAAGTATTAAAACTAGCCCTAATGAGGCTGTTTATTTCCTGTCTGGCTATTTGCAGTTACACTTTCATATAAAAATACATAACTTTTAAAATCATTAATGAGAGACCCTAACTCGTATTTTCCACCTATGGGAATTGGGGTTTTAAATACCCTGGTTTCTAACAGACCATTTGCAGTTTTTTTATATGATTGTCATTTTTTCCTTCAAATGTTTAAAAAGCATAAACAGTACACATAACAAATAGCTGAGTTTTTTTTTTTAATGCTTCACTGGGGGAATATTTGTTTAAGGGATGTTATTTAAGTAAATCTGGCTTAATTTCATCTTCTAAACCAACGTGACAGTCTATTTCCTTTTGTTACATGCCTTGGAGAACAGGGTTACATGAAAGGTGGTTAGTAATTTGTTTGCACAGGACACACTGCAATCGAGGTTGTGGCAAAGTCTAACCATCAAACTACTTAACTGCTTAATGGAGAGTTTATTTGAAGGATATGGTGATGGATTATGACTTAATAAAGGTCCTGTGCTTTTTTAATTTGGAAGAATCTAGAACCTTGTGTTATCTTCTTGGATGGAGGGATGGGGCAGTAGTTTAAAGTTTACTCTTGTGAATTATTTGCTTGATTTTCATAGTTGTAGTGGAAACTGCTTTAATTTCCTGTTGCCACTCCACTGGTATGGTTGGTACTTCTTAGAGATACTTGGCATTGCACAATACAGTGCCTTACAATCAGAATTTATTTAATAAATACTTGTTGAGTTACAGTAATTTCAGGCGCACTTTCATCTATCAGAAGCTAAGATGAGTTCTTGTCTTTGTCTAAATAGATTTTGCTTTTTATTAAACTTTGATCTTTTAAATGGGTTTATTTTTAGAAAAAACTTAACTATGGCTATTTTTCTGGACACTAAGTTCATAAAATCCTTATTTGTCTAAAGATCATATGTCCTTCCAACTATATACCCTTGCCCTTGATGTCATGGATGACTTCTATGGCAGTCTCAGGCAAGAGGGGAAAAGGGTGGGGCTTCATTAGGAGGGAAAAGGAAATTTTTCCATTTGAGAACTGGATTCCATTCCTGATATCAGTGGATGGGATGGAAGTAATGGCTCAAAGAAATGAAAAACAAACTAAAAGAAAAATGTCCAGAAAGGCCAGCAAGATACCATAGTTAAGTGGACTCTAGGGAAATGTCTGAGACTCACTGGACTTGCTGAGAGAAGTCTATATATTAGACGTATGAAAACCAATGTGACTTAAAAGGAAGGAGAGCCTAGCAGAAAGCTCAAAGTACACTCATTTTGGTAGATGTTTTAGTGGCTTTTTTTGGGTTGACTTATCTTTATTGCGTCTCTGGATATGACAGATGTGTTGAATGAATAATAATAATGTCACATTGATATGGCTTGCAAAGTGCTTTCCTCACTACAACACTATAAGTTAGGCAGTTTAAGTATTTATCCCCATTTTACTGAAGAAATGAGAGGTAAGAGAATTCAAGTGAATTGTCTGACTAGGTCTTTGGCCTATTCAAATCTATTTTTTCACACTTATAAAGTGGCCTATTACTCTATCAATAGAGCCAGAAATATTTAAGATTTTAGTGGAAGTATTCCAATTCAAGAAAAAAAATAAGCAAACAAGATTAATTTCATTTATCATCAAACAAAGGATTTTAGATCAGTCTAGTCTAATCAAACAGTTATTAATAAGCGCCAGTAATATTCCAGGTGCTTTGATAGATGCAGATCAAAAATATGTACCCTGCCCCCCCCCAAATAAACAATAACCACCAAATCCTGCCCTTATAAGAGCTGTGTTGGATGGAGAAAATTCCATAAAGCCTATTGTATTGTATCTTCTCCCTCCTCCCCCCCGCCCCAAAATCATCAATATTTTGAACATCTTTAAAAGTGATATTAGAAACCAGAGCGGGTTTTGCCTATCAGAAATATTATCACATACCTGCTCAGAAATCTCAAAGGTCTCCATATGATCTGCTAATTAATATCCAAATGGCTTAGCTGAGCATTTAGGCCCTCTACTCTTGTCCCCAAACACTTTGCATCCTGCTGTTAACTCTCTAATGCAAAAAAGTATATACATTTACAATATATTCCTTAGATCATGAAGTGATGGTACAAACAAGTCCCTTGGTATCATTAGCTGTTGCATCATGGGATTGGAGCAATGTGTCATTTCTTAAGAAAAATAAAATTCTAATAAAAAAAATAGGGCACACATCCTATTAATGATAAATCAATAACATCATATTCTAGATGAAAAAAAGCATCTTTGTTCTGAGAAAAGCACTTTTTAAACTTTAAAGCACTATTGAAATGTAAAATTTTTTAAAAATACTCTTGGGAATTTTATGTAAACTGTAAAAAATACAATGCAAATGTGGGGATTTTAATGATTGGTATTATTTTTTCAGGGTGTGGTTCATTTGTGAGTGACCATATACTTTGTACCCTTGCTGCCTTCTGTTTTTTCAATATCACATTGCTTAATATGCTATGAGATTTTATCTCTTAAAACAGAAGCCTTCATGAACATCATGTACTCTTAACAGAAAAAAATTAATTACATTCTCCATAGGAAAATGGAAATTAACCCTAGTGGCTAATCAATCATAAGTGATATAGGGTAACTATTACTTACCTTTGTATGTCTTAAAATAGGGTTAGATATGAGTTAATTTGACTCAAATTGACCTAAGAAAAATAACATTTAAATGCACAAACTGCTCCAAAAATTTACTAGCAGCTGAACCAGAATGGAACTTTTTCAGTTAGTGTTAAGGACTGACATTTCTGACCATTAGAATCACAATTAACTATATAACTATATAATCAACTCTTGTTGCTGCCATAATTAGTAGCCCAACTAGAAGTTGGTCTCTTCCAACTAAATGGGAAGAAAAGCTCATTTTTCTTAGTTTATTGCAAAACCATAATTATTCTTGGGCAAGAACATTTAAAACATGAAATATCCTGCCCCAAGTCTTTAGAGACTTAAAGTTAATTATGAGATGCGTTTGTGTAGTAATAAATTTGACTTCCATAATGGAGGTACAGTCAATGCCCCCAGTCATTTGTGCCCAAGATAAGTCCCAGGCTATGTTCTGGTCATAGGCACAAAAGGAAATGATGGATTTTGTTGATGAAAAGACATTTGAGTAGGATTAGAAGAGTAGCAAGCAGAGGTCTATACTTTTTATAACTATTCTTTGCAATTGAAATAAACACATTGGGTAATTAAGATTTTAGTACCTGTTACCCAGAGTTAGATAGATAGTACATTAAAAGGTGGTATTTTAGTAAGTGGAAAAAGACTGGGGAAAAAGCAATGTTACTTCTATATCCCCTTTAAAATAAAAATACAAGCACATCTTGCTCATTGAGAATACTTTACATAATAGATAATTTAGAGAATGATTCTCTATAGTCCAAAAGCAGTAATTTTCAAGATTCACTTCAATAAGGAGCTCCTTTTGTGCACTTAAAATTTGATTCAATTTGGGAAAAGCCATTTTTCAGGAGCATTTCAGGAAATCAATGAATTACAGAAAATTAATCCTTTGGATTACTTTTGATACACTGAATTTTTTTGTTTCAGTTTTAGATTTTTGTGAGCTAACTCTTAAATTCATTCTCCTGGTTTTTGGTCTAATGACAGTAATTTTAGAGAAAATAAGGAGAGAACATGGAGAGAGGCTTACCTCCCTTAGTTCAAATAAGAGTTCAAATAATAAGCATTGTCTTTTAAGAGGAAAATTTAATGGTGTAGTCTGGTCCTGTTGGCACAATGCCTAACAGTGTCATGCACAATTAAACATTTAATTAATTAATGCTTTTTGGTGATGATGTCTAGACAATCAAGGGATTTTCCAAGGGAGCTTATTAAAGTGCTCTCTCTAGAATTGTTGATAAATTAAGATTAATTGTGTGGTTAAAGTTGAAATGCAAGGTCCAGACCGAATTCTTTCTCTCTGTGTTTTTTAATCAGCTCTTGGGTAGGATAGGATGGGGGAAAGTAATTGATCCATAGCTCTAGGGACATTTGGATCCAATTGTACCCAGTGTAATGAAGGATCTCATCATTTTATTAGGAAGATGTCTGTAAAATGAGGGAGGATAGCATGACTTGAATTATTTTATTAGGATCATAGGATATCATGTAATTTTGTTTAAATGTTCTTAAAAATGTGAGTGGTAGGTTTCCCCTTTTTCTTTAGCTGCTAAAAGGTTAACACTTTTTTTTTGTAGACACCTCTTCCAATAGATGACATGACTCTGATTCTACCTGAAAGTGTTGAACTACAGCCCTTTGGGAGGGTTTCAGGTATTATCGAAAAACTAGGTATGTAAAATGCTTTATTGACAATATTCGCTATTTACCCTTAACTGTTTGACACATTTTCTTAGTGATCTATATTTTCTTTGTTATTTCATCTTGCAATCAATTAAGGAAAAGGTAAAAAGGATTTTCTTTATATTTAAGTACTGTGATTTTTGTACTGCTCTTTAGGGAATCATTATGAAATTCTTGGATTCTCTTGGTTTTGTCAGTACTTTGCATAAAGTTGCACAATTTTCAAAATATATTAAAATTTAATAGACTGTTTACCCCAAAATAGGAAGAAAAATGAGTAGTAATGAAGTAATTTGTTATCCCTGTGGCCTATGAGGTAGGTAAGAAGTACCTAATTACACTTTGACTTGGAAGCACAAAGAGGCTTACACAATATCACCTGGCAAGTCAGAGTTAGAAATAGAATTCAGAGCTTGAGAATTTCAGTTCTCCCTTTTATTATTCCATGTCATTAGAGAGAAGTCATAGATTCAGAAGTAGACTGCCAGGACATAGGGATTCCTTTCAGATTTGATAGTGATTTGGTAGTGATAAATGTCCAAAGAGGTCCTTCAACTTATGGCATATAAAACATTTTAATTGTCATCTAAGGCAAAATACTTATTCCCTAACCCTTAATTTTGTTCTTTGGAAAGTGAGACCCAGCTCCAAATTTGTTAAGTCACTAATCTTATTACCTATGAATAAATTGGATATATTTACTACCACATGTAAATAATTTATCTAATAAAATTAAAACAATTCCCCTTTTCAAGTGGATTAACTTATTACATGTTCACATGTAATAGTATTATTTGTTCTTTTACATTTTCTTGTCAGGATTTTATTAGATTTACTAGCTCATGAGAGATTCCAGTGGGTCTGTTGGATTCATTGTTTTGCTTTTTTAAGAAAAAAAGTACAATATAATCAATAGAATCTGGGAAGTTCAAAGAGATGGCTGTGATAAAAGACCATATTGTGCAATCCATACCTGCTATACCACTTGTGCCAGCAGAAGATGCTTTGAGTCCTGTAAAAGCTTTTCATGTGTCATCAAATTATGCCTGAGGGCAGGATAAAGGGAAATGCTTTGGGGGAGAAGGGATAAAAAAAAGTCTTAAGAATGGGAGGAACCTCTAAAATGGGGATGTTGGTGATATCCTAAAATGTCCATATTTGCTTTTTGTGTATGCCCAAAGCTAAAATTTGGTGATATAATATGGTTGAAGTTCATACCTTTAAAAAATGGGTGATTTGTAGAGTTGGCTCTGCCTTATAAAAAAAAAAATACAAGTTCTCTTAGCTAAGAATGCACTTCCCACATCCAAGAATAGGTTTAAGGTGTAAGATCCTGCCTTCAAATTCTCGTTTAACTTGCATTGAAAATTATCAGCTTTGACATTACATTAACATTTACATCTAAACTACCTTTGGCTAAAGCCTCTTATAAGTTCAACAAATTACTATTCTGTCTGGTTTTTCAGTAATCATTGAATCTGTGACTGACCTACCACCAGTTTGCGAAGATAGCATGATCTTCAAGAGCAATCGACATGCTGCTGGAAAGGTTTGTAAAAACTTAAGAGAAAAAAAAATTACCTAATACAGTTGATAATGTATCAGTACCAAATATTGCCAAATCTAAACTGACCCTTCTTTTTTGGCTTAGTTAAATCAGTTTGTCATCTATTTCACCCTAACCCATTGCTTCCTCCTCCTAAACCCTCCAGATTTTTGAAATCTTTGGGCCGGTTGCACATCCCTTTTATGTCCTGCGGTTCAGTTGCATGGAACACATCAAGAGGAAGGACATCAAAATAAGGGACATTATGTATTTTGCCCCCTCAATCCAGCATTTCACTCGCTACATCTTCACAGACAGAATCCGGTAAATCCTTTAGCATGATTTTAATGGCATAGCTAAATTTCAGAGTTTCTGTACTTATATTCTTTTATGCTCTTTCCCATTTGTCTTCTTAATGTTTTCTCTCTTCCTTGAAGGGGTATGTCTTTATATTTCTGACTTCCAGTATACCTAAATATATATTGTTTGCATTGCTTTATTTTTTGCATTTCTAGGGATAGGGGTTCTGATGCTTCATGGAAGAATGACCTTGAGCCACCTCCTGAAGTAAGTCCATTTCTTCTGATTTGTCACATGTTTAGGGACTGGACCAGGGATTTCATTAGTATTAACTGGATTAGAAAATTTGCCTCAGCCAATGAGGGTAAACACCTTCTCTGCAATTTTTGAGCCTTAGAGAATTGCCCACAACACTGAGAGATTCTAAGTATCTTGACCAGACTATCAGAGGCAGGAAGTATGAGGCCAGGTTTTACAACTCACCTTGTTATATTATCATCAAATATGAACTACTAACAAACAAAATCAACAAGCTAATAGTTCTCATCACTAAAACCAAAATGAACACTGTTGAACTTGGTGGCATCCATTTTGTTTATTAAATTAAAATAAAGCATTCTTAAAATATGATCAGCGTGATCCCTAATATGCAGTAATTGCTTCAGGCATCAATAGGGATATCATGTAGTATGGTTATGTACTTTTTTCCTCTCTAGGCTGTTGATTTCAGTGATGATGAAAAAGAAAAAGCAGCCAAAAGCAAGAAGAAGTACTACGGACGTAATCGGAAGAAGCAGAGGGCAGAGTACAGATCAAAGAGCAGATCCAGTTACAGCAGGGATAGGAAGGGTTACAGACCAGAAAGCAGGCAGCTAGCCCTTGAGGATGGCAGGGAGGAGGAGACCCAGGAGGAGGCCAAAGTAGAGGAGGTCCAGGAGGAGGCCAAGGTGGAGGAAGTGCAGGAGGAGGCCAAAGTGGAGGAGGCCAAGGTGGAAGAGGTCCAGGAGGAGGCCAAAGTGGAAGAGGCCAAGGTGGAAGAGGTCCAGGAGGAGGCCAAAGTGGAGGAGGAGGCCAAGGTGGAGGAGGCCAAGCAGGAGGACAGGGAGGAAGCCAAGCAGGAGCCCAAACAGGAGAATAGGCAGGGCTCCCGCCAGGAGAGCCGACAGGGCTCCCGCCAGGACAACAGGCAGGCTTCCCGAAGCCAGGAGAATAGACAGGGTGCCAGGGAGAGATCAGTTTCCCAGCAGGAAAACAGACAGAGCACCCACAGGGATCAGAGGAAGGGTGGCCGACAGGATCAGAGAAAAGGTGGCCGACACGATCACAGGCATTCCAGCCGACATGATCGCAGACAGGATCGCAGGCAGCTGGTCCAGCATGACCACAGGCAGCTCATGCAGCAGGATTTCCGACAGGAATACTGCCATGAGTTCGGCCAGGAATTTGGCCAGGGGTTCGGCCAGGGATTCGGCCAGGAGTTCGGCCAGGGGTTCGGCCAGGAGTTCGGCCAGGAGTTTGGTGGTCAGGATTACGGGCAGCTAGAATTTGGGCAGCTGGAATTTGGGCAGCAGGAGTTTGCGCAGGAGTATGCGCAGGAGTACCAGGAATTCCGACAGGAATACCACCAGGAGTACCACCAGGAGTACCGCCCTGCCGCTGCCGCCGCCGCTGCCGCCGCCGCTGCCGCTGCCGCTGAGTACCACCAGGAATACAGACCTGTTGCTGAGTACCGGCCTGACTATCAGAATCTTGGTGTGTAAATGGTGTCACTTATTAATTGCTTAGTCCAACTCCAGGAATATAGATTTCACTATGGTTTTAAAAGCAGTACCCCAAACCCATGGCTCTCTTGAATTCTTTCCCATTTGGATCCTTCTATCCCATATGCTATCTACTCTGTAGCTTCTTTATTGATGTGGGAAATTCGACAGGAAAAAATCCATTTCTAGCACTTTCATTACCTTTTGAGTAAATACAAAAGGGCCATTGGGAAGAAAAGAAATGCCAAAAAAGAATAGGACTGTTTTCTTCAAAAAATATTTTTATCAATTTTTTTCTATTTTCATTGCTCCCATTTCCAGAACACAGATTCT
Source organism: Gracilinanus agilis (assembly GCF_016433145.1). Taxonomy (NCBI): domain Eukaryota; kingdom Metazoa; phylum Chordata; class Mammalia; order Didelphimorphia; family Didelphidae; genus Gracilinanus; species Gracilinanus agilis. Next base: position 105,874,574 of record NC_058135.1, read on the forward strand.
TTCTATCTTTCTCAATTCTTGTTCATTAAATAACTACTCATTTGTTTACTAGCTTTTTTCTAGGACTTTAACAAGTATTTGGAGTACAAATTGGGGGTTCTTTCTGCCTGCCTTTTTTTTTTCTCTTCCCTAATTATTTCAAATCTGAAATTACTAACTTCTGAGATCCAGAAAGAAAGTATAACAATTGAGAAATGCAGGTCAGAGTTTGCCCTTAAGGGTTATACAATGTTGAAAATGGAATTTTGTCTTGTTTTTGCTTTTGTGTGTATATGGCTATTTTTCCCTTATGTAGGTGCTTATGGAGGAGAAGCTCCTGCTCACTGGTGCCCTCAGCCTCGTGAGGCTGGAAGAGGCTGCTACAGCAAACGGGAGTACCACAGAGAATTCTCCCGGGCCCGGCACCACAAGGCCAGCCACACCAGGACCCAGGCCGCCGCCGCCGCGCAGTTCTACAATGCTGACCACAGGGGGAACCAGGATGCTCCTCCCTCTCTGTTTGCGCCTCAGCACAGGCAAGACAATTCTCTTATGCAGCATTCCTATCAGCTGGCTCCTCAGTACTTTGACATGCACCATTACCAGGCTCACCCCCAGCATGTGGCTTGGGCTGGGCTGACCCAGCATGTGCAAAACGCACACTACCAGCACTTCCAGGCCCCTCACGCTCGAGGCGGCGGTCACTGCTCCCAGTACAGACCTTACTACTAGACAGAACATGTTAATGAGCTCTCTTTAGAAAAAGATGACATAGAGCTCCCCCAAAACATGATTCCTTAAGTCTAGTCAAAGAAAGCAAAGCAAACCTGATACAAATGAAAACACTTACTGTAAAATAATCCATTATTCAAGTGTTCAAATGGTAAAATTTTGTGAACTTTAGTGAAACAGTGACATACTCTCCTAACAAAAAATTAGGTCTGAGATTGAAAACTGAAAGGGAAAAAAAACAAAATACCGTAACCCTTCAAATTATGTATCACTTAACCAAAATTTTAATTATAATCCAAAGGAATTTTTTTCTTTTTTTCTCCCCACAGTATAGATCTAAGTAGCAAAATAGACCAATTTTCAATTAAAGCATATTGAAGCATTGATTGATTTAGGATATTTGTTAAGTCCAGCAAGATAAGATTTTGATGTCCAATTGAGCAGCCATGGGGAAAAAAAATATGTTGTTTTGGGTTGTCTTTTTTTTTTTTTTTTTTAACTAAATGTCCTTGTTTGAAATTTTTCAAAAATCTTCAACAACATTGGTTTTTAAAATTTAGCAAATGGAAATGACAGAGGAAAAAACATGCATTCTTTGGCATTAAAAGTTAGCATGAGGTTGTGTAAATTAAGTATTGTGGTTCTGAATAAATAAGAGCATAAAGCTGACATTTAGGAATTCTTAAAGAAGAGCATTGCAAATTCCCTTAATTTCTGGTAAGTGCCCAGAAATTCTCTTCATCCTCACTGAGTTGGCCAATTTTTAGAAAAACTTCTACAGATGAAACGTACTATCCATTCCCCAGTGAAATCATTACAGAATTTACTTGTTGGCTATTGTCAGTTCATTGAGCATATTACTTTATAACATGTGTGAGATTAAAAAGTAAGAGTGCAGGCTTTAGGGTTAGTCAAAACCTCTCTGTTTTTAGGTTCCACATATTGAAAATGCTAGTTTGACTTGGGAGGTAGTTGATAAGGTCCCTCTAGAGCTGAGAGCCCTCAGGGGCCATCTAAGACAATACCCTCATTTTACTGATGTGAAAACCATGGCCCTCAGGGTTAAATGACTTGCCCAAGGCCACACATGTAGTACAATATCTATGCAAACAAACTAAAACAAAAATTGGAATTTACAACAAACACAATCCAGACAGTACTATCTATGTGACTTTGGACTAGTCAGTTAACTTCTCTGGGTCTCATTGGTGAAATGAGATTGGACTAGGTGGTCTCTGATCAGCTCTGGATCAATGTTCCTAAAGGAGCCTCATAAGTTATCTCTTTAGCCCAATCCTCTCATTTTATACTTGAGGAATCTATAGCCCAGACAGATTATAATTTATGTTTAAAGTTATTAGCACAACCAAAAAACCTAATCATACAATTTAATTGGAAATCCTGGTCCTAAATTCTATCAAAAATGGTGATTTTGTCAAAATAGCTAGTTTTATACCTCCCCACCCCAATTGAAATACAGTGGTAATAGAATAGTACAAAGGACCTGCCTTGCATTCAAGATTAAATTTATTTTCATGTTATTTCCATAGTCAAATGAAATCTGACATATTTTCTTTTAAAACATGAGTTAAGGGTTCATAGATAAGGGTTCATGTATACTGAAGGTGTCTGAATATAGCCAGTTTGAATCTTTGCAGGGCAAATGCACAGCTGTAAAGGTAAGTTAGTAATTATCCAGGCAGGCAACAAAGTAGTAGCCTAATTGTGCTGTAAGATGAGGTTTTTTTTCATACATTCATCTGCAGGACAAATATATATATGTATATACATATCAGTTCATTGTTTATAGATCTTGGATACCAAACTCATATTGAAGAAATTCGATGCAAGATTCCCTCCTTCCCCCCCCCCCCCCATTCAACTACTATACTCTCCTTATCTTGGATGTACAGTGCATCTTCATTTACCAGTATACAATATTTCATTTGACATCCTAATAGCATTTACTTCAAAACTAAATAGAAAGAGTTGCCCTGTAGTACAGGTGAAAGGGGATGTGCAAGGTAAGAAAATTACTGAATTGAGTTTGAATAAATATAAACAAGTAAATTATGTAAGATAAATTTATATTCTATTCATTAAGAAAGAACCTTCTTAGTCCAACCAAAGTCCATCTTTAAAAGAAAACTGATGAGGTGAAATTATCCTGAGGCAAATCAAATTGTTGGTTGAATCTTGGAATTTATACTTAATTAGATTCAACATTTAGTAAATCAAATAAAATGATTTAAATGTCCATACATATGTGGAAAAGGAATTTTCTTTTTAAAAATCTAACATGAGAGTATAAGGTCTTTGAGACTAAATTTAAAGTCTTCCCTCAGAAGTCTGACAATTCACAAGTAATACATTTTAGACATCTGCCCTCAAGAAATATAAATATCATTATATACTTATGATAAAAAGCCTTTTTTTCTCATTTAAATTCTTTCCTTTTCACTATCAATTTTTTTTTCCATGCATGCCATGGTAAAGAGTATATCCTTAAGGTAGTACTACAGCGTGCTAAATGCTTAATGTCATCAGAGCATTGTGAGAGGCGAGGCAAGGCATCTTGTCCCTCTTTTAAGCCTCTAGTTTCCTCATCCTTAAGATGGGGATACTAATACCTGTAGTACTTACCTCACAGGGTTGTTGTGAGGGTCCAAAGATTACATAAGCGCAATTGACATCCTAATATCTTAAAGTGTTACACAATGGCTAATTAACTAAAGTATATTAAATATTATTCACGCTGCAGTGGGAAGACAGTTACATGGCATGCATATAGTATTTGTGATCATGAATTCCTAAATTGTAAGGGGGTTCCTATATGTCCCTCTTGATCCCTAAACTATTCAAATAAAAATTAATCTCTCTAGTAATTACCAAATCTAATTTGAATCAAATGCATATCAACTCCTCAGGCTCCTAGTTAAGTTCATATCTTTTTTTTTTTCTAAGAAAGATACCACATATCATTCATGTCTAATACATAAAGTTGAAAAACCTTTAAAACAACAACACAACAAAATTGAGACATATAGTGATTTCCTCAACACCCTCCCTCACCAGGATGACCATAACTATAATGCAATGTATTTCATTACCTGTACCAACTTAGTAAACACCTATTAAAGTGGATGGTCAGTTGGACTCCCTAGCAACTATTCTCTTGTATGCTATAGAATTAGGGGCATCTTGGTTTATGTGTTGAGTGTCATAGCTGCCAACTTTTGACTGTTGCTTTATAAGATTGAGTGGATGCTGGGTCAAAAATACCTATATTGGAAATACAATATTTTATCTGGTTCAAACAAACAAACAAAACCTATTAAAAGTTAGTCTAACCAAGAAGGCTCCTCATTCCTGAAAGGGGCTCTAATTCTTCAAAGAGACTAAGTAAAGATTGGGCAAACTCTAGGAAAGGAGTGATTAGCAAGTGCTAGAGAGGTAGATGGGGTGTACTAGAGGGAAAAGGAAATATAAAATCAGATAAGTATTCTGTGATCAAATTTTCTTTTGAAGTAGATACTGCATATAGTGTGACATGTCTGAACTCAGAAGAATAAAAATCAAGTCATTTTGTTGATTATGTGGTAACCTCTCTCATACGTACTTCTTTTTTCTTGTGGTATCGGATGCTGTGCCAGACAGAGAGATGATCCTAGGATCATAAATGACTTGGATACTAATGGAAAGAACAAACAAACAAAAACAAGCCCAAAGCAAAAAATCTGCTTGTTAGCATAGAACCCCAATTAAAGAGTGATGGTTAGATGAAGATGGTTTCTAACAGATAGATTTGGGGAAAGAACTACTCTAAAGGGTTCTCAATAGTCTGCTGGAGTGAATGTGTTTTATTCTACATCCCACTGCTATTGTAAAGCTTCCTGCAGTCAAACAATATCCCTTCTAAGAGATGGTTTGACATGGTTGAACTCAGTTAAGTTATACAGATTGTGATGAATGTTGCTACCCATTCAAAGCTAGGTAATTTTTATTTAACGTATAATTTTCTTTTTGGCCAACTGTAAATACCAAACATTACCAATATTAAATATGTTGTAGAGTATATGTATTCAAATGAAATTTTAATAATATTAAAAAGTTAAAGAAAATAGCTAGGCATTAATTTGATCAATACTGTCAAGTTTTGTATGTTTGTAAATATATTGAATCAGAAAAATGCATAATACCACAATCCCAGGTACAGTCGTTTTTTCATGGATGGCAGCTACTCAGCCGTGTTCAGATAGTGTGTCACATCCACTTGGTTAGAAGCTGTGTGTGATTTCTTAAAAGTGATCAGGAAAACTGAAAGTATACAGATGCCTCTAGTTCAGTCTGCTGCTAAGGAATAAGAGTTCAGTTGAATGTTTGGACCCAACATCTTTCAGTTAGTACAAGCTTTCCAAATTCTTAATATGCACCAAACTGTTAATGCCAGTCAGTTATGTAGCAATGATCCAATGCCTCAGTCCACCAACTTTAGAAATATTCTTAAATTTCTATCAATCTATTCGATTTCCTAGATTGTTCAGCTTGAATGCATCTATTGCATCTAAATTTCATTAGTTTGGTGATTATAAAAGAGGGCAACCTTAATTCAAGAAGCAATTTGATGTCCCACTGATGTAATTACTCTACGTGATAATTAGGGAAAAAAACCTACTTATATTTTCTTAACTTTATTGCCAAAGATTGCAGAGATCCAGATTTCCAGGAACAGAATAACAAAAGTAATTTTAAACTATTCTAAGATGAAAGCATTATCTATAAAATTAGGTTTTACACCTAAAGAAAGAAAACATGCAAATTTAAGAAATCTAAAACTCTTAAGCAAATTTAATATATCATAATTGCTAGGTTTTTCTTCATCACTTCTCCTTTTGTCTTTTTAGTCCAACATTATACAAGTATAACAAAAAATTAATCTGAACCCATAGGACATTTGTCCAGTACATAAAATATTTCGATTTATACTAAAACTATTTTCCTTGGAAATATTTTACAGTAAGTTTTTTTTCCCTTAGAACCTACATTTATCAAGGCCCAGCCCAAACCCACTTCCCTCATGAAGGCTTCTTTGACCATTTTAAAGGACAATGATGTAAATTCATAATGCATTCTTCATACCATTCATCTGTTACTTAATTGTGTGCTGCCTTACAGGAATTTCTTTTTTTGAGTTATTACTTAATCTTTTCTGTATGTATGTATCTTTTTTCCCCAACTAGATTTTAAACTTCTTGAGGGCCAGGACCAGACATTGTACTTCTGTACATAACCCCACAGCACCTAGATTGGTACTATGTACATAGTAACCACTCCGTGAAATTCATTGGCTAATTCGAGCATATTTATGGCCTTAAAACTAAAGGATTGTGCATAGGTGCTGAGGGGTTTGTACATAACCTCTGGAGCCATCCACAGAAGGTGGCTGTGTGCCAGAAAATTGTGAAAGAGAAGTCAGTGAGTATCTTCTCGAGTGCTCCCTTTGGGCGGTTTTGCTCCTTCTAACAACATTACCATGCAACGAGGATCCCAGATGCAGATGGCTCACTTCATTCTTTAAATGGAGTCCACTTGCCCTATTGAATGGGAAAGGGAGATGTGGGCTGGACTAGTTGGCTTCCTGAGGACTCTTCTGACGAGGAGATTCTCTGAAGTGGAGGGAAACATGGCTTAGTGTCTTGAATATGAGAGAAAAAACTGAGATATGAATACTTTGAACCATTTGTCTATTCTACAGAATGCACAGCAGTTGATATGAGAAAGAGTGACTCGGGTCTCTACCTCATACACTGCTAGTCTAAATTACAGTACTGTGAAATACAAGTATTTTTATAATTTTCAACAATGATGTAGCATCTTAACCACAGCAGTTGATTCAAGACAGAGTAACTCGGGCCTCTGTCTCATGTACTGCTAGTCTAAATTACAGCACTGAAATATAAATATTTTATAATTTTCAATGATTATGTACTATCTTTTCCCCCAAAGATTTCAAATCACTTTGCAGATATCCCATTCTCATAACCACATGAGATAAATGGGTAGCAAGTCTTAAATGTTAAATTTTCCTGAACATCATGTCTAAGAATTATCTTTGGACCATACTGAATTTAGAGGTCGTTGTAGAGGAGCAAAGAGTGAAGACCACTGAGTGAAGCAAATGCTTTCTCAAGTCACTTAGCACCTCTCAGGACCCCAGGGTCCTACAAAATTGTTACAATGTTAGGATGTCACTCAAATGTAAATTGTGTGTCTGTAAAAGAAGGGTCTACGGTCCCTTCCAGTGATAATAATGTGTAATTCATAAAATGTAAAAATGCCAAAAAAAATCTGTGAGTAAATGTAGTTTATTAATAAGTATGCCAAAAAAAAAAAAGTATATACACCTTTACCTTTAATGTTTTCTTCCTGTTTAAGCGCCAGTAGTTTTAAATGATATGTAGATTCCTTCATAGATTCCTTCGTAGATACCTTCTTAGATACTTCGTAGATACCTTCTTAGATACTTCGTAGATACCTTCTTAGAAACTTCGTAGATACCTTCTTAGAAACTTCGTAGATACCTTCTTAGATACTTCGTAGATACCTGTATCTTAGATACTTCGTAGATACCTTCTTAGATTCCTCCTTAGATTGTCATGCTTAGATTGTAATTCTTAAGAATTCTTAGATTAGATTAACAATAACTAATATATTCTTGGCGCTACTTAAATCTTAAACTGATACTAATAGGTTAAATGTATCTTTCTCTATTTGATGTTATTTCTCTATTTTTAACTATAGTAGGATAAGTAACTATAGAGTAAACAATAGAGTAAAACTCTATAAACTCTAGAGTTAAACACCATTGGGGCTAAGGGCTATATCGAGATTGGTGCTGTGAAATTTGTCCCGTAAAAGACTTAGTTGAATTTATTCAACTAAGTTATTGTCCCCGTAAACCTATTGTGGTGTGCCGTAACCAATTTATATTATGCATGTACATGTTGATATCTTAAATGTTTATCTATGTATCTCTTAAATGTTAAAATAAATGTTTGCAAAATTAATAAAACTGAGTAGCGTCATTTTTATGTCTTTTTGCTTTTTCTCTTCCATACATCCAAATCAATTCCCTCCCTAATTAAATGGATAGTTAACCATATAATTCTCAGTTTTTGCAATTTAATGTTACTCAGGCACTTTCAACTAATTTCAGATCTTTAAAACAGTAGCTAGAAACTGATCTCAACTCATAAATGAAAGTTCCCTGGAAAAAAAGGAAAAGGCTTTAACATCTTATTCTTAAGCCACATCATATAGCTTTTAATGTCAGAACAGTTTTTTTGGTTGAAAATCCTATAAATATAGAAATATTCCCTTATATACATCTCTTCATCCAAATTTGGAATGGCAGGATATGAAAATCTATCAGAGGTGCCTTGCCTCGTTTCTTACGCAGTTTTTTATAATCGGTGAAGTAGGGCATGGTTAACATTATCACATACAACGTTGAAGTCATGATTAATTAATACATCTCAGCTTTGGGTGGTACAATATTTACTCATGAGGGGCCACACCGAGATACCCAGGAAGGAGTTGCATAAGGAAAATGGTTTGTTTATTTTTTTTTAATAGGTAAGGGATCATTAGTGTTGAATTGTGATTAATTGGGAAGCATAATGGAAATGCTTATTTTGCTTATTTCTCATTCCCTTGGTGGAAGAGACCAATGTATTGTCTGGGATGTGTGGAGGTCTTAAAAAATAAAAGAGCATTCATTTCATAAAGCTCTCTGAGTGAAAATTCATCTGGCATTATAGAATGAAGCTAAGAATTTAATCCAATTCTAAATGAAAGGATCCCCAAATTGCCTTGTCTATATTCAGTGGCAAATAATAGTATCATCCTCCAAGTTAAACAGGAAGCCATGTTATGATACAATCTGAATTGTACCCAGGGGCCCATATGGTTAGACATGCTGCTATACCCCAGGATCTTATGGCCATCACCCAACTCAAATATGGTCAGCTTTTCCACTGGGGTGAACAGATTTTCATAACTACTACCTAGACAGGAGAGAGTAATGAAGACAAAGATGACTTGGCGGCCATGCACTGCCCTTGTTCCCACCCCTTCCTCCATAGGAAATAACCATAACTTTCCTCAGTCCCTAACCTATGCCCTTTTTAAAATTGTATCCACTGCAGCCCTTCTGTCATTGATATGGCCATTACCCTAGAACCCCATTCCCTCGGTCTACATTGTTTAGGTCTAGTCTTGGGAGTTGGGGGGAAAGGGGAAACAGTTCTTCAAAATCATAACTCATTGGCTTGTAGTTCCATTCAAAGTTACCAGTTACTTTTAAGGGAAATAGTATGGGAAATTTGACTTTGGAGTAGGTCTCCACAGATGTGAGTAACCTGGTCCCTAGCTCTCAAAAACACTTGAGGTAATAATTTGGACAAAGTATACAAAAGACTACTTTAGTTGGTCATAAAAAAAAGCAGTGGAATTTTACCCCCTCACTCTAGTGAGTCCACTTTCCCCAGAGCTAATTCTTAATAGTTCTCTGGAGCCCTGGCCACCCTGTGAATTGGCCTTAGCTCAGAAGGGAAATGAACTTGGAGTTGTTCTAGGGATGTCTACATTACTGAGTACTTTTGTCACCCAAGAAATCCATCAGACTTCCAGGCTCATATTTCCCCAAGGGTTTTGACTCCCTACGAAGACCTGGGTCTCTAGACAAGTAGTGCTCAGACATTCAAGTGAATCCCATGTCTGGGGCAGGAGGCATATCCATTATCCTTTGGTTTCTAACTATAATGCTTCCCAGGAAGCCTCTTCTCTCACCAGAAGGCTAAATCCTAGAACTCTGACACTCAATTGGGCCATGAGGCAAAGTGCTGCTGGTTCTCTCAAAAACTGAGAAGGCCATAATTGTGGAATTCTACTTGGCAAGGCCTTTCTGCTTGGGCAATATAATTGAGAGAATCTAGGCTTTCAGCATAGAGGAACTCATTTCTTGAGTCTTATGGGTGAGGGTAAATGCAATTCCTATGTCTTCTTCAAGGCAGAAATTAGCACTTCTCAGAGCAAAAGAAAATTAACCCTGACCTTGGGAGTTGAGGTCTGACCTTTGTTCTGTTACATTCAGATCTGTCCTCTTGAAAGGGAAAATAGAAAGGGTACTTTGGTTTTAGAGGAATACAGCTGTTTATAGTCCTAGTAGAATTCCTGATAGCCCAAGTCAGGCAAAACATGACCAATCATCCCCAATGAGTTTCAAATAGACCAAATGGCCATTTGTAATTTCATCATAGCGGAAAGCAATAAAAACTTGAAAATCAGGCTTACCACCTTATCAAGTTGATGAGAGAAGTCTTCTGATCAAATCTCTCACCTATCCCTATAACCTATTTAGGAATTTTTTGAGGTCCTAAAAATTAAAGCAAGTTTCTTCCAGGTCATTGGTTATTCTCTGACCCCAGTTCTGTATAGCTGTCTTGAGGACCTAGGAAAAAGGACATATTTGACAGCTCACACAAAGAAATAGTTGGCTTGTTTTCTAATTGCATTTCTCAGGACCAAACATCTCCCACCATTCCAATGAGTCTTCTTCAGTGTCCACAATGCACAGTTCTTAGAAGCTTTCCAAGTTAACAATCATGCATGAAGATCCAGAACTTCCACAAATGGGTAGACCTTGTATTTACTCTTCTCACCCAATGCTTGATTATACAAAGTCTGTTAAGGCTCACATGTATGCCTTGATACTGGCTGAAGACTGTCCCATATCTGGGCGGGTGGGAGGCGGGGGTGAGGAATGAAAGAAAACAACAGAAAGCATAATAAAGGGGGGAGGGGGGGAATTAAGCTTCTTGCAAGGAAAGGAAAGGATTCAACTGCTAGAAAATAAAGAAGCCCCCTTCCTATGAACCACAGGGATCCTGGATATAACCCTTCAAAATGCAACCTAGAGTCTCCAGGCTCTGGTCTTAAATAGCTAAGATCCATTCTCAAGAGTGAGCTACAATTGTCTCTAGGAAAACTCAGAATATTGCTTGAATATACCTCATATTTAACTCTGCACAGATTAAGACTCAGGTCCTATAAAGGGTTCATCACTCCAGTAAAAGCATTCAATATAATAATGTATTTTGGATCTGGTATAGTCAATTCCACCTCTTAGAAAACAGGGAAGAGAAAGTATTTGAAGTAGCCCACAATCAATACAATTCTGTTTCTTTAGTGAGCTCCACTTTCCTCAGGATATTATAAAATTACTTTTACTTATAAACATTCTATAGATGGAAAGAAAGTGAATTCAAGGATGATGGAGGCACCTCTCTAGGAACCAGAAGCATCTAGATAGTGCAGAGTTGATAGAGCACTAGATCTGGAGTCAAAAATATTCAAGTCCAATTCTTTCCTAAATGCTTAATAGCTGTGGGACCCTGAGCAACTTACTTAACCTCTGCTTCAGTTTCTTCAACTGTAAAATATACCTAAAAATAACATCTACCTCTCAGAGTTGTGAGCATCCAATACGATAATAATTGTAATGTACTTAGCACAGTGCCTGGCACATAATAGGTACTTAATGTTTCCTTCCTTCCTTTCTTCCTTCCTTCCTCCTTTTTTAGGAATCCATAGAGAACTCCACATGAATAGCTCCTCCTAGGTCTTGGAATCCCATAGTTAGGAAATGCACTTAGAATTGTTACAATGAGTTGCTTAGAATTTTCCTCATCACCCCAGAAAGCCATTTAGGTATCTAGCCTTATGGTGCTACCCAGAGGGCATGGATTCTCCTGGAAAGAAAATAAATTTTGGATTTTCCAGAGTCACTTCTGTTTCCCACTAGATCTGTAATGTTCAAATACCTCCATAGTAAATGAAGAGAGAAAGTTCAAATATTTCCAGCCTCCCTGTGTTGTGCCTTGGGTTCTTTGCTGGTCCTTCATATTTGGAGTCAGAAATAGAATCCCTCTCCATCCCTACTCAGAAACTGCTTTTGCTGTCCATGAGTTCCCATGTTCTCTCTTGCAGACTGGGTCCGAGAATTCTCAAATCAGGAGTTACTAGCAAGATGTCTTTAGGGCCTATGAACTTCTTCTTCTCTAGAAGTTGATGCCCCAGAATTCTTGAACTTGGAATTGCTATGGAGGAAGCCCTGAAGCTGTCACTGCTCTACTATTTCCTTTCCTCTAAAGGTTGTGATAGAGGAATTTCCGCTACTTGCTTTGTCTCTTATAGTCATATAATTGAGAGTATCATACTTGGATAATGATTCTCTGAAAACTTGGCTACTCTCAGCAAAACAATGATCTGGAACAATCCTGAAAGACCAGATGGAAAACGCTCTCCATCTCCAGAGAAAGAACTGTGGGAGTTGTCTTTCACATCAGTGTTTCTTTGGTTTTATTTTGGGGTTTTGGTTATGTATGAGTGTGCTCTTACAATAATGACCAATATAGAAGTGTGTTTTGCATGACAATAAAAAATGGGAGGAAAACTTAAAAAAAAATCTCTCCTATCCAAAGGTCTGATCTTTTAATTCTGCTAATCTCTGATCTGTCCTCTGAAAAGGGGACAAAGGCAAAAAAAAGGCAAGAAGATTCCCTTTGACAGAGATATAAAGACCAAAGCACACATTCACCTCACTATAATCTCAATCAACCTCCTATAGTACCAACCCCACTTTTATCTAAAACTCTTGCATTCTCTGCATCATATACAGATCACTAAAATCTAGGGTTGTGCCCCAAAGGCTCTATATCTGTTGACACTCTTCTGGTCTCTTGATACTCTTTCTCACACCCCAGGACACAGCACCAAGAGGAGATGGCATGCTCATTGTTCCTCCCTGCCACTTTCAGGCCATTCTGCCACCATCACTCAATAATCACTTTTCTTTTAAGAGTTCATTCCATCTTGGCAAGATCTTTATTACTATCATCTAGGGAACTCCAGATCAATATCTGTATTTCACAATAAGTTCACCTGGTTCAAATGACAATCCTCAACCACAACACTTGCCTCTGGCCTACCAGTTCTTCTAGTCTGTCTCAAGCTTTCACAGGTTACATAGATGTCTCTGATTACATTTAACCTTGGGTGTGAGAATTCCTAGATGCGTCACAGCTAGATGTTCTAACTTGAAAACAACAAAATAGGTCATGATAGAGCCAGGTATCTATCAGGGGAATCTAAGTACAGTGGCACCTAGTCTTAACACTGAAATTCACACTACTAATGACTTTATTCTGTTGTGTTATTTTTTATAAATTAACTCTAGAATAAATACTTGGTTTAAAGAAGAGAGAGACAAGCAAGGGGAAGGGAAGGAGAGTAAACAATTAAAGTTCAAACCAAGAAACAACAGCAAAGAGGACAATTAGGTTCTGAGTACAAAAGTGTGTGAATTCAAGAGAAAGGACAAGTAAGCTTGGGGATGTAGGAAGTTAGAGAGTTTAGGATGTTGAATTAGGGCTCAGTGAATGGTAAAGATATGGGAAGTTATACATGGTTTTGAAATTCCTAGAGTCAAAAGCAAAGATGTCTTACACAGGTTTCAAAGAAGAAGTGGTAATACAGAATATTAATGCTGTGCAATAGGATCTCAGTCCCAAGGTTGAATCTTTTGCATGTAGTTGACTGCTATGCAAAATCCTACCAGAAGAATGAGAAATTTAGTATAGATAATTTTAATAGATAATAATTTAGTGATAGAATGAAGAATTCAACTTGCTGTAGACACTGGAAAAGAAAGTATCCATGGTAGCATGTTCATGATCTGAGTAGAAGAAATTCCACCTTTTAGAAAAATCAGGAAGGTGAGTAGCCCTACACTGACAGATGACCAGTGGGGTAGATAAAGGATTTTAACATGAATAGAAAAAAGAGATATTGGGGTTGCTTAGCTAAGTCAATTTGCTCCATAATAAGGAAGCACTTGGTGGGTAAAGAATGGTTTAAGAAAACAATCTTTCTGAAAATAAGCAACCTTCAACTAGGATACTATATACTTTAAAAGAGATTGTCCTGGGGAACAGAGCCAAGATGAATGAGTAAATGGAGGGATTTGTCTGATCCCCTTCTAAACTCCCTTTCAAACAATTTTAAAATAATGCCTCAAAATGAATTCTGGATCAACAAAACCAACAAAAAGATGGGGTGCAGCAAATTTCTACCCAAGACAATACTGAAGATCAGCAGAAAAGGTCTGTCTCACTGGGGTCAGAGAGGAATCAGTTGATTTCAGGTCATATCTGGCAAAGCCAGCATCAGGATGTACCTTAGTAAGCCAGCAGTCAGCATTGGAGGCAACAGAGCCAGCGGCAGCAGTTTCCAATGTGCTCAACTCATCTGTGGTAAGGGAGTTGGACAGCTAGTCAGAAGATTAGAGGAGACTCTTTTCTGGCACTGGGTGTAGGAGTGTGTTGCATGCCAATATGTGGTCCCTAGTCATAGTCTCAGGCCTATGAGTACTAGAATACTAGGGCATGAGGCCATAAGGGTGCAAAGATGCTGGTCATAAAAGCACTCCTGGCTGATCACAGACCAGAGCCCAGTCTAGGAAAGCAGTGACCAAACCTCTCCTTAGATCTTACCACCTTGAAAGAAATGAAAATGTATAGACTCCCACAACCATCTCAGAAAACCCTGAAGCTTGAGATAATGTCTCCTTCACCAAAGGAATAAAGCCCAGAGTTTTCCAGGGGTGGAGCCAAGATGTCAGAGTAATTCTCAGCAGCTCTGCCACTATGAGAATCCTCCCTAATCAAAATTAAAATATTGCCACAAAATGAATACAGATGTGAAAGAACCAACTAACAAGGAGACAGAATGAAACAACTTTCAAGAAAAGAAAAACCCAAAAGATAGGCAACAGACATCTGGAGCACGGGGGTGAGAGAAGAGCAGACCCCATCAAGAAGCTGTAGCAAAGAGGGAAGAGCAAGCCCCCTCTCCCACTCCACATCTGCTTTCCAAGTTCAGGAATGTATGCTCGAGCAAGCATCCAGACAACAAGACCCTGCCCAACAAATAGAAATAAAAAACAACCCATAGCCCTTAACATTTAATACCTGTGGAAAAGTCTAGAACCCCAGCCAAGGAAATTGTAGTCTGGGCTTCCACAAGGACTTAATTCACACCTTAGGTTTTGATAGAACTAAGTACTAAGTACTGATCGTTTTGCCTAAAGCTCAAGGCAGAGCTCCAAGATGCACAATCAAGGGTATGTCTGATTGGATCAAGTACACACACACACACACACACACACACACACACACACACACACACACACACACTGAGAACAAAAACTTGACCCTAAGCCTGAGGCTAGAATTTTATTAGTCCCTGAGATCAAGATCTGAATGAGATAAAAAAAAAAAAAAAAAAAACTTACACCTAAGCCTAAGGCAAGTCTTTAAGCTATCAGCATCACAAGGGCCAATTAAATCAGCAGGGGGAGGGGGCACTCAGAGCTCTCAGGCCTTAGACCATCACATCAACCCCACCAAGCCTACCTATAATTAGATAGAAAAAATGAGCAAAAAACAACAACAACAAAAAAAACACCTAACTCTAAAGAATTTTTATGGAGACAAAGAGCAAGGTACAGACACAGAACGTGACAGTGAAAGCAAAGCAAACACACCCAAAGTCCAAAAGAAAACTATGGATTGGACACAGATTCTGGAAGAACTCAAAAAGGACTTCAGAAACCAATTAAGAAAGGCAGAGGAAAAGTGGAAAAGAGAAATGAAAGGGATGCAAGGAGAAAGGGAAGAGATGCAAGGAGAAAGGAAAGTAATGCAAGAAAAAATGGGTTAATTGAAAAAGGAGAACAAAAAACTAACAGAGGAAAATCAGTTCTTAAAAATCAGAGTTGACCATCTAGAAACTAATGATTTCATGAGAAACCAAGAAACAATAAAACAAAATCAAAGAAATGAAAAAATAGAGAAAAATATGAAATATCTTTTTTTTAATTTAAAATATTTTTCCTTGGTTACATGATTCATGATTCCATCTTACCTTCTCTTCCCTCCCCCACTCCAGGAGATGATAAGAGTTCTACTGGGTTATACATGTATCATTGTTTAACACCTATTTCCATGTTATTCATATTTGCAATGGAGAGTTCTTTTAACATCAAGATCCTAATCATATCCATATCGAACTATGTGATTAATCATATGTTTTTCTTCTACCTTTCTGTTTCCACAGTTCTTTCTCTGGATGTGGATAGCATTCTTTCTCATAAATTCCTCTGGATTATCCTGGGTCATTGCATTTCTGCTAGTAGAAAAGTCTATTACATCCAATTGTGCCATATCAGTCTCTTTGTACAATCTTCTCCTGGTTCTGCTCCTCTCAACAATGCATCAATTCCTGGAGGTCTTTCCAGTTCACATAGGATTCCTCCAGTTCATTATTCCTTTCAGCAAAATAATATTCCATCACCATCAGATACCACAATTTATTCAGTCATTCCCCAATCATTTTCCAATTTTTTTCCACTACAAAGAATGCAGCTATAAATATTTTTGTAAAAGTCTTTTTCCTTATGAGCTCTTTGGTGGTACAAACCCAGCAGTGGTAGGGCTGAGTCAAAGGGTAGGCATTCTTTTAAAGCCCTTTGGGCATAGTTCCAAATTGCCCTCCAGAATGACTTGACAATTCACAATTCCACCAGGAGTGTATTAGTGTCCCAATTTTGCCACATCCCCTCCAACATTTATTACTTTCCTTTGCTGCCATATTGGCCAGTCTGATAGTTATAAGGTGGTACCTCAGAGTTGTTTTAATTTGCATGTCTCTAATCAGGAGGGATTTAGAATACTTTTTCATGTGCTTATTGATAGTTTTGATTTCATCATGTGAAAACTGCCTATTCATGTCCCTTGACCATTTGTCAATTGGGGAATGGCTTGCTTTTTCGTAAATTTGACTTAGTTCCTTATATATTTGGGAAATTAGACTTTTGTCAGAGAGTTTTATTATAAAAATATTTTTTCCAGTTTTTTACTTTCCTTCTAATTTTGGTTGCATTGGTTTTGTTTACACAAAATCTTTTTAATTTGATATAGTCAGAGTCATTCATTTTACATTTTGCAATGTTCTCTATCTCTTGCTTGGTCTTAAATTCTTTGCTTTCCCACAAATCTGACAGGTATATTATTCTATGTGTAATGCAAGGTGGCTAACAGAAACTTTTTGTTTCTGTAACTTCTAACTTGCAGGCATTCACTTCTCAGAGATTATCACGATACCAAGCAATCTTGTTGGCTAGTGAAAATATAACTTTTCACTGGTGCAGAAATTTAAATCCTGCTATCTGATTCCAGATTTACCTCTGGAAGGAGAAATTCTACACATCTGTGAAGAAGCACTTAACATCGTACATAAAACAAGATCTGATTTAGACGATAAGCCAATGAAAGACCCCGATATTACCTTATTCACAGATGGATCGTCATATATAGTAGACAATCAGAGATATACTGGAGCCGCTGTAGTGACAGCCTCCAAGACCCTTTGGTACTCATCATTACTATCTACCATGAGTGCTCAAGGAGCAGAATTAGTTGGTTTGATACACGCTCTGAAACTTGCAGAAAATCACAAAGCTAACATTTTTACCAATTCTCCTTATACTTTTACAGTCACGCATCATTCCAGTGAAATCTGGAAAAATCGAGGCTTCATTACTTCCAATGGCAAACAGATCGCATATAAGAATTTAATCAATCAGTTGTTGGACGCAATCCAATTACCAGCCCAAGTGTCAGTCATTCATTGCAAGGCTCATACTAAGATCCAAGGGCCAGTGAAGTCAGGGAACAAACATGCAGATATAACAGCCAAATACACAGTGAGGTATGGAGCACTTACAATTCCGAACTTTTCTTTGGTGGAGGAAGATGATCTCAAAAATGCATACTCCCCAAAGGAAGTGAAGAATTGGAAGAAACATCATGGTGCATACTTAGCTAATGGAGTTTGGCTGGGGGCAAATGGGAAACCTATGTTGCCTAAATCCCTATATTTCACCTTTTGCAATGCACTACACCAAAAAGGGCATTATGGAAGTCTAGGCATGGCAGATTCCATCAATAGGTATTGGAATGCAAGGGGCATATATGAAGTTGCTATGAGAGTTTCACAGAGGTGCAGAATTTGTATGCAATATAACCAGACAATTACAAAAGTCCACAGTCTGGGAGGCAAACCACTAGCCTATACACCATTTGAATGCTTACAAATTGATTACATCACAATGCCAAGGAGTCAAGGTTATAGATATGCTTTAGTAATAGTGGATAGATTAACTAAATGGCCAGAAGCTTTTCCAGCAAAATGTAACACCTCAGCTTTTGTTGTGAAAATCTTACTGAGAGAATTAATACTTAGATTCTCTATACCATTACATATTGTGTCAGATTCTGGGTCCTATTTTGTGAATAAGATTTTAGCTACAGTTTATGAAATATTAGGAATTAAAAGACATCTTCACTCAATATTTAGACCCCAGTAGAATGGACAGATTGAACGGGTAAATAAATCTCTGAAAAATCTTGTAGCAAAATTATGTGTAGAATCTCACATGAAATGGCCTGATGCATTACCATTAGCACTATTCCACCTAAGAAGCCAACCCAACAACATCAAACACATTTCACCATTTGAAATGCTGTATGGACATCCACCATTCCATGGCAAAGCACCTCAAAGCATTCACAAATTATCACACCTAGGTATGGAATGCAAACTCTACGAATATATCAAATTACTCAAGCAACAATTAAATCAACTCCACAAACTAGGCTTGATACATCGAAGAGTACTCTTTGATTTTAATCTACATAACTTCCAACCCGGAGATTATGTTTACACCAGAAACTTCGCTAGGAAGTCTGTGTTAGAACCCAAGTGGCTTGGACCTTTCCAAATTATTTTAACAACTCCAAGTGCAATCAAAATTGAAGGAAAGGATCCTTGGTTTCATGTTACCTATGTCAAACCAGCAAAAGACATGCCCCAACAACAACCACAAGACCTAGTTATTATATACAGCACAAAGATCAATTAGCACCAACCAATCAGTCAAATAAATCCTTAGAAAGTCCACAGCCTATACCTGAGACCATAGAACCAGAACAGCAATTAGAACAACAATCAAAGCATGAATCAGAACCATAATTAGACCAAGAACCAGTGAACAATCAGATATTACTCCAAATTTTACACCCAAATGATGATCCCAATCCCAATTACATCTTAAAAGGATCATCAGTAAACCATTATGACAATGAAAAAGAATCAATGGCAGAAGAAGACACAACATTTGATTTGCAATCAATCCAAGACCTAGACATTGACACTGACAAATAAATGAAAGCACAAAAGACTTTATCACAAACTCTTTTGTTACCTGTAATTATCTTTATTAAACAACAACAACAATAAAAAAGGAGAAAAGATTAATCACGTTTCATAGACATTTGAACTTTGTTCCTGACACAAGTCAACACACCAGAATATCAGTTCCAGTGCAAGATGACAAGTGCGGGTACATCGAATGACACAAGTCAACACAACAGAACATCAGTTCCAGTGTGCAAGTTAACAAGCACGTGGATAACATCAAAAGACACAAGTGAGGCATTGCTGACTTCACAGATCAACACAAGGACAGCAAACCTGAGGACTACAAAAAACATCCATGATCAAATACACAATCAGAGTATGGGACAACAAACCACACTGTGAAGAAGAGCATTGGAACAGCGTTGGACGCATGCATTTGAAAAACATAACTTACACCCAACAGAATTCTCACTGCATCCAACACTTTAGATTCCATCCACACAGTATTGCAGAGGAATTCCGGTGGAATAAGTATGTAACACTTCATTACATGAAAAGGTCACACTAGACAACACATAGAACATTTTCTGACTTCATTTCTACGTATGAAACATAAACTTACACTTAAGAGAGAAGAACTTGTCTGCCTTAGCACAGAATTTTCCTCTTTGGTTCAGACACCTTCTACTCAAATCACCTAACATTTCTTGTAAATAATGTATATATGTATATGTTTGCTTACTAACCCTTAGCAATAAGTTTTACTAACACACAGGGATAGTTAGTTAGCTTGATAAGTTAGAACAGGGACAGAATTTTCTAAACTTTCTTTGTAAATACTGTACATAGCTTAAGCCTATAGTTTAAGCAAAAGACTTACAAAGAATATTAGTCTTCCTTATTCTGACTAATATTTCTAACATAGGCATAAGTGTACTAACATATCCATATACTAACTTTAGGAAGATGAATTAGAATTTGGAAATTTAGATTGCAAAAATTTTTCTTAATTGATACTTTTGTTGCTAGTTCATAAAATTAGATAGATACATAGATAGAATTTATTACTTTGTTTTAGTTAGCAAATGTTAACTTTGAGACTGTTTGTGAATGTTTGCATTTAATCTGCTTTTCTTTTCTGTTCAAAATTTTTGCAAAACTGAAACCCCATTACTTTCCTATGCCTTTCCCATAACCCATCTTAGTTTTAACTTAGACTAGTCTTAGCATAGTTTAAGAGTAAGCTACTCTTTTTATTATTTTACAAAACTTAGATAGGGATAAGAGCATAGTTATAATTTAGCTTAAAATAAGAGTAGTAACCCCTTAGATCTTAGCAAGCAGAAAATGTTGCAAGCTGCAAATTTTCCAAAAAACATATGAGCAAATCTGTAATGCAAGGTGGCTAAGAGAAACTTTTTGCTTCTGTAATTTCTAACGGTCACAAAAAGTCACTTAAACATCTTAGAATCTTCAGTAAGTCAGTTAGAACTTAAAGCTATAAATAGAGGTGAAGTTCCAACAGAGGGGGCTTTTGCTTTGGCCTTTCGGCTTTGGCCTAATTGCTTCGGCCTTGGCCTGTGCTTATTTTGTTTTGGGGAAATTTGGACCTATCTCATTTCTCTGGACCTCTCCCTGATCTCCCATCTCCATCCCTCCCCTTCCCTGATTTTCCTTTGGGTTCTGGTTGGAAGGGAGGGCTTGATGATTGAACATTGTGGGTTTTAGTTTTTTTTTTGATAATTGGAGTATCCTCAAATAAATTACCCCCTAGGTTTGATAAAGACTTTACTTAAAAGGCAGTCAAATCTCCCTGACTAGGAGAGCCAGTCTCTCTCTCTGTCTAAACCTCTCCGCGACCCATCCCCCACCCTTAACCCTCTCCCTAGCAGCAGTTAGAAAATCCTGAACCTCCTCCCTTTCTGACTGACCCTGGTATTAACAAATCCCCTTGTTACCTATTCAAACCCTGTGGTGAGTCATTGTGTCAAAAATTAAGACAAGGGCTCAAGAGGAAGGAATCATTTTCTTTTATTTCTTGAGACAACTGGGGCATCCATCTTGACAGGAAGTACCCACCTTCAAGACTTCCTCCAGCCATCAGTTTGACTGGCAGGGAGGAGCCCTCTCGACCCCTCCCTCAAGAGACTTTGAAACTAACAAGAGAAACTCTCCAGTCAAACCTAAACATTTCTTAATGGCCCTGGTTTCCTCCCTGTATTCTCTGTCTCAAGCCTCTGGGAATAAACCTGTTTGAGGTGCCCTCTCCTACATACCCCATTTCCCTTATCTCCTAAATACCTTCCCATACCTTCATTCCTCCTCCAATCATCTTACAATCCCAATATCCGCTTTTATCCTTCCTCACACCCAAATTGCATTCATTTGACCCTATTCAGGTTATTTACTTTTTATTTCTTTATAACATATGTTACCTAATTTATTTATTATTTTACACTTTATATTTAAATCATTTACTCATTTTGAATTTATCTTGGTATAGTATATAAGATGTTGATCTAAACCTAATTTTTCCCACACTTTTTCAATTTTCCCAGAATTTTTTGTCAAATAGTTCTTGTCCTCAAAGCTGGCATTTTGGGATTTGAAGTATCTTATTGAAAAAACAACTGCTCTAGAAAATAAATATGAGAGACAATTTGAGAATTATTGGACTACCTGAAAGCTTTGATCAAGAAAAAACCTTGGACATCATATTATAATAAATTATCAAAGATAGAACTGCCCATAGATTCTCAAACAAGAAAATAAAATTGAAATTGATAGAATTCACAGATCACCTCCTGAAAGAAATCCTCAAATGGCATCTTCCAGGAATATAATGAGTCACCAAGCCAAGAAAAATTACTTCAAGCAGCCAAAAAGAAACCACTCAAATACCATGGAGCTACAATTAGAATTACATAGGACCTATAGGCTTCTACATTAAAGTATCAAAAGGCATGGAATATGATATTCAGGAAGGCAAAAGATTTGGGTTTACAACTCAGAGTCACCTATCCAGCAAAATGATATTTTTTTGATTGAGATAATTATTCTTCATATATGTTCAATATAAAAATATTCAAAAATATTCTTTCGGGGGGGAAATAGACACTAAATAAGATAGAAGATTTCCAAGCATTCCTGAGCTGGTACTTTGAAAAAAACAAATAAAATAGTTAATGTACAGGTTAATCTAAATAAAAAAAAAAAGAAAGAAGAGAATCAAATTAACACTATGAAAGATGAGAAGAGTGATCTCACCTCTAATGAAGAGGAAATTAAGATAATTATTAAGAACTGTTTTGTCTAAATATGTGGCAATAAATGAGACAATCTAGGTGAAATAGATGGATATTTACAAAAAATATAAATTGCCTAGATAACAAAAGAGGAAATAGAATACTTAAATCCAGTCTCAGAAAAAGAAATGGAATAAGCCATCAAGGAACTTCCTAAGAAAAAATCCCCAGGGCCAGTTGAAGTCACAATTGAATTCTATCAACCATTTAAAGGACAACTAATCCCAATACTATACAAATTATTTGACAAAATAAGCAAAGAAGGATTCTTACCAAATTCTTTTTTATGACACAAATACAGTACTGATTTCAAAGACAGGCAGACCAAAAACAGAGAAATAAAACTAGAGACGAATTTCCTTACTTCATATAGATACAGTACTAGCAGAAAGACTACAGCAAGTTATCAAAAGGATTATCCACTATTACCAGGTGGGATTTATACCAGGATTACAAGGATGGTTTAATATTAGGAAAACCATCCACATAATTGACTATATCAATAATCAAACCATCAGAGATCACATGATTATCTCAATAGAAGCAGAAAAAGCCTTTGACAAAATACAACGCCCATTCCTATTGAAAACATTATAAAGTATAGGAATAGAAGGGCCTTTCCTCAGAATAATAGACAGTATATATTTAAAACCATCAGCAAGTATCATCTGCAATGGGGACAAAGAATTCTAGAGAATTGACTAAAAAGCTAGTGGAAATAATTAACAACTTTAGCAAAGTTGCAGGATATAAAGTAAACCCACATAAATCATCAACATTTCTACATATTTCCAACACAACTCAGCAGCAAGAGTTAGAAAGAGAAATTCCATTTAAAATCGCTCTAGTCTAGACAATATAAAATATTTAGGAATCTATTTGCCAAGACAAACACAGAAATTACATGAACATAACTACAAAACACTTTCCACACAATTAAAACTAGATCTAAATAATTGGATAAATATTAATTGCTCCTGCGTAGGATGAACTAATATAAAAATGACAATCCTACCCAAATTAATTTACTTATTCAGTGCCATACCTATCAAACTACCAAGAAATTTTTTTTATTGAATTAGAAAAAAATTATAACAAAGTTCATTTGGAAGAACAAAAGATCAAGAATATCAAGGGAAATAATTTTTTAAAAATATGGGATGGGGGCCTAGCAGTACCAGATATTAAACTGTAGTATAAAGCAGTGGTCATCAAAACAATATGGTACTGGCTAAGAAACAGAAGGGAGTATCAATGGAATAGACTTGGGGTAAAGGACTTCAGTAAGATAGTGTATAATAAACCCAAAGATCCTAGCTTTGGGGACAAGAGCCAATTATTTGACAAAAATTGCTGGGAAAATTGGAAAACAGTATGGGAGAGATCAGGTTTAGATCAACATCTTACACCCTACACCAAGATTAACTTAGAGTGGTTAAGTGACTTAAATATAAAGAGTGAAACCATAAGTAAATTACATGAACATAGAATAGTATACCTGTCAGATCTATGGGAAAGCAAAGAATTTATGACCAAGCAAGAGACAGAGAATATTAAAAATGTAAATTGAATAATTTTTATTACATTAAATTAAAAAGGTTTTGTACAAAAAAAAAACAATGCAACCAACAATTGAAGGGAATCAGCAAGTTGGGAAAACATTTTTATAACAAAAACCTCTGGGGGCAGCTGGGTGGCTCAGTGGATTGAGAACCAGGCCTAGAGAAGGGAGGGTCTAGGTTCAAATCTGGCCTCAGACACTTCCCAGCTATGTGACCCTGGGCAAGGTCACTTACCACTCTTCTACCTTAGAATCATTCTAAGATGGAAGGTAAACAAACAAACAAAGGAACAAAAAAATGCCTCTGACAAAGGTCTTATTTCTCAAATTTATAAGGAGCTAAATCAATTGTACAAAAAATCAAGTCATGCCCCAATTGATAAATGGGCAAGGGACATTAATAGGCAGTTTCACATGATGAAATCAAAACTATCAATAAGCACATAAAAAGTGTTCTAAATCTCTCATAATTAGAGAAATGCACATTAAAACAACTCACCCTAGCAGACTGGCCAATATAAAGCATACTTAAAAAAAAACAACTATATTTCTCTTGAGTTTTTTTGGCTTATTTTCTTTCACACTATGGAACTGTTTTCAATAACTGCTTATGTATAATCTATATCAAATTGCATGCCTTCTCAATGAGGATGGATAAGAGGGAGGAAGGGACAGAATTTGGAACTCAATATTTAATAAAAACAAATGTTAACAGTTTTTTTACATATAATTGGAAAAAAATTTAATACAAATATTGTCCCCAATATGAAAGGAAACCTATAACAGCTTCTATAGATAACTTAAGGATTTTAAAATAAACTCTCACTTTGGTCCATACTAATTGTCCGCTTCTCTGTCTCTTTGCCTAGAGTAGAAATTGTGCTGAATTAGTAATCAGACATCTTAAATTTGAATAGTAGTTAATTAATTTATTGTTTGCATGGCTATGGACTACTTACTCTCTCTGGGCCTTGGTTTCCTCACATGTAAAAAAAATATAATCAAACTGGCTTTGAATTTATATTCTTATGACTTGTGCTACAAATTTTTAGCACTTAAATATACTCTTTAATATTATTCAAATAAAGTGAATTATCCTTCCTCAGGGAAAAGGAACAGTGAACTTTGAATGGAAAGGAATGTAAAAGAATAAGGTAGAATTTTGAGATTTTCTCAGGCCATGTTTGAAAGGCCAACTCTCAAAGAAGTTTTTAATTGGAAAGTACTGAAGAACAACTTATAGCTTAAACAACTTATCATAAGAACAAGGCTAAGGAAATTATAGTTTCTGTTGGACCTAGACATCATTCAATCCCAGAGGACAGATTTCCTGTTTGGGAGCTATATGGCAAAATGTGAACATTTTATCACTCAAAGAAGGCAGAAATCAACCAGAGCCTAGACACTTGGACACTTTGGTTTGAGGAGATGGTTTCTAGTTATTGTGGGAAATGCAGAAGCAGTGCTGACTTATGGTTAAACCAAATGCTCTTTTAATGAGAAGATTGATCAATGAAGGATCAGTCCTTAGGATATTCTTCCTGGTAGGTTCTGTAGAACACGTGCTGATATTTCCCTATATGCTTCTCATCCAACATTGTGTGGAGACTTGGGGCACCTGCTTTTGACCATAAGTGACTAATGGGGGATATTTCATGTTGGCCAAATATCTTCTGAGTTAGCACAGAGCTGAAGAAGCTAAGACTTGGAGACACTGAGCCAGAAGTGTCTTTTAATAAAAGAATCATATATGCATGTGTGTATGTATTTATAGTTTATATATTTATAGGTATGAATTCTTAAGTCTTTTAAATACATTTATTACTTTCGATAAACAAACATACATACCCATGTATATACATACCCATGTATATATATAATGATATTTATATATATATATATCATTAAAGTTCTTAAGTCTTTCAAAATTATAGTTTAATAAATGCTTGTTGATTGGTTTGGGGCAGTAGATTTTGCAGTTTCATCAGTTTATATGGCCTTACTGATTAGAACTGTGAAACATTTTAAGTGGTTTGATTTGGTTTCATTCAAGAGGATTAGGTCATGTTAGGTATACGTGGTGTTGTGTTATATGTGTGTTTCTTGTTTTCAGATCACATATGACCACATTTGGACACAGAACAGACCAGTAACCACTTTGTAAATTTTGAAAGGTCTTAAGAACCCAAAGAAGTCATCCTGGCAACCAGAGCTGGTAGTTGTTAGCAGATGATGGGGGTAGTAGCTTTTACAGACAGAAGTAGGAAGACAGGAATCAGAGGAGTGTGAGGGCTTCAGAAACTCTTATAATGGAAAGAAGTTCTGGATATGTACCCTAGAACCTAGCAGAGAGCTGCAGCTGAGGGAAGACCTCCATCAAGGGAGTAAAGGACTTCCAGAGCCAAGAGTTTTGACACATCCCTCGGCCACAAGTGTTTTTTCTCCTAGTGCTGGACAACTTTAGTACTTTATGTTTGGGTCTACTCCCCCCAGGAACCTATGAATTAGACAGGGAGACTGTGCACTTTGGTTTAGGGAGATGTTTTCAGAGTTATTGTTCTTGCTATAGCTCTTTAGTAGATACTCTTTTCTCTTCTTTCTTCTTTTTTAAAAACTCTTACCTTATATCTTGGAATCGATATTTGGTATTAAGTTCCAAGGCAGAAGAGCAGTAAGGGCTAAACAATGGAGGGTTAAGTGACTTGCCCAGGGTCAGACAGTGAGAACGTGTGTGAGTCCAGATTTGAGCCCAGGACTTCCCATTTTCAGTCCTGGTTCTCTATCCATTGGACCACCCAGCTGCCCTTAAGATGCTCTTTTCTAAAAGCTAAGAGTTCACTGGGAGATTGCTCTTGGGAAATACATTGGGTGAGAGTTTGTGAGTGTCAGTAATTACGAGGGCTCCCAAGCCTTCAGAATCCTGGGATGGGGAGGAGAAGTAATATTCTCCTCACTGGGAGCCTAACTTGTTAGCCCAGGGTGAGTTTAGGGAGGCAGGCCAGAGGGCATGGTACAATGGAACCCTTGGGAGATAAAGAGATCACAAATGAGAAAGGCTAGCCCACAGAGACAGAGACAGTGGGAGCAAACACGTGCAACAAACCCACAATTAGTGGCTATGGAATGTTGGATATCCAAAAAAGGAAACAGAAAAGCTGCCTTTTGATTTGTTCATTTTCTGTAATATTTTTTTAAATTAAGATTTTTACTATTTTTATGGACTTTTGGGGGAGGAGATAAATATTAGTCATCATATGATTCTCATTTGAAGATATCTCTGAGCCACTCAATGCTAGTATGAAAGAGAAGGTGATATTAGGAGAATGGTCTGACTGTAACGCCCTTGTTGTTGGCTGTGAACTGAGGATGCTATTTGGCCACCAGAGGCCCTTCACCTGGTTCTTCCTTGGTTTATTTTGGACTCTGAGACAGGAGAACCTTGGTTCAGATCCAACCTCTGACATTTTCTAGCTGTTTGACCCTGAGAAAGATCACTTCCCATCTCTATTCCTTAGTTGCTTCATCTGTAAAATAAAGGGCTTGGACTTGATTCAGTGGGATTGAGAGCAGTTGTGGGTCCTTTTTTACCCCTCAGTCGGGGTGGCCCCTAGTGACCTCTCTCTCTACATGGTCAATCCTTCCTCACCTCAGCCAGAAACTGAATCAAATGGCACTTCTAGTCTCTTCCTCTGTATGGGTGCCAGTGTCCGATGTAATACAAGCTTCTCTCTCTCTCTCTCTCTCTCTCTCTCTCTCTCTCTCTCTCTCTCTCGCTATTTTTAAAAAGAATTCTTGTGTGTTTATCTTCTTCTTTTCTTGGGGTTATTATTTATTTGTGTCATTTTCATCAGGGGGTAGGAGTGGAATGCAGCTGGGTTCCCTGGTTTCTTTTTATTTTACCATCTTCTCAGAAGTCTTATCAATAAGACTTCTTCACTTAGGCTTTATTACCATTTCTATGGCAAGAAAATGCCTGTTGGTGAAACATGCCTTCTAACTCTCAGAGGGGAGGCAGGAGATCAGAGGTGTAAGATGAGACATATATTGTCAGATGTGGGCAATGTATTGGTTTCTTTTGTTTAGCTATACTTTTATTTATTTTTTAGAAGGCAGTGAGGTGGGCAGGGAGCCTTTGGAAGGTGACAGTAATGTTAATGAAAATTGAAAAAAATGTTTTTAAATGTTTTGAAAGTATATCCTTTGGAGAATACACAATAGTTGAGCAAGTTTTATTTTCCTGTTCTATATGAGGTGGTGAAGGGGTGCAGGTTTTAGAGCACTGAACCTGGAACCAGGAAGGCCAGAGTTCATATCCTGCATCCTGAGGGGAGTCTCTTCACCTCTGCCTGCCTCAGTTTCCTCAGCTGTAAAAAGAGGAAAGTAACAGCACCTACCTCACAGGGTTGTAGGAGTCAATAAATATCAAGTACTTAGCACAATGGCTCTTAGTAGGCACAATATAGCTTATTCCTTTCCCTTCATTAATGATCACTAAGCAGGCAAAGAGTATTAAGGATATCTACATGAAGCAGGTTAAAGAGCCCATTCTTAATTAATCAATTCTCAATTTTCCCTTATTTTGGGATAATCCACTCCTTTTCTCAACCCATTTTGTTTACAGTTTCATAAGTGTTGAACTAAGTTAGGGATTGTAGTGTTTCTTTCTTTATTTGATTACTTAAACAGGGAAGTAAAGTAGTATTATCTCTCTTCCAGAAGTCCCAATTTGTTTCCCAATTTGTTGTTCTTTCAATAGAGCCCTCAGTCACTTTATGGGGAGGAAATCTAGATGATGATTTTGGCAAATCTTAGCCATAGCAGTATTATCTATAGTCCCTCCTCCTGTGTTGGAGCCACATTTACAGTATCCTTTAGAAGGCAATCTTCTTGAAGAGTTATTATTCAGTCATTCAAATAATGTTCAATTCAGTATAACCATATGGAGTTGTCCATTGGGTTTTCTTGGTGAAGTTACTAGAGTGGTTTTCCATTTACAAATCTAGCATCTCTTCATTTTATGGATGACGAACTAAGGCAAATAGGAGTCAAGTGATTTTCCCAGGGTCATACAGCAAATAAGTATTTGAAGTCAAATTTGAGCTCCTGACTCCAGGCCTGCTGCTCTATTCCTGAACCACCTAGGGAATATTTTCACTTTCTCTCTCTCTCTCTCCAGTTCTTATCCTCATTCCTGTTACATAGTAATATTTATTCTTTAAGTTAAATTTTCTAATGAATAAAATTTAGTCCCCATCCCCTTCAAACCAGTGGGGAAGAGAGAGAAGAAAAACAAAAGCTTGTTATAAATATGCATAATCAAAACAAAACAAAACAAATCCTCACTGTGTAATCATGTCCAAAAAATAAATGTTTTATTTTGTACCTCTGTTTTGAAGTAGCTAGTATGGTTCATGATCCAACTTCTAGAGTTACGAGTGATCATTTCATTAATTAGCTCTTACATCTTTCAAAGTTGTTTATTTAATAAATGCTTGTATATTGATTGATTTGGGGCCGTTGATTGTGCAGTTTCCTCACTTAATAGAATCTCAGTAGCTAGAATCTTAAATCATTACAAAATTTGATTTTGTTTCATTCAAGAGGCATGTTAGGTCTACCCTACCAAGCCCTCTAAGAAATTTATAAAATCATAGCATTAGGACTAGTGGTAGGTACCATCTCTGGAACATAAACTACCATGCCTTTCATCAAGTTCTTGTGAATTTTAACCTGAGACTCATGGCATGACTGATGATGCTGGAGAACTTTGTGCTTGCAACAGTCCTACCTGTTCATCAAGCCCCTTAGTTTTGGGTGAGGCAAAGTAGGTGAGTAATCTTATTAAGAGAAATGTTTAGGGTACATACATTGCCTGGGAAACTGCATGATTACTTCCAGTTCCTTCTGATGTGTTTTCTTAAAAATAAAATTAAAGCCTCTCAGTATATTAATCTCAAGAACTGGACTGACTGACAGCAAAATATTTGATACATCCCAAGGCAACCATTTGAATCATAATCTAAGGTGTCGGATAAATTTGGTTTATTACTTGGTGTGCCTGTCGGTAGATTTCCAATGCTGCCAGTTGTCCAGCTGTTTCTTTTTTTCTTTCTTTTCTAAACAGGATCCCAAGCGCAGAACTTAAACCCTAGAAGATCGGGTTAAATATCTGTGTGACCCTGGGACAAGTCATTTAACCTCTTGGGGTCTCGGTTTCCATATCTGTAAAAGGAATTGGACTCAATCCCTTCTGAGTTTTCTTCCAATATTAAATCAATGAGCCCATTTGTTGAGTAGCAATAAGGGAAGAGTTGAGGAATGACCAACTTTAAGGAACATTATTGCCCTAAAACTATAGGATTTCCAAAGAAATGTTGTTTTAGAAAAGGAACTAAACAATATTCCCAGTATCATAACAAGAAAGAAGATAAGATATTCATATAAGAAACTATTTTATCTAGTTATTTGACCCAAGCAATATTTCTCATCTAGATTAATTTCATTAACTTGTCTATGTCTACGTCTAGTACTTCTACTACTATGAAGATTTTTAAAGTCTTTAAAAATAATAACTATTTGAAATAAGTGATATAAGAATTACTATCATCATTTTCTAGTGGAGGAAACTGAAGACTATAGAAGTTAAATAACTTGCCTCTCTATGGTTAGTCACATCAGAAACATTAGTAATCAGCATTCCAATCTTATTCTTTCCTTACTCCACATCCAAGATGCTTTCCACTATATATACTATCTCTTTTCTACCTGGAAAAGAGAAAATGGAAGGAAGCAAGCATTAAAAACCTTTATTTAGGCATAGCTGATTTCATAAATAAATCATTTCTAGTCTGTTTATAGTAATATTTCAATATCAACTAAATCTGCACAAAAAGTTGAATACTTTGTATTATTATCAAGCAAAAAAAAGCATTTTAACAGAAAAAGACAAAATCAGGATGATAGAACATGGTAGGCTTAATCAGTTTCGCCACTAAGGAAGGATTATGTAATTTTATCATTTTTTAATAAGAAATGAATATGAAAAATATAGGGAAGCAAGGGAAAAATGTGAACTGATAGTGAAGTTTAAAAAAATCAGGAAAACAAAATTATAATGATTAAACAATGCAAATGGAAAGAACAACATCAAATCTAAATTGATCATTGTATAAACTTGTCCCTGGAGAAGAGATATGAAAATGTACCTCCTATCTTTCTTTTTCAGAGATGGGGAACTATGATGTGGAACATTACACATACTGTCAGACTTGATCGATGTATTGGTTGGTTTTGCTAAACTACTTTCCTTCTCTTTTTTGTATTTGCTATAAGGGATAGCTCTCTAGGAGCAAGGGATCTATAGATAATTATCAATTTATCTATCTACACACACACACTTATATATGTATGTATATATCTGTGTATATACATAAGAAATAAGACTAAGTAAATATATATATATTTTTTAAATAGAGGTGGTATTTAAAAATATTTTTTTCCCTCAAAAATATTGTCCAGACAAGTCACTTAGCCCCTCCTTGCTTAGCCCTTACCATTCTTCTGCCTTGGAACCAATACACAGTTTTGATCCCAAGAGAGAAGGTAAGGGTTTAAAGAAAAATATTGCCTGGACCCTGAGGCAGGTGTACTGCCCTTGTTAAATGAAGGAGAGTAATCCCTAGATCCAGACTTTTCAATGTTTGACTTTTCTCAGAGATTCTCTTAATGTCATTTGTAAGTGATCCTGTACATGGTGTATATGAAAGTGTGGAATGGAAGAAAACTCAGAAATAAAACTAAACTAAAACAAACATCTTTGTTAATGACAAGAGTTCTTCTATTCTATTCTATTCTATTCTATTCTATTCTATTCTATTCTATTCATTCATTTGCTCATTTATTTCTTCATTCAAAAAGTATCTGATGAGCTCCTACTAGGTACAGGAGATGCTAAAGTGCTAGGTGCTAGGGAGTATACAAAGATGAATAGAAGAGGATGCTGAAGCAGCCAGGCATCCTGAAGGAGAGATAAGAGTCAGATGTGCTAAGCAAGTCAAACACCAATATCACCTTGACCATGATCCTATCTCAGACCAAAGAGTGGATAGCCCAGAATTCTGAACCCAAGAGTCTTGGAAATGGCATTGCTCCTGACCAAGAGCTTTCAGCTATTGTCTAAGGAAGATGCATCTCTTTGGAGATGCAGTCTGGCAACTGCTCTCACAGGTACTATATCCATAGCTACTGAAGATGCAGAAATGAAAGTTCTTGCCATCAAAGTCCTTGGCATTCAGATTGTCCTACATGAGAAATTGATATGATTTTATCAATAGAAATTACATTAAGGAAGAAGTATTAGTATTTGCTTTGCTGATATACTTTAAGATTCTTGGAACATTTCCCATGATCTATAGCTGAAATCTTCCATATATTTTGTCTCTTTCGCTAGAAAGAGCTCCTAGAGAGCAACAACTATCTTAATTTTCTATATGTATCTCTAGGACTTAACTTACACAGAGTAAGAGTGTAATAAATGCTTCATTCATTTCTTCATTGATAGTGGAAAGAACACAGGCATTGGTTTCAAATTCAGCTAACAATTATCTATGTTACCTTGGATGAGTCACCAAACCTTTCTTGGCCTTAATGTCCTCTCTCCATCTCACTCCAGTCTCCTAGAGCAAAATGAGAGATTTGGAATTTTTTTGAGTCTTGCCCTCATGGAGTATGAAGGCTAATGAGGAAGGTGATGCATTACTCCAAAAAAATTGTCCCATAAGGAACAGATATAACATGAACAATAAGACTGTGTACAAGAGAGATCACTGGTCATTTTATGTCTGGAACATAGACACATCTCAGCACAAAGGCAACTTTGTACCCAGCAAACCCTCCAAAACACCATTTGATCTTTACTGACATTTACTTGGTAGACACCAAATTAAGCTGCATGTGCTGCGTCATTGTTTGATCTTTGCTCCTTAAACAACAACCAAATAGTATCCAGAAATTAAAAAACCTTTATCTTTCGCTGTCTTGTTTGTCTTCCCTTCCTACTTTTCATGTGGTGTGCTTGTGTTTTTATAAGGTCAAGGCAAAGTTGGTGATTAAATAAACTTTGTGATACCTGCGGTAATGCTTGCAAAGGAGTTACGAGTCTACAGAAAGCTTTGGCAAAAGCTCTGATGTTTGACTAAGACCATAATGGAGATTGCCAACATGAGTGATTCTGACGTCTACTCCTCAAGGCTGCTTTAGCATTGAGGATGTCTTAGCCACAGGAGCTCATGTTTTCAGGGCCCAGATCTCTGAATCTCTATCCTTGTCTCTCTGCCTCTGTTTCTAGATCGTACTCTCTCTTATTCTGTCTCTCATTGACTCTGTCCCCATTTGTCTCTGTCTCTTTGTCCCTATCTGTCTGTCTTCCTCTGTTTCTCCACTCCCTCCCACCATCACCACCTTAAGAGAAGTACAAAGTTCCAATGAAGCAGAGACATATGTTTCCATTAATTCTTTTTTCCTATGAATACAGTGATTTACCATTTCATGGGGAGAGTAAAAAGAAACAATCCTGACAGAATGCAAGATATATGTCTGGGTAAAATTTTGTGAATTGTTCTAAATCTGAAGTAGTTTTCTTTATTTTCCAGTTTCCCAATTCAAAATGTTCATGTCTAATCTTTTTTTTTTCCTTTCAGAAAATCATAAGAAATTGAATAGTTCCTTTTACAGCAAGACAGTGTTTCTCTAAAGGTTCAGACCAAAGGGGTAGTCATTCTGACTGTTAACCTAAGCGGGATGGAGGTCTGGAGAGTGAGTTATGCAACTCCTATATTCAACACTCCAATTAACTCCCTTGCTCTCCTGCAGTTCATATAGATATGGATGTAGATATAGATATAGATATGGATATAGACATAGACATAGATAGATAGATAGATAGATAGATAGATAGATAGATAGATAGATAGATAGATAGATAGATAGATAGAGCTCTTCTGCAGTTCATGTATGTAGATATATAGATATATAGATATAGATAGCCCGAGAATTTTTTCAAATTTTTGTGTAGCTGTTGAGTCTTCACAGCTAGACTGTTGAGAAAACTTATAAAAGTCTTCTATTTAAACAATGATGCCAGGAACTGTGCTGGACTATAGTATATTATATAAGTTTAAAATCTTTCATTAATTGAGAAATAAAATTTACTTGAAATACCTTTGTTAAGATTATCTTACAAAATGAGGTAGAACTTTTATCACAGTTATTTATCTGTCCTTCTTTCTTCCCAGAACCCTTACTCTCACATTAAGC
Organism: Gracilinanus agilis; assembly: GCF_016433145.1. Taxonomy (NCBI): domain Eukaryota; kingdom Metazoa; phylum Chordata; class Mammalia; order Didelphimorphia; family Didelphidae; genus Gracilinanus; species Gracilinanus agilis. The sequence goes on from NC_058135.1 coordinate 105,908,846, forward strand.
TGCAGTCACCTTGAGACCATGGTCTGTGTTGAATATATATGGGCAAAGGAAGAGATTGTGACATACAGACAGATAAACAGACAAACAGAGAGATGGACAGAAAGCAGAGTTACTTAGTGGACAGAGGACCAGCCATAAAATTGGGAAGACCCTAGCTTCAAGTCCTCCTTCTGATACATACTAGTTGTATAAATATAGGCAAGCAGGCAATAAGCATTTATTTATTAAATGTTTGCTATGTGCCAGGCATTGTGCAAAGGACTTGGGGTACAAATACAAGCCAAAAAAAAAGTTATTGCCCTCTAGGAGCTTATATTCTAATGAAGGAAGATACCATATAAAAGAGATCTGAAAGGGTAAAGAAAGGAATATAAATTAATAGGAGGCAAAATGGTAAAGAGAGTGAAAAGTACAGTCAAGAGGGAAATTATACATGGCCAGATTGGGCTGGCACCCAAAACAGAGAACTTAGGAACAGCTCGCCAATGAAAGAAGGGGACTGGCATAGCCAAAGGATATCCCTTGACGAGAAGGCTCCATGAACCAAGGGAAGTTGAAGGATGATGTCCTGGGCAAAAAAAAAAAAAAAAGCTGGATTTGTAGTCAGAGATCTGGGTTCAAATCACTCACTATTTGTGTGACCTCAGACAAATCACTTGGCTTCTATGTACCTCAGTGTCTTCAAATGTAAAAACAGAGGATCAGACTAAATGACCTCCAAGGTCTCTTTCAGCTTTAAATCTATGTTCTTTATAATCATAATCCCAAACTCTTAGTATCCCAGGCAACTCTCCAAGATTTATAATGTAGAGAAAAATAGCAGAGCTTTGTATACTGCATAGTCTTTAAAGTGATGAAATCACATTTCGGGAGCAAAAAAAAAAAACAACCTAAGAAATGTTCTTTTTAAAAATGATATCCCTATCACAGTGCTTTCTATGTAGGAAGCACCGAGCAAGTGTTTGATGAGTGAATCTTATAGTGATGTATATTTTTGTCATGTGACCTCCCTTTATGAGTTTTTCTTCCAATTCAAATAAAACCAGGACACATCTAGAGATAAACATTTTCATTACTGAAGGGAGTTAATTGCATTAAAGCTGCCTGGGATGGACAGCCATTTAGGAGTTCATATCTAAACCACCCTAGGCTCTGAGCTCATTAGCTCACTATCTATTGAGTGATGCTATGTCTGGTCAATGATTGAAGGAAGGACCTCCAAGAAAAATTCATGGTGCAATGGGAACGGTCTGGGTGAATGATAGCCTTCTCCCTTAGTGATAGCAGAGCTAGCAGCCCAAGAATAGCTGGAGGAGGTGTCTTTCCCATTAGACCTAAAATCTCAATAGCGATCACTTAGCCCTTATGAGAGTCCATGACACTTGAGTCTTAGTGATTAGGAAAACGATTGTTTGTGCCAATTTGCTGAAATCCAATTTATATAATTACATTCAGTAGCACCACAAATTTACCCAGTGGCTTGTTTTCAGCATTTTTTTGTCACATTGGAATTTTTCAGGCCTCGGTGAAACAAAAGTTCAGTTAAACTTTTAATGATTGGCCTCAAAATAAAATAGCATCCCCTCCTGGGTTGTATTACTGCAGAGATTAGGAAACTTCTTCCTTTGTATTTATAGTAGACAGTCTTCATTCTCCTGCCCAGTATGTCCTAGTATATTCTGGGGTGGTCCCAGGTGTGCCAAAGACTGAAAAACATATTGGCAAATGCTAATCTTATTCAAAAAAATTATCAATTCTTAATTCGAAGGGATATACAGGCTGAGTGCTCAAAATACCCTGAATGTGTTATGTTAAACCCTGAGTAAATAGTCTGCTTATTCACTATTCAGTTCCAAGGCAACAGCTCCCATTGTATCTTAAAACCCACTCTACTCCTCAATAGAAATTAGACTCTGTCTTCTATTCAGAGGATGTTCCACTATCCTCCAATCCATATTGTAGGGCTTTAGGATCTTTATTAAATTCTCTGGATCCAATGAATAGAGAAGAATCAAATTTTCAGTATCTTATTCCAATTCATCTGAAGGACATTCTATCCATTGTTCTCTGACTACCTCTCAGAACATTCCTCTTTAAGAGTGTAGTAACCTAAGGTAGCCTAATACAGCAGGAAGAGAATTGAGTTTGGTGTCAAAAGTCCTCAGTTCAAATCCTGCCTTTCCTGCTCAATTCTTGTACAATCTTGGACGATCACTTCTTGAGCTTTAGTTTCCTCGTCTATAAAATAAGGGAGTTGGACTGGATGCCCTCTGAGGTGCATTCCAGCTGTAGATTTAGGAACCCATGATCCCTCTCTTAAGGTGATGCTATCTTTGATGGGCTCTCAAAAGCCTGACCAAGATGGCAGTCCTCCATTGGTGCAACTCACCCATCCAGGTAATCATTAGGTCTTTAGCCCAATTCTGTTTCCTATCGCTTTCCTTTAGCTTTGGGATTCTGATACCTACTCCTAGCCACATCTATCATAATGTGAATGGAGGAGAGAATAATCATTTGTGAAATGCCAACTTCATGTGCCCAGCATTATGCTAAATGATTTATAGATCTCATCTCATTTGGTTCTCACAACAGCCCTGGGAAGCAGGTGCCTCTCATTAGTCCTATTTTATAATTTTTTTGAGGAAACTGAGGCAAACAGAAGTATATGGCTCTTTTTTCAGTCCTCAGTTCTGTTTGATTCCTTCTATGATTCCTTTCCATCCACCTCCATTATCCCACCATCTGTGCCCATCTTCTCAGTCTGAATTTCTTTTATTAAAGCACATGGTCCTTTCTCTTCTAAGCACAGATGACCCGGCTCATACTGGGTTCTCTGATTATTTGTCACACCTGTCCCAGCTGGGTCTATCAGCTAGCTCTTGCCCACCTGTGATTTTACAATTGCTGCCATGGACAGTCACCTGCTAGCTGACTTAACTAAAGCCTGTGCATCCTTCTCTGGTTCTTTCTACTTCCCAGATAAGACATTCACTTTTGCACCTCCTCTTGGGAGCTCTTAGTGGAAAAATAATGAATCTGGCCAACTCCTCCACACGAACTCCTCTCTCAGTTTAATTGTGAAGTGGAATGTTTTAATTGATTTTATTTAAATTTGAAATTCATTTAGATAAGAGAACACTAATGTAAATGAAATGTTGTATGCTGCAGAGCTTTTTTTTTTTAAATAATTTTCATAGTACTTTGTAGCCTCAATAGCAGTCAAGTAATTTTCAAAGTACTTCAAAAACAAAGGGTTATTTTCAGATGGGTCATTAGACTAAATCATTGGAGAAATTCACTCTGGCTGTCACTAGCACCCATACTTTGGCTTATGGAAATTGAAATCCAGGGAACAGTGGCTATTTTCAAGTCCCTTCCCTTGGGTAAGGAGTGGAAATCTATTAATTTGTGCTAGGCCAACTAGCAAAATAGTTGGATTGTGGGAAATTTCAAAGTGAAAACAAGGGTCCCAGGAGGTGAGTCCTTTACATTATTTTGCTTAACAGAGAAAACGAAGCTGATTCCCACCTCCCCAGGAAGGTACACTATAAATCTCAGGCAATGTCTCAGCAACATTCCTGGAGGGGAAAAGGGAAAATTCATCAGGAATACCTGTAGCCCTGAATTTTACAATATATCATTTAAGAAAGTTCTAATTCACTCTGATGTAGCAGCACGGGCCTTTTTTGCTATTGCCCGCATCCCGGATCTCCCAACTTGGTGCCTTTTCACTGACTGCACCCCTCTCTTCCCCCGGCCAGGAATGCCTACCCTCACCTCTAGGCTTCCCTAGTTTTCTTCAAAATAACTCAAATTCATCTTCTGAAAGAGCCCTTTACCAGTCTTGCACACTGCTAGTGCCTTTCTCCTGATCACACACACACACACACACACACACACACACACACACACACACACACACACACAAAACACCACGCATAATCCATTCTGTCTCCTTCCCTAGGAAGTGAACTTTGACACAAAGTACTCTATTTGGGGCCTCTCTTTGTATCCCCAGTGCTTAGCCCTATATCTGGCAACTAGTATTTAATAAATGCTTGTTGATTGACTGAATGATTGATCCACTGTGTCACTACATTTGTAGAGCAAAGAATTGCCCTTTTACAGGTCTTGCATGATGTCGATTACCTCTTGTTTTCTCTCCTTTCACAGCTGGTGCCTCTGTGCATTTCATTAGGATATTATTTTTAGTGACTGACAATCATAGGAATCACTGAAAGCAATTTAAAAATTAAAAGGCAGCTGGACTTTACCATCCTTCCCCTCCTTAAAACTTACTAAAACGACCTTTAAAAGGTCTTTTATTAAGTTGGTATTGAGTTACCTTCAGTAGAGCAAAAGCCATTTGTTGGCCTTAATTAGCAAAGCTCTAAGAGTTCACTGCACCTGCACTGGCCACATTCACTTTATTTTCTTAGATTATTTGAGCTGAAAGGGACTTGTAGAGAGCATTTAGTCTAATTCCTCTATTTCATGGACGAATGAGATAGTTTGTCCCTATAGAAAGTTGCTATAGGAGGCCCCTAATGGGGTCCTGGGTGCAGCATCTGTGGGGGAGGGTGCTGTTAGAGTTCAGTGAAGGGGGAAATAATTGAGTTGTTATTTAGTCTATTTGTAAGGTTTAGTGTATTTAGCCTGCAGCAAAATCAGTGTGGGGGGTAATATTCAGATCATTTTATGCTCCACACACTAGAGATTTGGTGGTGAAATTATTTTCCCCATTCCCACCCCCAGCCAGAAACATAACCGTAAAGCTTAGAAGAGATCTTAGAAGTAATTTAGTACAATCCTTTTCTTTAACAGATGAAGAAATGAAAGCCCAGAGAATTTAAACACTTTCTCCCATGTCACACAGGTAGCCGAGCTAGATCTTGAGCTCACTTTATCTGACTCCAAATCTAGTACTTTTCTCCCCTATATTCGTATTTCTTTTTTAGACATACAGAGACTGAAATGATAGTGGGGGGAAACAAGTAAGAAATTTCTATCTGTGCCTAGAGCTTGAGTGAAAGATTAGAACTAGAGTAATATGGGTTGGCTCTTTAGGAGGTACAAGGGGAAGGGATTCTGGGAGAAATTCTGATGATGTAAAAAGCAAAAGATACTAATAAAAATTTATTTTTAAAGAGAACTGGAATTATAGAATTGGGTGCCATCTTAATGGGAGAAATGGAAGATAGAGTCTCTTAGAGGAATTTCTATGAGTTGGTATCATGATTATTGACCCAGTGTCATTCAGCACATAGGAAATTCTGGCAAAAGTGTTACATCTAAGGCTGAGTTGGAACAGCAGGCACAAAGCAAGGGTGATAAACCCATTACTCTTTTTCCCCTTCGTGACCTTCCGATTGTACGTGATGATGGCATTTTCCATGTGAGGCAACATACAAGGTTTAGGTCTGAAGATGTGGAAATTTTAAAAAGAAAGATCCCAAATTTCCACGATGGTTCTGGGAAGTTTGTTAAGATCTTTAAGGTATTTATAAAAGCCCATGACCCAGACTTTGAAGATTGCTGGTATGTGTTGGGGGGAGATCTTGTTGAATCATGATAGGGCCAAGTTTGTTGAGGAGACCAGGAACACAGAGGGGATAACACCATGGCCAGTAGCCTGGGAGGAACTGGACCTCAATTCAGTTCCAATATACTGAATGTTAAAACAGGCAAGAAAGTCATTAATAAAAATCATGGAGAAAAATTCACGGCGTCCAAATGCATGGTCTAAATTTGAGAGAATTCGGCAGATAGCACAAGAGACCCCAGCAACATTCCTAGATAGAATAATTAAGGCAGCCGAGATGTATTTAAATATGAATATATTGGAGGATACCACCGTGGACCATGTAAAAAGAATATTTGTTAGGAATTCTGTTCCCCAGGTTAAAAAGTTCTTTATAGATAATTACCCTGACTGGGAACTTTTGAGCCTGGATGAGTTAAAACAGAAAGCCACTTATGTGTTCGCACAGGAGAAAGAAAGGGGAAGTGATGAAAAAGATACCATAATTGAAAGCCTTGGGAAGCAGTTAAGGGAGGCAAATTCTAGAGCCAAAGAGAAGGAGATAAATGAAATCAAGTTATGAATTTGGAGGATTTATGGGAGAAATGGAAGATAGAATCTCTTGGAGGAATTTCTATGAGCTGTTATCATGACCCAATGTCATTCAGCTCTTAATTTAGGGGGGTAACATGCAGAATAGTTAGGGGGGGAGAAAGGGATGTGAGGAAGACAATCCCTGAGTTATGAATGTGGAGGGTTTATGGGAGAAATGGAAAATACAGTCTCTTGGAGGAATTTCTATGAGTTGGTATCATGATTATTGACCCAATGTCATTCAGCTATTAATTTAGGGGAGTAACGTGCAGAATAGCTAGGGGGGAATAAAGGGATGTGAGGAAGAAAATCCCAGAGTTATGAATTTGGAGGATTTAAGTACAATAGTAAGGAAAAATAGCATTATGGACAGCTAGGTGGCTCAGTAGATTGAGTGTCATGCCTGGAGTTGGGAGAGTTTGGGTTCAAATCTGGCCTCAGATACTTTCTAGTTGTGTGACCCTAGGCAAGTCACTTAACCCTGTTTGCCTAGCCCTTGTTCTTTTGTTTTAGAGTGGTAACTAAGACAGAAAGGCAGGGTAAAAAAAAAAGAGTAGGATTAAAGAAAGTATGGAAGGATCATATGATTATGAATAGAGAGTTGGAATGGACCTTGAAGGTAGTCTAGTCCAAGACTCTTATTTTACAGATGAGGTAACTGAGGCTTCAACCAACTAAATGTGTGATCACACAAGTGTTAAGTGGAAGAGCTAGACTTCAAAGCCAGGTCTTTTGGTTTCAAATGCACTGGAATATATATAAAAGATATTCTGTATGCACAGTCTCTCATGTCTGCTAAGCTGAAGAAAATGTGCTTCATTATTAGTTCTTCAAGTAGAAATTGGTCATTCCAATGAATCAGGATTCTATTGGTGACATAGTAACTTTTTCTTTTCTCCAACTTCTCAATTCAGGATTTTTTCCTTGAGAACACAGTTCAAATCTGATCATGGAGGTGAATGGAAAGAGGGGGTTGAGATTTACTTTATAGAATTTCATTTTATGGCCAAATTTTCTGGAATGTCACTTTTGTTGAAACCAGTTTAAAGTCATTTAAAATTTTGCCAGGAGTTTGTTTTGAAGACATCCAGAAACAGAAATGCTCTCTGGCCAATGAGACAAAGGGTTTTAGAATTGTCTGTATCTAAGGCTAGCTGGCAAAGTTCCTAGCTGTTCAGAATGTGCTAAGGGAAATGTTTAATGAGTTTTAAAACTTAACCTTTATTTGCTAATAAGGTATTGATTAGGAAGGTGGAGGGAAGCTTGGAGCCCTATAGTTCAAAAAGAAAAAAAAATCCTCCTACTCCCTGAGAAAGCTTCTCATACTGGGGAAGAAAAAAATCCAATAGCTGTTTTTTGAATTTTCAGATTGAAGATGCAGTTACATAATTTGTTTTCTCTCTTACTCCTGCTTCTGCCTTGTACATGGAAAGTTAGGAGAAGCAAAAGTTGGAAAAAAGAAACTAAGTATTAATTTTTCTCTCCCTTTCCTCCTCCATCTCCTATTCATCCTCTGAAATGGAAGGAATGAAGCAGAAATCATATCAAAGCTATGGAAGAAGCTATGGGAGCCTTTACTTCAAATGAGATGAACTCACAAGATCTGGAGCTCAGAGGATATTTAGAAGAAATTTTTTTCCAATTCTCTCATTTTGCAGATGAATAAACTGAGGTTTAAAGAAGCAAAATTACTTACCCAAGGTCACACAGGAAATATATAGCACAGCTTGTAATTAAGCTGAGGCCATCTGACTTCAGAGGTTTCCATTAGACCAGACATGTCAAACTCAAATAGAAATTTGGGTCACTAAACGATACATAAGGTTCCCTGTAGGCCGCATATTGACTTGGAAAACCATATGCTAGCATTATTTATGTTTTACATTCTAATCTGGGTTGTACAGCACTTGGGAATGTTGAGGGCAACCCAGATGTGGTGCATTTGACACATCTTTACTGCATCAGGACTCTGAATTATTCTGAAGATGTCGACATTAAAAGCATGTGAAAGAGAGAGAAAAACAAAATTAAAAGATCTATATCTTCAGAACTAAACTCATGTAGCAACCCTACCTGGACCACTTTCTCCACTTGGCTCTTGAATTGTCAGGTTGCTTCTTCAAGTTCTAGTGGTAGTGGAGAGAGTGTGTTTGCTCATATACCCCCATCATTAGGCTTCCCATCTAAGAGTCTATCAATAGATACAATTAGCTGTCAAAAAAGGTATTTACTAAAATGGCATGGTTAAAGGAAAAAAAGTAGTTTAAAAACATACCCTCCCTATATAAACTTTGAGGAATAATCTTGGGCAAATACACTTAGTATCTATAGGAAAAGTAGGCACATACTTAAGAGTACAATATAAGAAAAACTTAGGGAACATATTTTGCCAAGGAAATTCACACCTCAAGAACAATAGGTTCTTGAGGTTCTTTCTCTCATTGTATAGTCCTTTCTATGGTACAACTCTTGATAGCTATGGCTTCCTTCTATCTAACTCACAGCTACTCTTTTCTCTGCTGCCACCAGACACTTTCCTGGAAACTGCTTCTAGCCTGGAGTGACTGCTTCTATGTATCTCAGTCTGTCACAAGTGTCTATATCTTTGATGGAGAGCATGTCTCCTTCTGGTAAAAAGCTCCACAGGTAGATGCCATGACCATTGGGAGGGAGAGAAAATATTCTTTCTCTTCCATCCCAAGAAAGATTTCCTCCTAGGGATGAAGTTTTACTTGATTATTGGTTACTTCCAGAATGTCCTTGACTCTCCTGAACTCTCAAAGTTGTTAACTGCTTCCAGGTTTAGCTATTTGAATACCTTCATACAATATAAAAAGAAAAGTAAAAATTCTTTTTAATTGCATCAGGGAAAAGTGTTCACTTTTCATAAAGATCTAATTAGGTGTTAACTCTTTTACATATTAACACTTTGTCATTTATGATTATACGCTGTGATTATATCAGGTGAATGGGTTGGTAGAGGAGAAGGAGAAATCAAATCTCCTCTCCCTTATACTTAAAAATATGAGCAGAGAAAACATTGATCATGTATTTAACAAAACATTAACTACTTTTTCTAAAACATGGAATTAGTTTCCAATATTTCTTTAGAAATAGGTGATTAGAATGTACCTTTCCTATGCTGGAAAGAGGAGGAAAAAAAAAAAAAAGAAAGTCTATTGATGAGGATGTATACTTTCCTTAAACTTCCTTGAATGGCCAGAAGAGAGATAAAGGAGACTAGGTCAAATTAAAGAAAGTATATCTTCATATCTATCTATCTGTCTATCTGTCTATCTATCTATCTATCTATCTATCTATCTATCTATCTATCTAAAAAAAAGTACATCTGGTCCAACTAGCAGAGTCATTTTTCAGAGTAGGAAATTGAGGCTCAGGTAGATGAAAAAATTTTCCTCTTGTCATATTACAAGAATATGATTGGTATCGATTTCAAACTCAGATCACTTGACTCCATCTTACTTTCAACTATGCCATATTACCTAGACATTCAGTATGCATATATATTGCATACTTTGTATGAAGGACATCTTTGAATGGATTGTGTCAAGAGGATAGAATGGCAGCAATAGAGAGAGGAGATCATGAGACAGGAGGAAGGGTGATATCCCCTCCCACTGCCCCCTGGACTGCCCCCCCCCCCCGTGGGTGGCCAAGGCAAAATAGAAAGTCACAGTTGGCTCCTGAGATGTAATGTGTAAGAGTTCGTGGGTGGAGAAAATTTTTGATAAACTGAGGCAAGAGTAGATTTCACTCTCTTCTCTTCTGTGTTTGTTGCTGGCTGGAGTAGGCTAAATGGAGTAGCAAGAAAAATAATCTATATATCTCTCCCATTTTTCCATCTTTTTTCCCTACTACTTTTGAATTAATAAAATATTAATTTATAGGCACTCATAATTTTCCCTCTTACAACTTAGAAGAGTAATAATAATAGATAGCATTCATACAGGGCTTCAAGGTTTGTGAAATAATTTGTATATGTTATTGAGCTTGAGTCTTACAACAACCTCAAGAGGTAAATGCTATAGATTAAATTATTCCTATTTTATAGATGAGGAAATTGAATCCTCTAGTGATTAAATTACTTTCCCATGGTCATATGCTAATATTTAGTAAAGGTGTGTTTTGAAGCCAGGTTCCCTTATTCAAAGACCATACTTTTTCTAATGGTTTAATATGTCCCACATCCATTGTTTAGCCCATGTGATTTGTCTATTTTCTTATACATCCTGGAAAATGGATCTACTCAATATTCTAGTGACTTCCTTTAAACATTTCATGAGTACCAATGTAACATTCGGATTGTCTATCTGTTACCATCTGTCCTACTATATCCACTTTTCCTGTCTTGTTTTTCTTGAAGGACATAAATCTATTCCATAGAATCTCTCTATAAAAGCAAACCAAAGAGAAAAAAATCAAATACATCCATATATTTATTTATTTATTTTAAAAAAGGAAGAAAAAACCCTTACTTTTCATCTTAGAATTAGTTCCAAGGCTGAAGAGTGGTAAAGGCTAGGAAGGGAAAAGGTGTTAAGTGACATATTCAAGGTCACATAGCTAGGGACTGTGTGATGTCAAATTTGAATCCAGGACCTCCCATCTCTATCCACTGAGCTGTCCCTAATATATTCATTTAAATGAAGAAAAAAATCAACAACCTAGGCATCTAGACTCATCTATAACAGGTCCAGGACTGTAGTTAAATAATATAGAAGCAAAATAACATACAATCTAAAATGGAAGATGGCAACTTAACAAGAAAAATCAGACTGAATAATTTTAGGTCCCTGAAGAGCAGTTTTTCCTTTTCTTATATTAATCAATATTTTTGCCTGAATTACCTTGATAATTGAAATCGGCCTGATCCAGGTCTCCCTGAACTACTCCATCTCCCCTCAACCACTGAGGGCAACATTGGTTTATCCTTTGGTGAGCTTTTCTCCAGAAATCTCACTTGACTAAGTACCCTCAATGTGAGGCAGCCATCCTCACGGTAACCTCAGCTCAGCTTTTGACTTCCTGGAGGACTTGGCCACCTTAATCTCCTATTAGCATCCTTCCCCCTTTGTAGTTCCTTTCCTGCCTGTCTGCCGATTTGAATGTAAGTTCCTTGCGGGGAGGGATTGTTTTTCTTTTTTGCTCGCATTTGCATTCCCAGATATTGCTTATCACACAATAAGCTTCGTCTATCTTTTTTTTTTCTTCCAGTTTTCCTATTGCCTATGCTTTTCATCAACAGCGGAAAGTGGAAAGCTGAGATTATCCCGCCTTTCCCTTCCCTCTCTAATCTATCTGACACCCTCGAAAGAGGGAAGCGTTATCACCAGGAGAGTCTTTCAAGAATTAAGCTCGAGCAGGAGAGGCTGAGTTCAAACAACTCTCCAGAGAAGCAGTCGGGAGACGTGTGCTTTTTGAGGTGTAACTTCAGTATCACAGTCACAGAAAGCTGGTGTCTGCCTAGATTTGAAATGTCCTTCCCAACTTGCCGCCTGAACTCAACCAGGGAGCACTTGCTTATCTCTATGAGCCATGTATTCTTAATGCTCTTTTTTATCTCTTGTCATCCAGCTGTTTTCCTCTCTCATCACAATTAGGGGGGGTGGAATGAGTCTCAGCAGTGCCCCAATTTGAGACCACCTAAGGACTCTGATTTACATTCTTTGACCTTCAAACACTCTGATCCTTGTGTGAGTAATAAATTCCCCCCTGTGATGCCACAACGGCAACAGAAGTTGGGGGTAGGGGGGTTTACTCTAAAGATTCCACCAAATCGTTTGCAAAGACCAATCACAATAACCCCATCAGAGTCCAATTGTGATATCTTACCTTTTACTGGAAGGAACCCGGTGTTTTCAAAGGCTATAATCAGGTTATAGGCTGAAAAGATATTTCATACTAGCCTTGCTATAGCTAAATTCAGAGATATGAGCCGTTAGGCTATTAAACTTGGGGATAAATGTCTACTACACCTAGAATGATTGTGATTCATGTAGAAGGGAGAAATACATAATATCCCAACACTAAAATGGCTGTGGGATCTCATCAAAGAGTATTTCCTCCAAAAACATAGATGGTGAGTCATCTGTACCTGCCCATTCTATGATATTCTTGTTTATGCCCTACCATAGGTAAGCCACAAGAGGGGCCACTGGAAGTGTCAGGAAACATCAGCATGTTCTCTTGATTTTTCAAGGGAGCCTTCAAACTGTCTAATGGCTATAACTCGTTCTTACTCTAAAATGAATTATCAAATTTTTCATCATTTTTCATGCTACACAAAGTAGTTGTCAAACTCTGTTGCCCATTGAATTTTATTTTATTTTTTTAAATAACATTTTATTTTCCTCCAATTACATGAATAAATAATTTTTAAAATTCTTAAAAAAAATTTTAAGTTCTGAATTCTCTCCTTCCCTGTTCCCATTCCTCTTTCCCTCTCCTCCCTCCTGCCTGAGATGGTAAGCAATCTGATACAGATTTTACATATTCGATCATGTAAAATCTTTTGCCATATTAGTCCTTTTGTGAAAGAAAACTAGAATAAAAACAAAACAAAAGTAAACAAAAAAAATGAAGAAAGCGAAATAGCTTTGGTCTGGATTCAGACTCCACCGATTCTCTAGAGGCAGATGATATTTTGCATCATGAATCCTTTGGCATTGAGTTGGCTTTGTGTTATTGGAAATTTGGGGTTCTCTGAAATACATTTCCTGTGAGCCCACTGGCTTCCTGACTTTACATGATGATGTAGACAGTTACATGATGATGTAGACAGAATGATAAAATTGAGTGGCTGGAAATGCACTTCCGGTTTTGTTCTCTTGGCTATCTTGATGTCCAATCCACCATGGGGAGAGGAGGTAACAGTGGGTCTCTTAAACTGACTTAGCTAGCATAGCATGTGGCTTCATTTTCTAATGGCTACTAATAAATCTTTAAAAACCCATAATATTCTTTTTTTTAAACATTTATTAATATTCATTTTTAACATGGTAGCATGATTCATGCTCCTACTTTCCCCTTCACCACCCCCACTTCCCCCATCCTTGGCCAATGCACATTTCCACTGGTTTTAACATGTGTCCTTGATCAAGACCTATTTCCAAATTGTTGATAGTTGCATTGATGTGGTAGTTTCGAGTCTACATCCCCAATCATGTCCACCTCAACCCATGCGTTCAAGTAATTGTTTTTCTTATATGTTTCCTCTCCTGCAGTTCTTCCTCTGAATGTAGGTAGCATTCTTTACCATAAATCCCACAGAATTGTCCTGGGTAATTGCATTGCTGCTGGTACAGAAGTCCATTACATTTGATTTTACCATAGTATATCAGTCTCTGTGTACAGTGTTCTTCTGGCTCGGTTCCTTTCACTCTGCATCAATTCCTGGAGGTCTTTCCAGTTCACCTGGAACTCCTCCAGTTTATTATTCCTTTGAGCACAATAGTATTCCATCACCAGCATATACCACAGTTTGTTCAGCCATTCCCCAATTGAAGGACATACACTCCTTTTCCAGTTCTTTGCCACCATGAAAAGTGCAGCTATAAATATTTTCATACAAGTCTGTTTATTTATGATCTCTTTGGGGTACAAACCCAACAATGGTATAGCTGGATCAAAGGACTGGTATTTTTTTATAGCCTTTGAGCATAGTACCAAATTGCCAGCCAGAATGGCTGGATCAGTTCAAAACTCCACCAGCAATGCATTAATGTTCCAATTTGGCCACATCCCCTCCAGCATCAATTACTCTCCCCTTCTTTCATTTTAGCCAATCTGCTAGGTGTGAGGTGATACCTCAGAGTTGTTTTGATTTGCATTTCTCTAATTTTTAGAGATTTAGAACACTTTCTCATGTGCTTATTAATACTTTTGATTTCTTTATCTGAAAATTGCCTATTCATGTCTCTTGCCCATTTATCAATTGGGGAATGGCTTGATTTTTTATACAATTGATTTAACTCCTTGTATATTTGAGTAATTAGACCCCTGTCAGAGTTTTTTGCTATAAAGATTTTTTCCCAATTTGTTGTTTCCCTTCTAATTATGACTACATTGTTTTTGTTTGCACAAAAGCTTTTTAGCTTAAAATAATCAGAACCATTTAATTTACATTTTGTAATTTTCTCTAACTCTTGCTTGGTTTTAAAATCTTTCCTTTCCCAGAGATATGACAAGTATACTATTCTGTGTTCACTTAACTTATTTATAGTTTCCCTCTTTATATTCAAGTCATTCACCCATTCTGAATTTATCTTGGTGTAGGATGTGATATGTTGATCTAAACCTAATCTCTCCCATATTGTTTTCCAAATTTCTTGATAGGTATGGCGCTAAATAGATAAATTAATTTAGGTAGAATGGTCATTTTTATGATGTTAGCTTGTCCTACCCATGAGCAATCAATGGCTTTCCAATTGTTGAGATCCAGTTTTATTTGTTTGGAAAGTGTTTTGTAGTTGTTTTCATATAATTGCTGTGTTTGTTTTGGTAGATAGATTCCTAAGTATTTTATATTGTCTAGGGTGATTTTAAATGGTGTTTCTCTTTCTACCTCTTGCTGCTGTGATGTGTTGGAAATATATAGAAATGCTGATGATTCATGTGAATTTATTTTGTATCCTGCAACTTTGCTAAAGTTGTTGATTATTTCTACAAGCTTCTTACTTGATTCTCTAGGATTTTTTAAGTAGACCATCATATCATCTGCAAAGAGTGATAGCTTAGTCTCCTCCTTGCCTATTTTGATACCTTCAATTTATTTTTCTTCTCTAATTGCTACTGCTAGTGCATCTAGTACTATGTTGAATAATAGAGGTGATAATGGGCATCCTTGTTTCACTCTTGATCTTATTGGGAAGGCTTCTAATTTATCCCCATTGCATATAATGCTTGTTGATGGTTTTAGGTATATACTGTTTATTATTTTTAGGAAAGGTCCTTCTATTACTATGCTTTTCAATGTTTTCAATAGGAATGGATGCTGTATTTTGTCAAAGGCTTTTTCAGCATCTATTGAGATAATCATGTGATTTTTGTTTGTTAGAATGTTGATATGGTCAATTATGTGGATGGTTTTCCTAATGTTGAACCATCCTTGCATTCCTGGTATAAATCCCACCTGATCATGGTGGATGATCTTCTTAATTACTTGCTGGAGTCTCTTTGCTAGTATTCTATTCTTTTTGCATCTATGTTCATTAGGGAGATTGGTCTATAGTTTTCTTTCTCTGTTTTTGATCTACCTGGCTTTGGAATCAGTACCATATTTGTGTCATAAAAGGAATTTGGTAGGACTCCTTCTTTGCTTATCACATCAAATAATTTATATATTATTGGGATTATTTACTCTTTGAATGTCTGATAGAATTCACTTTTGAATCCATAAGGCCCTGGCGATTTTTTCTGAGGGAGTTCTTTGATGGCTTGTTAAATTTCTTTTTCTGATATGGGATTATTTAGGTATTCTATTTCTTCTGCTGTTAATCTAGGCAATTTATATTTTTGTAAATATTCATCCATATCTCCTAAATTATTATATTTATTGCCATATAATTGGGCAAAATAGTTTTTAATGATTGCCTTAATTTTCCCTCCATTAGAGGTGAGGTCTCCCTTTTCATCTTTAATACTGTCAATTTGGGTTTTTTCTTTCCTTTTTTTTTATTAGATTGACCAGTACTTTGTCTATTTTATCTGTTTTTTCAAAATACCAGCTTCTACTCTTATTAATTAATTCAATAGTTCTTTTACTTTTGATTTTATTAATTTCTCCCTTGATTTTTAGTATTTCTAATTTAGTTTTCATGTGGGGATTTTTTATTTGCTTGCTTTCTAATTTTTTGAGTTGCATGCCCAATTCATTAATCTCTGCCCTCCTTAATTTGTTAATATATGCATTCAAGGATATAAATTTCCCCCTGAGTACTGCCTTGGCTGCATCCCACAGAGTTTGGTAGGATATCTCATCATTGTCATTCTCTTCAATCAAATTCTTGATTGTTTCTAAGTTTTCTTCTTTGACTAATTGGTTTTGGAGAATCATATTGTTTAATTTCCAATTGGCTTTTGATTTGCCTGTACAGGTGCCCTTACTAATTATTATTTTTATTGCATTATGATCTGAGAAGGTTGCATTTATTATTTCTGCTCTTTTGCATTTGTTTGCAATGTTTCTATGCCCTATTACATGGTCTATCTTTGTGAATGTACCATGTGCAGCTGAAAAGAAGGTGTATTTCTTTTTGTCCCTATTTAGTTTTCTCCACATATCAATTAAATCTAATTTTTCTAGGACTTCATTCACCTCTCTTACCTCTTTCTTATTTATTTTTTGGTTTGATTTATCTAGATCTGAAAGAGGAATATTTAGATCTCCCACTATTATGGTTTTACTATCTATTTTCTTCTTGAGCTCTGCCAGTTCTCCTTTATGAATTTCAATGCTATGCCACTTGGTGCATACATATTGAGCAGTGTTATTTCCTCATTGTCTATACTGCCTTTAATCAGGATGTGATGACCTTCCCTGTCTTTTTTAATCATACCTATTTTTACTTTGGTTTTGTCAGAAATCATAATAGCCACTCCTGCCTTCTTTTTCTCATTTGATGCCCAAAAGATTTTGCTCAAGCCCTTAACCTTAAACTTGTGTATGTCCACCTGCCTCATATGTGTTTCTTTTCGACAACATATGGTAGGATTTTGGTTTCTAATCCACTCTGCTATTTGCTTCCATTTTATGAGTGAGTTCATCCCATTCACATTCAGAGTTATAATTATCAGTTGTGCATTCACTGACATTTTTGTATCTTCCCCTAGTCCTACTCCTTCTTCTTACCCTATTTCCTTTTAAACCAGTGGTATGCTTTAAGCCAGTATCCCTTATCCCCTCCCTTGATAAACTTCCCTTTCTACCCCCTCCCTTATTATTCCCTTCTTTTTATTTTTAAAGGCCTAATGAATTCCCTCCCTATTCTTCTCCTCTCCCTTTTTTGACCTCCCCACTCCCCTGCTCCCCTTGGTTTTTCCCTTCTGACTTTCTCAGTAGGGTTAGATTCAGTTTTATATCACAATGGATAGTATAGCTACTCTTCCCTCTCTGGGTTGATTGCACTGAGAGTAAGGTTTAAATATTACCTCTTAATGCTCTCTTCCTCTCCTTCTTATAATAGTATTTATCCTCTCTCCTTCCCATGCCCTCTTTCTGTGTAATAGAATATCCTATTTTTCTTATTCACTCAAGTTTCTCTTGGTGTCCCCTACTATTCACCCCCCTCTTTCCCACCCCTCATATCATCTTAGACCATTTAGTATTCCACCCTCTCCCTATGAATTATTCTTCTGATTACTATAATAGTGAATACTATAATAGTGAATAGAGTTCACTACAGAGAATTATACATAGCATTTCTCCACATAGGAATACAGATAATTAGATTTTATTGAAGCTCCTAAAGAGGCAAATTTAATAATTATGGGTTTTCTTTCTTTCCCCTCTGTTTCTTATTTACCTTTTCATGTTTCTCTTGATTTTTGTGGTTAGATATCAAACTTTCCATTTAGACTTGGTCTTTTCTGTTCAAATACTTGGAAATCTTCAATTTTGTTGAATGCCCACACTTTCCCCTGGAAGTATATAGTCAGTTTTGATGGGTAGTGATCCGTGGTTGAAGGCCCAATTCTCTTGCCTTTCTGAATATCATATTCCAAGATTTGCAGTCTTTTAGTGTGGAGGCTACCAGATCCTGTGTGATCCTGATTGGTGCTCCTTGATATTTGAATTGTCTCTGGCTTCTTGTAAGATTTTTTCTTTTACTTGGAAGCTCTTGAATTTGGCTATTATATTTCTGGGGGTTGTTTTTTCTGGGTCTAGTGTAGAGGGTGATCTATGGATCCTTTCAATGTCTATATTGCCCTCTTGTTGTAGGACTTCAGAGCAATTTTGCTGAATAATTTCCTTTAGTATGGAGTCCAAATTTCTATTAATTTCTGCTTTTTCAGGAAGACCAATGATTCTCAAATTGTCTCTTCTAGCCCTGTTTTCTTGATCTGTCAATTTCTCATTGAGATATTTCATGTTTCCTTCTATTTTATCAGTCTTTTGACTTTGTTTTATTTGTTCTTCCTTTCTTGAGAGATCATTAGCTTCTAATTGCTCAATTTTAGCCTTTAGGGACTGGTTTTCGGTTATAATCTTTTGATTTTCCTTTTCAATCTGGTCATTTCTGGTCTTCAGTTGACTTGCCTCACTTTCCAATTGCAAAATTCTGCCTTTTAAATTGTTATTTTCTTGCCAGATCTATTCCATCTTTCTTATCATCTCAGATTTGAACTCTTCAATAGCTTGTGACCAGTTTTCATTATTTTGGGAAGGTTTGGATATGATTACTTGTTTGTTATCCTCTGCTTTGCTCTGCTTTCTGGACTTTCTCTGTGTAAAAGTTGTCCAGTGTTACAGATTTCTTCTTGATGATCTTTCTCTTTTGGGGTTCTTTAGAATGGCTTGCCATTGTTAGCCCTGTGCCCTCTCAGGTTTTTCCTCACACCCAGAGTCTGTTTGTGCTCTCTAGGCTCCTGAAGTCTCAGATCTCCTTGTTCTCAGGGTCAACCCTCCTGGTGGTCCCCTTGTTTGTTCCTCTCTCTGAGGCTCCTTTAAAAGTTTCAGGCCACTGTTTCCATAGTCATGCACCCCTCTGCATTGGGTCCTCACTCAAGGTCCACTCCTATGCTCAGGATCTGAGTCCTCTCCTGTGCTCAGGATCCATGGACTCAAGAGTCTGCAGTTGAGCCTGTGCTCAGGGTCTGTGTTAAAAGTCCGCGCGCATTCTTTAGCCTCTTGGGGTCTGAAGTATTGCTGCTCTATGGAACAGGCCCTGGTGACCTCAGGTAGCTTCCAAGGACTTAATGGGTGCCCCAAACTTGCTCTAGCTTTTGTGAGCTGGCTTTGGCACTGTAGATGGTGTGGGGTGGGGGAGGGGGTTACTCAACTTGCATTTTAGTGAGAGCTGTTTCACCCCCTTATAGCATGGAAATGCCCCAATTCCACGTACCTACAATGCTGTGCCCTGTTGTGGAGTCCCTTCATTCCTCTGGATTTGTTTTTATGCCTTCTTGAGGGGTCCTATATTTTTTGGTTAGGAGAGGTGAAGCAGCTGCTTTTTACTCAGCTGCCATCTTAACCAGGAACTGAAGAGTCCATAATATTCTTAAAGTTATCCTTTTATAAATTAATTTTATTTCTTACAGCTACATTGCTGGGAATAGCTAAGTCATTCACAGTTGCACAACATATAATATTGCTGTTACTATACAACATTTTCCTAGTTCTGCTCACTTCACTTTGCATCATTTCATGTTAAGTCTTTCCAAATTTTTCAAAAATCATCCTGTGTATTATAAATATAAAAAATGATAAAGGCTGGTATAAATATACATATTAGTATTTTAATTAAAGCCATGCTGATAGATAATTAGACCATGTGCTTGTAAGCATTCAAAACTGCCGCCCTCACCATTACTGTCTCCTGTTTCCTGTCTCGAGTCTGCTGGCCAAGAGAGAGCCTCCCTCCTAACCCAGGAGATTATAAACTCCTCTCTGAGTCGACGTAGGCCTCCCCATGCCCAAAGAACCAGAAACGGAAACCCGTTGGACCACGGGAAATGTAGTTTGATACATTTTCCAAATTTCACTTTTACAATTCCCTGTGAGGTCCGGCAAAAAAAAGGTTAGTCCTTTTTCTTTGCTGGACCTGTAAAAATAAACAACTTCTAAAATTTTCAGGAATTTGGGGATAAAAGAAATAGATGAACAAATGGTTAAAATTAGCTGCGTTGACAAAAAACCAATTTGGGGGCAGTCCCCTTTGGTATAACAGTGTACAATTAAAACAATACATATTCAATTTCAACTCCCCATAGTTCAATCAACTGCACCCCAAAGTTCAATGTTTGGTCTTCATGGTACAGTGAAGACTTTTCAGACATCTTCATGGTGTCTTCACCAAAACAAGTTCGTCGTCTGGATTTTGGGGAGATGGCAAGATCCTTATCCTGAAATTATTCTCAAGAGAATTTTAACTTTACATTATAGATTACAAAACATACATTTTCTTCTAAGATTTATACAATTCCCCGTGAAATTACTCCTAAAAGAGTTAAATATACATATATTTTTACATTATTGAATTTTAAAAAACTTAACAGATATCCCCGTGAGGTAAATCTTAAACACACCTTTTTTCCCAAAAAAAAGTACCTCAGGTCAGCTAAGGATGGCAAAATACAAAAAATAAAATTCAAGAAAAAAAAAAAGAAGAAAATATTAACTTGTGAATGAAATGTAAAATGTGCAAAAAATCTGGGGAAAAGAAACTTAGACCTTTGAATGAAGGTCTAATTAAAGTGAATTCAGCAAATTGCAATTACCCATTCAGGGCCAGGACTTAAGCAAAATGTCTCTCTCTGATCTGACTTATCATCAGCTTTTTAGGGAAGTGAGCCAAATAAATAACCAATCTTAGGTGCTTTCTAGGAATCTAAGTCGAGGGGACCCACGTCCTCTAAAGTTTTAGAAAAGACTGGGACTCCAGGACTCAACCCCCAATTTCCAAGCCCTAAAGTATTGGCATAGAACTGCTGCAATTATGCAGATCTTAGTCAGTCAAGTCTCTGACCATGTGCTTTCTTTAGCACTATTAACGGCTTTCATATTCCCTTCTGGAATCAGAGAGGCATTTAAATCACAGTCCTATAGGCTCAGGTATTTGCTGTAGAATCAGAAAAAGGATAAATAATGATTATATATGTACTTCCAGTACAAGATGA
>NC_058135.1:105932815-105980386 GCF_016433145.1 Gracilinanus agilis
AGAAGGGTTATGTTACCCAAAAATGAGATTCTCTGTGAGAGAAAGTGGATTTTACAGAATAGCAGATTCACAATGCACATTCAAATAGAGTACCATTATTTCCAATAGCACATTTTAAAACAATGATGTTTAAAATTATTTTCTTGTTACAACTTTAAATCTTGGCTAAGAGTTTCTCAACAAACCCTGTTATTGTTTCCATAGCAAAACATGATATTTAAAAAAAGAAACCTTCTGGATAAGAATATACAGGAGCTCCTTGGCTTCCTGTTTTAAAAAATCCAGGGTAGGAAATGCTTCTACCTATTTAAGGCAATAATTTCTTTTATAATAAAATATATAAAAGCTTTATCCTTTAAGACAACAATTCTTAAGGATTTAAAGTAAAAGTTAAAAGATCTCTTGTAAAATTACAAGGTAATATTCAAAGCATGGAACTTTCAAGGTTCTTTACCAAGACAGAATAAATTTTTAAAAGGCATGTACTCTATAAGATGTTCATAGGTGGTACATATAATCGCATTGTTTCTGATACAGTAAGCTTTAAGTAAATTAGGAAATATAATAACATCATAAGCAGAAACTTCATTAGCGTAAAATGATTCAGTGCAACAGGAAAATCAACAAAATAAGCAAGATTAATTTACAAAACTAATTAGCAAAATACAGTAAGATACAGTCTCTTTAAAAGTCATTCAGTTCTGAAAGGTGTTTGTTTTTTTTTTTTATAATCAGTCTTTGCTCAAAGTTCTGAGCAGGTATGGGGTGAAATTTCTCCCCTGAGTTCAGTTTTTAATCACAAGCAAGTCTGAATAGGCCATTCGGCCCCATTAAGGGTAAACGCTAGGTCCACATGGGGTCAGGTCATTGGGTTCGGGGCTAGAGAAAAAGTTTTGTAGAAAATCCCACGTGTAGAGTTTGTGTGGGTGGCTAAATTAGGTCTTTTGAGAAACATGTGGAAGGCTAGAATGTCTCCTATAAGAAAGTAGAGAGAAAGGGGAATACTACCCAAATTGTTTGCAGCAGAGCTGAAGCAGTCTCTGGAGGTGGAGATCTTGGCAAAGGCAGCAGCCCGGGTCATCTCTGTTGGAGCTCGGGGTTCTGGAGTGGAACTAGCAGGATCAGCAGTCAGGATTGGAGATCACAGGGACTGGAACGCTGGCAGGCTTGCAGGCTTTCAGCGCGGCAGGAATGGAGATCAAGTCAGGAGTCAGGAGATCGGCTGTGAGACGAAACTGGCTGGGCTCCAGCAGTCCATCAGTGCCAGCAAGGGCCACCAGGCCCGGGGCATTGAGCAAAATAATTCGCAGCCCAGCGGCAATTAAAACCATTGTCTCTCTTCCCTGTAAAACAGCCTCTAGGCTGGGGAAAATCGGGAGAGGACTGGGCAAGGAAAAAGATTGTTTCTGAGACTCTGGGTCCCAGAGCCCCATGGCTTCTTCTTAGGCTATATAGAAAATTGAAAATTCGATTTCCAAACTTCGTAAGGTTGCCATAATTATAAATATGAAAAATAATAAAGGCTGGTATAAATATATATATTAGTATTTTAATTAAAGCCATGCTGATAGATAATTAGACCATGCGCTTGTAAGCATTCAAAACTGCCGCCCTCGCCATTACTGTCTCCTGTTTCCTGTCTCGAGTTTGCTGGCCAAGAGAGAGCCTCCCTCCTAACCCAGGAGATTATAAACTCCTCTCTGCGTCGACGTAGGCCTCCCCATGCCCAAAGAACTGGAAACGGAAACCCGTTGGACCACGGGAAATGTAGTTTGATACATTTTCCAAATTTCACTTTTATAGTATTTCTTAAAACACAATAGTGTCCCATTACAATCATATACCAATACTTATTTGACCATTCTCCAATTGATGGGCATCCCCTCACTTTCCAGTTCTTTGCCTCCACAAAAACAAGTGCTATGAATATTTTCTTCAATACCAGAAATAGTAGTGATATTGCTGGTTTAAGGATATACACAGTTTTAGAATATTTTGAGAATAGTTCCAAATTGCTCTCCAGAACAGTTAAATCATTTCACAACTTCCCCAACAGTGCATCAATGGCTCAGTTTTTCTACTTCCCCTCTAATATCCTTTCATTGTCCTTTTCTATCAAACTAGCCAATCTGATATGTGTGAGATGGTACCTCAGAGTTGTTTTAATTTGCATTTCTCTAATTCAAAGTGATTTAGAGCATTTATTCACATGACTATAGATAGCTTAGATTACTTCATTTGAATATTCTTTGACCATTCATCAATTGTGGAATTCTAGTCTGGGTTTGGGACTAGGACTTAATTCACACCTTGGGGTGGATGATAGTAGTAAGTACTAAGTACTGATCTTTTTGCCTAAAGCTCAGGGCAGAGCTCCAAGACAGGATAATCAAGGGTTTGCCTGATTGAAATTTGAGCCTAAGACTGAGGCTAGAATTTGTTCAGTTCCTGACCTGATCAAGATCAGAGTGAGAT
This sequence comes from Gracilinanus agilis, assembly GCF_016433145.1. Classification (NCBI taxonomy): domain Eukaryota; kingdom Metazoa; phylum Chordata; class Mammalia; order Didelphimorphia; family Didelphidae; genus Gracilinanus; species Gracilinanus agilis. The sequence continues at coordinate 105,935,291 of NC_058135.1, forward strand.
CAAAAGTTCACACCTAAGCCTGAGACAAGTCTTTAAGGTATCAGGATCATAAGGGCCAATTGAATCAAGAGAGGGAGGAGCTCTTAGAGTTCTCAGCCATCAAACCATCACATCATCTCCCCAAGCCTACCTATAATTAGATAGGGAAAATGAGCAAATAACAACAAAAAGCACCTAACTCTACCTCTAAAGAATTTTTATGGAGAAAAAGAGCAAGGTACAGACACAGAAGAGGTCAGTGAAAGCAAAGGAAACACACCCAAAGTACAAAAGAAAAATATGGATTGAACACAGATTCTGGAAGAATTCAAAAAAGGACTTCAAAAACCAATTAAGAGAGGCAAAGGAAAAGTGGGAAAGAGAAAAAAGGGATGCAAAGAGAAATGAAAGGGATGTAAGACAAAATGGGCCAATTGAAAAAGGAGAACCAAAAACTGACAGAGGAAAATTAGTTCTTAAAAATCAGAATTGACCATCTGGAAACTAATGATTTCATGCAAAACCAAGAAACAATAAAGCAGAATCAAAAGAATAAAAAACAGAGGAAAACATAAAATATCATAAAAAAAAAAAACAACTGACCTACAAATTAGATTTAGAAGAGCGAATTATTAGACTACCTGAAAGCCATGATCAAAAAAAACAAAACCTTAGACATCACATTCTAAGAAATAATCAAAGAAAACTGCCCAGAAATCCTTGAACAAGAAAATACAATTGAAATTGAAAGAATTCATTTCCAGAAAGAAATCCTCAAATGCCAACTTCCAAGAATATAATAGCTAAATTCAAGAGCCACCATGCTAAGGAAAAAATTCTTCAAACAGCCAGAAAGAAACCATTCAAATATCATGGAGCTATAATTTAGGAGCACACAGGACCTAGAGCCTTCTACATTAAATGATTGAAAGGCATGGAATATGATATTCAGGAAGGCAAAAGATTTGGGTTTACAACCCAGAGTCACCTATCCAGCAAAACTGAATATATACTTTCAGGGAAAAAATGGACATTCAATAAGATAGAAAATTTCCAAGCATTCCTGAGGAATAAGCCGGACCAGATACCAGGAGTCATGTGTGACAAGAGGCAAGAATCTTCTGGATGCCAGGGAGCCACAAGGCTTCTTATGTCCTCCCAGAGTGTGCATGCATTCCCCTTATACAGATAAGCCTTCTAAAATAAGTACTTGTTCTTAATCCAAGCAAGGGTTGGGGGTTGAACTGAGATCCAATGCTTTAGCAAATGGATTGCCAAATTCAATATGAAACTTTCATTTTAAAACACCAGGACTGATCTTAGAGTACCAAAAAAAAGGGATGCAAACTGGTATTAAATTCTCACAGGAGGAATGGAGTAGCTGGAAATACACAGCTAATAATTATGAGTGTACATGGGATGAATTCACCCAGGTGAAGTAAATGGATATTGGAAAGGATAAAAAACCAGGATATGACAACACATTATTTACAAGAAACACACTGAAAATGAGAGAAGTGAAGGTGAGGTGCTGGAGCAAAATATACTATGCCTCAGCTGATCTAGAGCAAACAGGGTGATTGTCATGATTTCTGACAGAGTTGGGACTAAAATAGATATCATTGGAAGGAATGAACAGGGTAATTATATTATGTTGGGGGGGTACTATGGATAATGAAGCATTATCAGTATTGGACCTATATATACCAAGAGTTATAGCATCCAAATTATTAAAGGAAAAACTAAATGAGATACAGATGGAAATAGATAACAAAATAATAATACCAGGGAACTTTAGTTTTCTCCTCTCAGAACTAGCTAAATTTAACCAAAAAATTAAATAAGAATGAAATTAAGGAGATGAATAAAATCTTAAATAAGTTAAATATAATAGATATCTTGAGAGCCCCCATACATCTTGCATGAGACTACTAGTAGATCTAAACCTGTACATACACATAAACTAAACACAATTTCTAGTGGGGCAACAATGGTCTAGAAAGCATATTGGGCAAAAGTCTTACTTTATGGAAATAATCCTGCATCCCTGAGGGGTTGTGGCATTGGAAGAAAAGTTTTACTGGATATGACCAAGCTGGAAAAACTTGATTTGGAAAGTATATGGTCCTGGCAACAGATTGTGTCTGCTGCCAGAGGACCAATCTAGCTAAATATGGCCCTGGTAATGTATGCTAAATGAGAATCAGACTGGTTATGTTGATCAAATTAAATGCTGATAGGAATGTAGAAAAACAGAATTAATATTACATTGCTAGAGCAGCTGTGAATTGTTTTGTAGAAAACAAGATAGAAATATACATTAAGAGCTGCAAAGCTGTTCGTGCTCAGTGACCTAGGGATCCCATTACTAGGATTAAGCACTAAGGGTATAATTGAGAGGGTAAAAAGCTGTGCATGTACGAAAATATTCATAGAAGCTTTGTTTGTAATGATAAAATAACTGGAAATAATGCAAATGCAGTGATTGGGAGAAATGGATGAATACATTGTGATATTTAATGTAATGGATTGCATTGTATTGTTAGCAATAACATATTGAAAATATAAGAAAAATGAGGGAAATATATGAAGAAAAGAAAAGAGAAGAAAAGAGAATGAGAATAACATGTACTATGACTATATCAAAAAAATTAACAGCTACAAAATCTAGTGAAAAATGTATCCTTCCCCCCAAAAAATTCAAAGGGAACACAAAGGCAGAAAATGTTTATTTTAGCACACATATATAATTTACACATTTTTAAACAAGTGGAGTTTGTGGTTTTGGACATAATTCTATTTTATGCATTTATTTAAAAAATTTTGTGGTGGTAACTATATAATAAAAAAATGAAAAAATAATGAAATATGAGCTTCTTGAGAGCAAGAATGAAAAAATAAATAAGAGAAATATGTCTAAACTTTTTTTTTGACACTGGCTTTGAAGTAGTCCAATAATTCTTAAATTATCTCTACTTGGTCTTTTTTTCAGGTCAATTGTTTTTTCCAATGAAATAGTTCACATTTTTTTTGTATTTTTTCATTCTTTTGATTTTGTTTGACTGTTTATATTCCCTGGAGTCATTAGCTTCCACTTGCCCAATTCTAATTTTTAAGCAATAATTTTCTTCAGTAAGTTTTTGTAACTTTTCCATTTGGCCAATTACTTAAATTTTTTTTCCTCTCAATTTTTTTTCCTCCACATTGCATGTAAAAATAAATTTTACATTCCATTTTTTCTTAATTTTTAGTACTAAATTCTCTCCTTGTTACTAAATTCTCTCCTTGTTTCTTACTTTTCCTTCTTTCTCCCCTCCCTGAGATAGTAAGCAATCTTGATTTAGAGATTACATAAGTAATCATGTAAAACATTTTTTCATATTAGTCATTTTGTGTAAGAGATTGTGAACAAAAGAAAGAAAAAAATGAAATATAATATGTTTTCATCTGGATTCAGACTCTACCAGTCCTTTCTCTGGGGATAGATGGTATTTTTCCTCATGAGTCTTTGGGATTGACTTGCATTACAATATTGCTTAGAACAACTAAGTTATTCTCTGCTGTTCATCACACAATATTGCTGTTACTATGTACAGTGTTCTTCTCGTTTTGCTCACCTCACTTTGTATCAGTTCATGCAAGCCTTTTCAGGCTTTTCTGAGATCATTTCTTATAGTACAATAGTATTCTATTATAATTATATATCGTAATGTTTGGTCATTTCCCAAATGATAGACAATTCCTCAAATTCTAATTCTTTGCTACCACAAAAAGAATGCCTGCAAATATTTGTATACAAATAGGTCCTTCCCCTTAACTCCCCTTTTTAAAAAATCTCTTTGGGATATAGACCTAGTAATGGTGTTGTTAGATCAAAGAGTATACACAGTTTTAAAGTCCTTCCAATTCTACTTTGTAAAGGGTTTTTATTCAATGAATTTTTAAATATCTTTTCCCTTGTGTTTATTTCTGTTTCTTAAGGAGGTCTTCTCTTCAGTAAATATTGTGACTTGTTAATCATTTGCCCTATTCTTTTTTTAAAGGTGATATTTTCTACAGTATTTTTTGGGGGGATACTTTACCAAAATTTCAACTTCTTTTTCCATGATTTTATTTTATCATTCTTATTTGTTTTCCAATTTTTCCTCTACATAATTTATTTGATTTTTTGAGCTCTTTCAGGTATCCTCTTTTGGGCCTGAGATCAATTCACTTTTTTCTTTGAGTCTTTAGATACGGTGGTTTTGACTTTATTGTCTGCTGAGTTTGTTTTAATCTTTCCTATCTCCATAATAATTTTCTATGATGATTTTTTTCTTTGCTCTTTTTCCAAGACTTCTTCCTGACTTTTAACTTAAAAATAGTCAAAGTTGCACTCTGTTCTTGTGGTGGAAGAGGCACTGTCCCAAACTTTAAAATTTTTTATGCTGTTGCTTTCAGAACTAATTCTGGAAATCTATAAGTTTTCAGTTCTTCTAAGGAGTAAGATGTAAAAAGAGGTATGTTTGCTATTCTGGCCTGTGCTCTTTTCTGTGAGCTGCCACAAAAACTCTTTTCTGTCCTAGAACTATGACTGGATTTGTGATAATGAGATTAAATCTACCCTACCCTAGTTCTCCTATGGCCATAAGCACTCACATTACTCTTCTTCTCCCCCTGAGTGTGATGCAGAATTTCAACTCAGATCTGCTTATGGGCGATGCAATAGAGTTCTGTACCCAGTGCCAGCAAAAAAATCCTTCTAATTGCCTTTTGACCAGTTGTCTGACCCCACTTATTGTCTTTGAGAAAAAAGCTCTGGAAGCAGCTATTGCTAATTCAGCTACCCTCATGATCTGTGTTGGCTTGCCAAGGTAGAGCCTATATTTGTGTGTTGATCTGTGCTCTACTCTCACCCGGATGCGATGGACCCTTCCTCCAGATCTTCTAAATTGTCTTAGGAAGGAAAATTGTTTCAACCCATTGTTTTGTGTTCTGCCATTCCAGAATTCATTTTCAGACATTACTTTAAAGTTATTTGGAGGGGAATTTGATAGCTATCTGGCCAGCCTCCCATTTCTCCACCTTCTTGGTTTCATCTACCACACATTGGCTTTTATAATAATTTCTAAGAGAAATTTTGTTTGGAGTCAGGGCTGAAAAATAAAAGTCAGAAACGGAAATTTGATATCCAAAGGTTCTTGATTATCTTCTTAGTGCTACAAAGAAGTCACCATCTCTTGTACATGTCTGATACTTTTCCACCTCTGTGCAACCTTTTATAGGAAGCCTCCCCTAACCTCTCTTCATTCCTGTTCTTTCCCTCTTTTAATTATTCCTTATCTATGCTGTTTATATCTTGATTTGTATATATTTGTTTACATGTAGTCTTTCACATTAGATTGTAAGCTCTTTTAGAGAAGGTACAATTCTGCTTCTTTTTTGTATCCTTGGTACTTAGCATAGTGCCTGGCACATAATAAGCCCTTAAATTTTTATTGATTGCTTGATGGATTGATTCATATATCATTCACATTGACTGAAATATGCACTCTATCTTCATATTTTGAAATCTCATCTATAGTCCAAGATTCAGTTTGAATGTTGCCTATCCATGAAAATAGCTAGCTTCACCCAACAATCTTGTTATGAAGGTATTTCTTTTAAACCTCTTCCCTTCCTTCCTACTTCTCTCTCCCCTCCATTATGTCTTCCCATACTCCCTCTTTCCCCTTTCCTCACCTCCCTTCCCTTCTTTTACCTTTGAATACTCATTATATAGTATTGTAAATTTGTCTTAACAAAGTTATGACTTAGCCACTCCTGATCTGGCTTCTACCCTGATCCTCATAGTAAATGCTTGCAGAATAAAAGATCTGGCAAATTCGACCATGCTAGATAGACTTCTAGTATAATCCTTGCAACTGACCTACTTAAACTAGGAAAATGTTTATCATTATCAAACTGACTATATAATGATGAACTGCCATAACAATCCAGGGAACAATAGAAAATGCAAAATGGCTCTCATTCCACATTCCCTTGACTTTTGCAAGGATGTAATGGCAGTTAAGTATTAGAAAAAGAGAGCAAAATCTTGGATTTTTAGACATCTCTAAACATTCCCTAGATGTGATGTTTTGTCCAGAGATCAAGGAGTGGATATACTATGGGAGCAAATGAATTATTTATTTCAATCTTGACAATTTCACTCTGGAGGAAACTAGAAGACAAAAGGAAGTTGCCTATAAATGAAATTCTAGCTTCCTGTTTGTCTTTGGGGAAGTTGATAAAAGTGTTGGTCAAATTGGTTTTACTTTGTGCAGAGAAATGGCATTTCATGGGTACCTTAGTTTCTTCTTCTTGTGGTACTTTTAGTGCAATTAACACTCACTAATTGATGACCATGAATATAACTGTAGTTATTGAACAAACATATTTCAGAAAATAAATAGGTAAAGAAACTGAAAAACTCGAAAAGGTTTTCTAAATTAAATCAATATATACCTTAATAAATGGTGTCTTCAATACTATAGGATGGCGAAAAATGGAAATTAGAAAATGGAAAAATTGGAGAATATGGCTCAGTTGTAATAAATGAGGGAGGCAAAAGGCCTATTGATTATAAAGAAGCCTTATGCCTATATGTCAATGACTACTTATTTTTTCTTCTTTATACTTAATAAACATGAATACCTTAATAAGCAAAGAACAAGATTTTATATAAAACTGAACTTCTATGAAGCTTAAACGTATTAAACATATGTATACATTAATACATCTATGTGATATATATATATGTATATATATATATATATATATATATATATATAAACATTGTGACTCCTGATTGGATGAATGAAGATTCTGCTTAAGAGGATGAAGAAAATTACTTTAGTTGGCTGGAGACACATTTCAAGAAAGTTGCTCAAAAGAGATATCTTGAGAGAGAGATAAGAGAAATGATTTTGGAATAGCAGGCATGAGCCCTGAGTAGTAGACACATAGGGGAAGCTGCACCTTCTCTACCCCTGCATAGCCAACCATGTCCCTTGACTTCCAACATGATATACTTGTCATGGAGAAAGAAGACTCTTTCTCCATGACATGTGAGATCATTCTCTTTCTCCCAATTTGACCTGGTATTTTATCTAACTCCTGGATAAAGAGCATCTTTACTCGTGTATTCTTTGGTTTATTCTAATTTCTATAACTTCTTTGATTTGTTTTCTGTTTTCTTTTATAAAAAGGTTTACTATATATTTATGATGACCTTTTGTGTAACCAAAGTTTAGTAGGAGAGGAGCCAAGTTAGTAAGTGTAGATACGGGTCTACCCTTCCTTTTGATAGGTATCAAGGAAATGTGGTGTTTTTGTTTTTTGTTTTTTTTTCGTTCTGAACCCAGGTTTATACACCTGTACTAGAAATATTTGAGGGATGGAAGACAGATATAATTGTTGACTCATACTCTTCTTTGAAAACTAGAGGAAAGATCTTCCAGCTTCTTATCTCGGACACTTTCTGATCTCCCTTATGATCTTTTCTGTAATTTTTATAAAATATTTCATTGATAATTTCCCCCTTCCTCATTACATACCATTTTTCACATTATTGTCNCCCTAGTTCTCCTATGGCCATAAGCACTCACATTACTCTTCTTCTCCCCCTGAGTGTGATGCAGAATTTCAACTCAGATCTGCTTATGGGCGATGCAATAGAGTTCTGTACCCAGTGCCAGCAAAAAAATCCTTCTAATTGCCTTTTGACCAGTTGTCTGACCCCACTTATTGTCTTTGAGAAAAAAGCTCTGGAAGCAGCTATTGCTAATTCAGCTACCCTCATGATCTGTGTTGGCTTGCCAAGGTAGAGCCTATATTTGTGTGTTGATCTGTGCTCTACTCTCACCCGGATGCGATGGACCCTTCCTCCAGATCTTCTAAATTGTCTTAGGAAGGAAAATTGTTTCAACCCATTGTTTTGTGTTCTGCCATTCCAGAATTCATTTTCAGACATTACTTTAAAGTTATTTGGAGGGGAATTTGATAGCTATCTGGCCAGCCTCCCATTTCTCCACCTTCTTGGTTTCATCTACCACACATTGGCTTTTATAATAATTTCTAAGAGAAATTTTGTTTGGAGTCAGGGCTGAAAAATAAAAGTCAGAAACGGAAATTTGATATCCAAAGGTTCTTGATTATCTTCTTAGTGCTACAAAGAAGTCACCATCTCTTGTACATGTCTGATACTTTTCCACCTCTGTGCAACCTTTTATAGGAAGCCTCCCCTAACCTCTCTTCATTCCTGTTCTTTCCCTCTTTTAATTATTCCTTATCTATGCTGTTTATATCTTGATTTGTATATATTTGTTTACATGTAGTCTTTCACATTAGATTGTAAGCTCTTTTAGAGAAGGTACAATTCTGCTTCTTTTTTGTATCCTTGGTACTTAGCATAGTGCCTGGCACATAATAAGCCCTTAAATTTTTATTGATTGCTTGATGGATTGATTCATATATCATTCACATTGACTGAAATATGCACTCTATCTTCATATTTTGAAATCTCATCTATAGTCCAAGATTCAGTTTGAATGTTGCCTATCCATGAAAATAGCTAGCTTCACCCAACAATCTTGTTATGAAGGTATTTCTTTTAAACCTCTTCCCTTCCTTCCTACTTCTCTCTCCCCTCCATTATGTCTTCCCATACTCCCTCTTTCCCCTTTCCTCACCTCCCTTCCCTTCTTTTACCTTTGAATACTCATTATATAGTATTGTAAATTTGTCTTAACAAAGTTATGACTTAGCCACTCCTGATCTGGCTTCTACCCTGATCCTCATAGTAAATGCTTGCAGAATAAAAGATCTGGCAAATTCGACCATGCTAGATAGACTTCTAGTATAATCCTTGCAACTGACCTACTTAAACTAGGAAAATGTTTATCATTATCAAACTGACTATATAATGATGAACTGCCATAACAATCCAGGGAACAATAGAAAATGCAAAATGGCTCTCATTCCACATTCCCTTGACTTTTGCAAGGATGTAATGGCAGTTAAGTATTAGAAAAAGAGAGCAAAATCTTGGATTTTTAGACATCTCTAAACATTCCCTAGATGTGATGTTTTGTCCAGAGATCAAGGAGTGGATATACTATGGGAGCAAATGAATTATTTATTTCAATCTTGACAATTTCACTCTGGAGGAAACTAGAAGACAAAAGGAAGTTGCCTATAAATGAAATTCTAGCTTCCTGTTTGTCTTTGGGGAAGTTGATAAAAGTGTTGGTCAAATTGGTTTTACTTTGTGCAGAGAAATGGCATTTCATGGGTACCTTAGTTTCTTCTTCTTGTGGTACTTTTAGTGCAATTAACACTCACTAATTGATGACCATGAATATAACTGTAGTTATTGAACAAACATATTTCAGAAAATAAATAGGTAAAGAAACTGAAAAACTCGAAAAGGTTTTCTAAATTAAATCAATATATACCTTAATAAATGGTGTCTTCAATACTATAGGATGGCGAAAAATGGAAATTAGAAAATGGAAAAATTGGAGAATATGGCTCAGTTGTAATAAATGAGGGAGGCAAAAGGCCTATTGATTATAAAGAAGCCTTATGCCTATATGTCAATGACTACTTATTTTTTCTTCTTTATACTTAATAAACATGAATACCTTAATAAGCAAAGAACAAGATTTTATATAAAACTGAACTTCTATGAAGCTTAAACGTATTAAACATATGTATACATTAATACATCTATGTGATATATATATATGTATATATATATATATATATATATATATATATAAACATTGTGACTCCTGATTGGATGAATGAAGATTCTGCTTAAGAGGATGAAGAAAATTACTTTAGTTGGCTGGAGACACATTTCAAGAAAGTTGCTCAAAAGAGATATCTTGAGAGAGAGATAAGAGAAATGATTTTGGAATAGCAGGCATGAGCCCTGAGTAGTAGACACATAGGGGAAGCTGCACCTTCTCTACCCCTGCATAGCCAACCATGTCCCTTGACTTCCAACATGATATACTTGTCATGGAGAAAGAAGACTCTTTCTCCATGACATGTGAGATCATTCTCTTTCTCCCAATTTGACCTGGTATTTTATCTAACTCCTGGATAAAGAGCATCTTTACTCGTGTATTCTTTGGTTTATTCTAATTTCTATAACTTCTTTGATTTGTTTTCTGTTTTCTTTTATAAAAAGGTTTACTATATATTTATGATGACCTTTTGTGTAACCAAAGTTTAGTAGGAGAGGAGCCAAGTTAGTAAGTGTAGATACGGGTCTACCCTTCCTTTTGATAGGTATCAAGGAAATGTGGTGTTTTTGTTTTTTGTTTTTTTTTCGTTCTGAACCCAGGTTTATACACCTGTACTAGAAATATTTGAGGGATGGAAGACAGATATAATTGTTGACTCATACTCTTCTTTGAAAACTAGAGGAAAGATCTTCCAGCTTCTTATCTCGGACACTTTCTGATCTCCCTTATGATCTTTTCTGTAATTTTTATAAAATATTTCATTGATAATTTCCCCCTTCCTCATTACATACCATTTTTCACATTATTGTCATTACACACCAGCTTCCCCCTTCAAAATAGAAGCTGTCGCTTATATTAAATAGGTTGTTTTTCATTCATTTCAGTTGTGTCTGACTCTTCATGATCCTATTTGGGGTTTTCTTGGCAAAGATAGCTGAGTGGTTTATCATTTCATTCTCCAGCTCATTTCACAGATGAGGAAACTGAGGCAAACAGAGTTAAGTCAATTTTCATTGATCACACAGTTAGTAGGCATCTGAGGTCAGATTTGAACTCAGGTCTTCCTGATTCCTGGCCCAGTGCTTTATCCACTATACCACCTAGTTTCCCTATCAATAAAGATAGCCAAGTAAAACAAGCCAACCCTTTAACTATAAGTCTATATTTCTTTCTTTATCTCTTGCCCTTTACTTCTCTGCCCAAAGATGGGAAGACTGTTTCATCTTGAGACTTCTAAAGTTCTAAATATTGAACAGAACTCTGATGTCTTTTCATGAATATTTGCTTCAAATGATAGTTGGGATATACTGGGCATGACAAACCTTAATAACATCACAAAACCACAACTGGTTACATTTCAACAGCTAGGAAATGACTGGTTGTTGATATATGAAGCAGCTATTTATGTATGGTCAGCATTCACTTATTTTAGCAAAGATAAAAATCAGTTATATTACAAGAAAGGCAAATTCAACCTGGCCTAATTTTTTAAAGAAGTTAATGCCAAAAAATGGGAAGTGGACAAATGAACAGATATTCACTTTAGCCTATCACTTTTTCCTAAGGAAGTTTTACTAGAATAAATCATTTCTATGACAGTGAAAACAAAAGAATCAATTCACAGCCTTAGTCATCAAACACTTTGTCTCAGAAAGACATTCAGAGAGATGGCAGAGGAATATTAACTGATTGGTCAAATCCTAGGCAGGACAATTATGGCATCACTGATGAAGGTATGAGGAAGGATTATATTGGCATTTACAAACTATTTTCTTCATCAGACCATATCTTTATAGTCACAGTTTTAAAGAATATACCTTTACTATTAAGTATAAAAAAGCTTTTTATTCAGTAAAACAAAAATCCATTTAATGCTCTTCTATCAATAAGATATCTCATATATATATATAATACTGGTGCTGGATCTCATTCATACTGAGTCTTAAAAGAGAATTGTTAAATTTTCAGTCTAAATTTTTATAAAACTAAAATTGGCAAATACTATCAATTCAGGTTCAATTTCTTGTTTTCTTGATTGTCTAGACCATGGGTCGGCAACGTATGGCTCTTTCTGCAGGAGCCATAAAGTCAATTTTTTTCAGGCACTGTTACAGGAGTGCACACTGTGAGCACTGTACAGCTCTCATGAAATTACATTTTAAAAAATGTGGCATTTATGGCTCTCATGGCCAAAAAGGTTGCCGACCCCTGGTCTAGACAAAAGAGATTGATGGAAAAATATAAACAATGTAGATTAAACTTAAAAAATGTGCCATGTGCATTTTGTTTTTCTAGAGAGCTGATTATTAAACATTTACCAGCAAACTCTTATACATATAGCAAAATCATAGCAGACTCTTTGAAAGATAGAGCAAATAAATAACTGTTCAATGATCTTTTGGTTAGTAATTTTAAATGTTGCAGAAAACAGGGACATGATTGTTCACCAGAGATGTATGTTTCTGTCATGGAGGATGTCTAACACAGACCTCAAATGGAAAATGAATTCCCAAAAAGTGGTCTTCTTCCAGATGTTAATATTTATATGACATTGTGACTGTGCTGATGGCCTGAGCCCTAGAATACTATATCACCTCCCAAATGAAATCTATGATCATTCAAAAGAATTCAATCTAGTTGTCCATACAGGAAAAATAAGTGAATAAAAATTGCTTATTTTCTATACTATTATATACAGTTGCACAAATAGTTTATAGAGTTTCTTGATTACTATAAACATATCCAAAATGATGTAGTCCTAGAATTCAACGAAAAGAAAAGACTATGTACACTTGTATTAGAATATTATAGAGTGCTCAAGAATACTTCAAACATTTTTTCCTCACACAAAAATTTTTAAATTTTATTTCATTTTTCAATAAATGAATATTTTTCTTCTTTCTTCTCTCCCATTTAAAAAGAAAAATGAAAAAAACAAACCCTTAAAAAACAAATATGTAATCAAGCAAAATAAATTTCTATATCGTCCAATTCTTAAAGCATATGTCTCATGCTGTATCTTGAATCTATCACCCTCACTGTTAGGAAATGGAAAGCATAAATCATTATCAGTCTTCTGGAATCATGCTTGGTAATTGCATCAATCAATATATTTAAAGATCAATATTCTTCCAGTTGATGCTGTACAGCTATGAGTCATAGAATACCATAGTGTTTGAAATATTAAAGTTCTGGGTCACCCAAAGGGCAGTGGAGAGGTGCATCATGGATTTGAATAAACTGTAATATTTTAACAATGATAAATTTTATGGAAGAAGGAATTTAAGGATATCATCAGAGAGATGTTTGCCTAGAAAGGGATGAGCTGATCATGTAGCAAAAATAAGGAACAACCAGTGGACAATCCAACCACACTGATATTATATAATGTCAAGAGATCCTAGGGTATTAAATGGATTCCTGGGGAGAATTTCTAGGAGAACATAGATAAAATTCACAGGGGATGAGAAGTCTAGGATAGGTTGTGATCAACATTGTTGTATAGAGTTCCCATACTGATGAGATCTCAGATATATTGGAAAAATAGAAACATTTAACATTTATCTGTTTTATCCCTCTATACCTCACATCCCCATTCTCTAATTATTAGCTCTTCGAAAGTAAGGACCACACTTCTATTACTTTTTATCTCCCCAGGGTCTTAAACAGCACCAAACCCCAGTAGGAGTTTGATAAATGGTTGCTTGAATAAATGACTGAACCAAGGTTGGTAGAACCAGTTTGCTTACTATATATATGAAGGTTTCCTACTCTTTTGATTCCCTGAAGAAAATGAAAAAAATTTATAAAAATGGTTGGGGGCAGGGGGGAAGAATGCAATTCATTTCTGAATGAAAAAATGGAAAGCTTTCTCTTAATGTTGGAGAATAACACCTATGTTTATGGATGTCAAACCAAATTCGAGAACATATTTTAAAATGGATAAATGTTTTGGATACTAAAAATAAAACAATAAGACCTGAAATAATAATAGCTCACTTTTCTATAGCTCTCTGAAGTTTATCATGTGCTTTCTTCTCAGCACCTTGTGAGTTCAGGAGTCAATTATTTCTACATTTTTGTAGATGAAGAAACTGAGGCTCAGACGTAACATAGACTTAAAAGCAGTAAATGATAAAGCTAGAAGAGATAAAAATATGTAGTAGAAAGGAAGTAAGTTTAAAAGGTACACAGGTCTGCCTGTGACTGCTTCTTAAGACATTGCAGTCCTTACATTTTAAAAAAAAGTCAATTTTTGGTGCTTGGGGTTTTCCCATACATGGAATTATTTCTTTTCTCTTTGCCCTGATGTCACTACTATTCCAGGAAAAATTTTTAAAAGTAATTTTTATAGAATCAAGATACTTCAGTGATAATTTTCCTATACCATATAATATATTTAAAGAAAGTTTGGCAAAGTTGATAGCGAGCTGGCCTTGGAATCAGGAGGAACTGGGTTCAAATCCTACTTCAAACATACTGACATTCTAGTTGTATAATCCTGAGTGAATCACCTAACTTCTGAGTGACCTGCCTCCACTCTTTAAGACTCCAAATTCTCATTAACTATCTGCATTGGTAAAGGAAAGTTCTATAGTGAGAATTCTTCAAAATCCCATATTATTATTTTATATGAAATATATCTTATTATTTATGTAATATAATATTTATATAATAATTTATATAAACATCCACGTGCAACCTAGGCTTACCAAGGGAATTTCCTTAATATTTTAGTCAGCATTTCAACCACTTTTCTCTCCTCTATTATCATCATTCTTATTCCAATATATAAACAGAAAATACACAATAGTTATGAGGTTGAAGTGATGGATCAAAGGAAGAGATCTCCCTCCCTTGTTTCTTCCTTTGGTTATGTTTTCTTAATTAAGTTCGTGGTTAATCTCTCCTATATGACAATGAATCTTTAACAAACTTAGCCCTGGTAGCACACTCATGCATTTTCATAAAGGTAGCCAGTAAGCATTGAGTGTAACCTCTCTCTCATAGAACTTTCCGGAGGGGTCGAATTGGAAAACACACTAAAGTTCAGAATTCAGTGACATCCATATCCTGCTTCTATTTGTATTCATTTCACTGCTCCCAAAGATCAAATAAGCAGGAACTGCTTGATTGGAGGCAGATTTGAGCAGCGCTGCCTTCATTATGACACTGCTCAATTTAACCAGTCTGGAAGGAAAGTGACAGGTTAAGGGAAATGTCTTCTCATCTGATGAGGTACATCTGCAGTGTGCATTGTTATCGTCAATAATGGCAAGATTCAAAGGAACTGCCGATCTGAGCTCTGGCATTGGCCCAAGGTATTGTCAGAGAGTCATCGATTTCTTTTGGATCCCAATCAGTAACAGCAGAGGAGAAAAGGGGAAATCAATAAGCCATAGCTGGCATTTGTTCAGTATCTTCCCTTAGAGTGTCTTTATATGAAATTCATTTAACTAAACTCTAATCAAATCAACAAATATTTATTGAGCCTTTGCTGTATTCAGGGCATGGAGCAAGGTGTTACGGGGAGAGACAAAGATGAATAAGACACAGTCTCTGTTCAGAAGGAGCTCACAATGGAGTCAGGCTAGACATAAATACATGAAAAGTGAGATAACAATACAAGAGTTAGAGAATAGTACAAGACAAGAGTACAAGAAATGTCACCAGGCAGTACATGATTAATTACCAGCTGAGTGGTATAGACAATACAAGCTATGAATTTAGAGAAGTAGGGCATCACTGTGGGTTACAGTGGTCTGAGTTTTCATGGAGGAAGAAAGATCTAGATACATCCTTGAGTGGCAGGATAGTGGAGTGGAGAGAACCTTGGGTTTGGAGTGAGAGGATCTTGGATTCAATGACTAGGTCTGCTCCTTGGATTTAGGCAAATCACTTAACCTCACTGGGCTTCAGTTTATTTTTCTGAAAGATGAGATGTTGGACTAGGTGATCTTTTCTACTTCTAAATATATGACTGCATTAATGGTATGGCAAAGACAAGGAAGCATGGAAAGTCAGAATCTGTTAGCTACCTGCCATGTGCAGAATACTGCTATCAGAAATACAAACTTTAGACATTGTATGGCCTAGATTTCATGGAGTTTACCATTTGGCAGTCAAATAAGTCACCAAGAGAAGTAGGAATAGCACCTAGTCTTACATGATATGTTTGCCAGAGAGTGATATGAGGACACTGACCCTGCTTCCAGCTCTCCCACCAGGGCCATCTTGAAATAGAATAATTCCTGTGGAGAAGTAGTCAGCCATCCCCAAAACCAACAACACCAAGTGCTGAACAGCTACTTCTAAGAGGCAGCTAAGCCTGAGAGCCCCCAAAACAACAGAGCCCCCTTCTATCAAATCTGTGTCCAGGTTGTCCACAAAGTCACCAATTAGGGGAATAATCCTTATGGAGAAGGATCCTGTTACCTTGAGTTATTGGCCATCTTCTACCATTGTCACACAGAAGCCAGACTAGCTAAAGCAGAAAGGCAGACTAAGGAAGGGGCAGGAAGCAATATGTACAAGAGATAAAACCACCACCACCAGCTCCCTTCACACCTCAATCAAGAGAGATCAAAACACAGGCCAGAAAAGCCCTAGAAATTGCAGGGTCCCCCAGGCCACTGGTCAGATAGCCATTATTGATATAAACTATTCTTGTAGATAATACCATCAGTATCAATCTCCAACAACTGCTAGTGATGGACAGGCAAACTCAAGGGTCCAAGTACTAGAAGGAATTTCTCTCTCCTCTCCATAGGCCATTACTTTATTTCTAATCTCGACCCTCTTCCTAAGCCATTGCCCAAAGAAGCAACCTTTATAGGATTCCACCTAACAACTGCTTCTACAGGGATTTGTTAGATTTGAATCAATTCCAATAACTCCAAGAATTATATTTTATAAGATTTATTAATATATGTTCTTATAGATAATACCATCAGTACCAACCTCCAACAGCTGCTAGTGATGGACATGCAAACCCAAAGGTCCAAGTACTAGAAGGAACTTCTCTCTTCTCTCCACAAGCCATTACCTTCTTTCTAATCTCTACCCTCTTCCTAAGCTATTGCCCAAAGAAGCAACCTTTATAGCAGAGGTCTGCAACCTTTTTGGCCATGAAAGCCATAAACACCACATTTTTTTAAAATGTAATTTCGTGAGAGCTGTACAATATGTTTAACACTGAATACAAGTAAATATGTGTATTTTATGTAAGAACAACCCTTTTAAAGTACAATAAGTCTCTGAACTATTTTTAATAATGTTATTATGTACTAACCAATGATGAATAAAGTAAATTAATGTGACTTCTGGTGCTGCATGGTTTTGCTGATTATTAATCAAAATTATTTTGATTATTAATCAAAAAACAAGACTTAATGGGGCACTATAGTACTGATATAACTGCACACATACATATAAAATTCCTTTACACTAAGAAAATTGCCGAAATAAAGAGAGAAAAATTCAGGGAAGAATACTTTTTCCTCTCTCTCTCTCAAGTCAGGCAACAGGAGAAGAAAAAGCTGCCGGCCTGCTGGTTAAGCCATTTGGCCACATAAATTAAGTAAGGAGATCAGGAGATTACAGAAAATAACACGACTTGTGTGCAGGCATTAGTAAGTAGTGGGGGAGTTGGGTACCTTTTCATGGAAAACTGGCCAGGACACATCACACACATTTCATGGTACAGGTGTTTATCAGTACTGCCTACTCAATCATTCTGTATCAAATGAAACAACTACTGGGGAGAAATGCTTCTCACTGATGAAGCCTATGTAAAGATGTAATCTGACTATAGTTCCCCTTTAAGAGCAGGTAGAAAAGTTAAAAACAATAACAATCCCACAAATAGGGAGTGCAGACCCCATGAATGCACTGAGATAAAGCCATGTAAATCAGAGGCAGAGGGGTAGAGAGTGTAGACAAAAGTGATCAATCACTATACAGAACCCCAAGATGTCAGTAACAGGTGTGGGAAGAGTAAAAGGAGGGCTGAAGGAGGAACACATAGCACACCTACCAAGCTGAACTAAAGACCAGGATTTGTCTCTCGGTATCAATGAGGGAGCCTCTATCTTGGAAGAGAGTCGCGGTACTGAAAGGATCGCGTGACGTATCACGTGATGCACGTTATGCGTAAACTGTTAGTTACTGTGCCATGGTTGACTTTATGGCTCCTGCAGAAAGAGCCAGATATGGCCCTCAAAAGAGCCAGATATGGCTCAAGAGTCATACATTGCCGACCCCTGCTTTATAGGATACTACCTAACAACTGCTTCTACAAGGATCTGTAAGATTTAAATCAATATCCAAGTATTATATTTTATAAGATTTATTAATAATCACTTGAAGTAGGAAAAATACAAGAACAAAAGTAAAAGCCTGAGTAAAGACACGTGAGAAAAATTCTCCTGCCTGGGAGTCACCCCACCTCCACAACCATGATTAGGGGAGAAGAGCATGAGGACAGAGCTACACAAAACTTATAACCTCCCTACGTTAGCATGTAACATGAGATGGAACATGGGAAGGTGGGATTTAGAGTCCTGGGGAGCAATTCCTAATTACAGATTGTAGCCCCACTTGTCTCAGAAACAGCTGCTGAGACCCAAAAAAGGAAATTCCCACCACTGATGTTTGTTCAACATCAGTAGTAAATATGGTTTTAGGAATGGAAATAAAATTGATGAAGATATATTACTAGCTGCCTTGATAGTACTACACCAACCAGACTGTACATTTCTGCACTTCTATGCCTTGTTCCTGAAACTTCATTTTGGAGGATAAATACAGCCCTGGAATTCATAACTCAGAAGCACCTGCACCCTGGAGACCCCATCCTTTCCTCAGATGGTTCCTCCCTGAACTTCTATTGAAGGAGGGCACCCAGGCTAATCATTTCTTTATGTCATATAAGGCTGTGTATTTTTCCGGACTTTTCCCATCATGCCTAGAAAACTCTTAAATTCAACAGGTTTAAAACCAAACTTATTTTCTTTTCCCCGAGGAACCATCATCCTTTCAGTTTATAATTTCGGCCTTTTCATGGACTTCTCATTTTCCCTCACCCCCGCATATTCAGTTAGTTGCCAAATTTTCCATTTCTACCTTGAGAACATCTTTCACATGTGACCCCCCTCTCTCCACTCACAAAGCTGCACCTTAGTTCAAGCCCTAATCACTTTTCCTCTAGATTATTGCAATAGACTAATAATTGGTCTCCCTGCATTAAATATCCCCCCTCCAGTCCATACTTTACACAACTGCTAAGGTAATTTTCTTTAAGTGCAGATCTGGCCCTGTGACTTGCCTATTCAAGACCAACTCTAATGGTTTCCTATGGCCTCTAAGATACAATATAAATGCATCTGTTTAGCTTTTAAAACTCTATACAATGGAGCCACAACTTCTCTTTCTAGCTTCACTGGACATTTCTCTCCCTCACACACTCTATTATCCAGCCAAACTGGCCTTTCTGTTCTTCCCTCAGTAGTATACTGTCACATCTTCATGCTTTTGTATTATTTATCCTTCTTGCCTAGAATGTACGCTCTTTTTACTTGCATCTCCTAGAATTCCTTTCATCCTTTCAAGATGAAGTTTAGGCATTTTCTTCTGCAGGAAGGCTTATCTAATCTTTTCCCTTCCTGCACTTGCTAGTTCCTTCCTTCTTGAATGACCTTGTATTTATTAACTTCATATTTATTTGTATTTATTAACTACAACCTAGTTTTATTCATTAACTTCATATTTATACTATATATTATATATATAAGCAGGTTTCATTACTAGAATGTAAGATCATTGTGAGAAGATGTAATTCTTAGCACATAGTAGAAGCTTAAAAATACTTTTGATTAGCTGGCAAGGAAAAAATCATTTTAGTTATGTTAGGGGAAAGATTTAAAAATATTTTTTACCAATTATATGTAATAAGAAATTGCCACAGAAGTTTTCCTAAGTTATATGATCAAACTTATCTCCCTCCATCCTTTCCCTTCCCTCTCTCAGTGCTGGCAAGTGATTCTATCTGGCTTATACATGTATTAGAAGATTCTTTTTTTAATGGCACATAATTAATATTTGGAATGGATGAGATAATAACACAACAGAAAGAAGATTAAAATCCCTCCAACTTTTTGTTGTTCAATCATTTTCAGTCATGCCCAGCCTTTGTGGCCCCATTTGGGATTTTTTTTTGGCAAAAGATACTGGAGTGATTTGCCATTTCTTTTTCCAACTCATTTTTTGGATGAGGAAACTGAGGCAAACAAGGTTGAGTGACTTGTCCAGGGTCACACAGCCAGTAAGTATCTGAGGCAGAATGTGAATCAAGGAAGATGAGTCTTCCTGATTCCAGGCATGGTGCTCTATCCACTGAACAACCTAGCTGGCTCAAACTTTGTCTCGCTTCTGTTTTCTCTCCCAAGAAGGATGGTCTTTGGACTCAAAGTACTGAACAAATATAACAAATAGGGAGCTGATGTCCAGAGTAACCAAGGAATTAGTCTCTTTTGGTAAATTTGTTACTTCATCCAGATAGACCGCATTCTTAGATTCTGAAAGAACCAATATGTGGGATGACTGAACCACTGTTAGTGATCTCAAAAAAAAAGGAACAGAGAGACAGTATGGGGAGATTGGAGTAGGGCACTTATGTAAATTTTTTTAAAGGGAAGAGAATGAAGTCTACAAACAATAAACCAATAAGCTTGATTGCAATTTCTGGGGAAATTATGCCAGATATTATTACAGAAATGGTCAGAGAGCATCTGCAAAAACAAGTGGCCATCACAAAGAGACAACACAATAATATCATAAATGAGTTGTTCTAGACCAAATTGTTTCCTTTTTTTGGGACAGAAACTATCAAAATTGGTAGACAGAAAAACAGCTAGTTGTCTCAGTGGAAGAGAGTCAGATCTGAAGATGGGAGGTCTTGGGATCCAATTTGGCCTCACACATTTCCTAGCTGTGTGACTCTGGGAAAGTCACCTAGCTCTCATTGCCTAGCCCTTACTGCTCTTCTGCCTTGGAACCAATACTTAGTATCGATTCTGTATTAATTAGAAATCTTAAACCTTTGGACTCCATCTCCTAGAATTCTTTTTTCATTACCCAGCATCATCCTTTTCCCTTCATCCCCAAGTTGCATGCTTATGTTGTTTCTATATAGTTGTGGGGACTCTGTCTCCTCTCTCTTTTCCCGCGACCACAGCTTGGTTAGCTACCTTTTTACCCTAGCTTTTTTTTAGTTATTATTAATAAATCTTATTAAATATAATACTTGGAGTATTTTGATATTAATTTTAATTCTCACGATTCTAAGACAGAAGGTAAGGATTTAAAAAAATAGTAGCAGAGATGCTAAAGATAGTAGCTTACGTAAAGTTACCCATAAGTTTATTTGTTCAAATATCTCAGACTAATCTTACCAAAAAAATGGAGAGATATAGACAAGCTAATAATGCAATTAGATAAATATGGAACTTATTGAATAGCCAGACTCAAAGAGCAGTCATTAATGTTTGGAGTCACTTTGGAAGAAGATCTCCAGTGGAGAGTCTCCTTTATCTATGATTAGACCGTTACTTTTTTAATACTTTTAATTTTAATAAATTGTTTTTTAGATAATTTTTATCTAATTTAGATAAAGGCAAAAATAATATGATTCTCAATTTGAAAATGATATAAACCAAGAACTACTAAAAGATCTAAATAGATGATGACAGACTAGAAGGAGAGATTAAATTAATTTAGTTTTTATTAAGTGCTCAGTATTAGTATACTTGGCTAGGTGGCAAAGTAGATAGAATTCTGAGCCTGGAGTCAGGAAGACTCATCTTCCTGAATTCAAATCTGGCCTCAGAAACTTACTGGCTGTGTGACCCTGGACAAGTCAAAGTTCTGTTTGCCTCAGTTTTCTCATCTGTAAAATGAGCATGCAGGTGAGCCAAATAAAAAAAGTATTTCAAAATTAATATGAGATTTTTGGAGGGCAGGGACGCTAACGATGGCAGGAATTAGGAAAGTCCTCTTACAAAAGGTAGGATTTAAATGGAGTTTTGAAGGAAGCTATAGATTTCAAGAGGCTGAATTAAGGAAGATAGTGTGTTATGTTTGGGAAATAGCAAACAGGGTGGTTTACTTGGAAAGTGTGTGATTAAAGTAATGTGAAATCAGTCAAAGTATAGGCTGGAAGCAGATTGTGAAGATAATAAAGTGCAAAGCAAAAGAATTGGGGGGAGAGCGGCTATGTGTCCCAGTGGATAGAGAGCCATTCCTGGAGATGGGAGGTCATGGATTAAGTCTGACCTCAGATAATTTCTAGCTGTGGGACCCTGGGCAAGTTACTTAACCCCAATTACCTAGCTCTTAACCACTCTTCTGCCTTGGAACTTAGTATTGATTCTAAGACAGAAGGTAAGGTTTAAAAAAAAAAAGAATTTGAGTTTTATTCTGAAGCCAATAAGATCAAACCATTTGAGTAGGAAACTGATAGGGTCAAACCTGTACTTTAGGAATATTAATTCTGTGATATGCTGAGAATTGATTATAGAGGGGAAAAATAAAAGGAAGATCAATTAGGAGGTTATTACAAAAGTCTAGGCAATATATACTAAGTTACAATTTTTCTGCATATAATACATAACTGCTTTTTTTGGGGGTGGGATGGAAAGAATGAGAGTTAATGAGAACTAGGGAAAAATGTCTATTCTACCATATTTGGGGGCATGTGCTCCCATTATATTTTTTATTCCTTATTTTGTTCATACAATTCTTGTAACTTATTCACAGAACTTATTCAAGAAATAGTATTCTATGATTAAGGAATCATAGTTATTTTCAATAACATCATCCATATAGCTAATTGTTAAGCTCCAGAATTGATATAACTGTGGAAAATTATCTTTTTTGAAACTGGAATCCTTTGAATAAAGTACTTTCCATTTTTTTTGCTTCAAAAAGTTTAGGAAAGCAATGATGAGTGTCTTCTTGAGGATGAGAACTATCTGAGTGGAGAAAAGGGAGTAGATATTATAGATAGTGTGGAGGTAAACTGACAAGACATAGCAACTGATTAACTATGAGGAGTGGACATTAGTAAAGAATTAAAGATAAACTGAAGTTTATTAACCTGGGAAGCTAGATAGAGATAGAGAAACAGAGATACACACAGAGAGAGAAATAAACAGAAAGCAGAGTCAAAGACAAAAACAGAGAAAGAGAGCCAGAGAGAGGGGAGAGAGAGAGAGAGAGAGAGAGAGAGAGAGAGAGAGAGAGAGAGAGAGAGAGAGAGAGAGAGAGAGAGAGAGAGAAACAGTAAAATAGAGACAGAGAAAGAGAAACAGATCACAGAAAAATAGAGACAGAAACAGGATGACAGAGAGATAGAGAGAATACAGTAAAGACTGCTGAAGACAAAAATAAGATGAATTTAATAATAATAAACATAGTTTTACACTTGGGTTAAAAACAACAGCAATAATTTCACAAGTCCAAACCTAGACAGCAGTTGTGCTGAAAGAAGATCTGTGGGATTTAGTGTACTTCACAGTCAATATGAGTCAATGATGAGGCATGGGAGTCAACAAAGGTTATGTAATTCATAGGTCTCATTGAGAAAGGCATAATGTCCAGGACCAGGGAATTAACGGTTTTGCTGTACTTTGTCTCAGTCAGACTACAATAGGAGTACTGAACTGTGTTCAGTTCTAGGTATATCCTTTTTAAGAAAGATATTGATAAACTGGAGAACATCCAGAGGAATAAAATCAAAATAGGCAAGGGCTTCATACCATATGATGATTACTTGAAGGATTAATTGGGGATATTTAGCTTGGAAAATAAAAGACTTAGGAAGTACATGAAAGCTGCCTCTTAATTATTTGAAAGGTTTACATCTGGAAAAAACTATTAGAATCTTTCTGTTAAGCCCTGGAGGGCAAAATAGGAGCAAGGTGTGAAAGATGCAAAAAGACAAATTTAGTCTCCAGCTGAAGAAAAAAATTTCCATAACAAGTGGAACTGTCCAAAAGTAGAAAGGACTACTTTAGGAGGTGGGTTGCCTCCCTATTATAGCAAAGGCTGGATAACTATTTTTCAGGTCCCTTCGAATTCTGAAATTCTGTGTATTTCTCTGATAATGTAGTAACAATGGGAAGGGGAACAGAGAGGAAAGAATGAATGCAAATAATGTGGTGGTAGCCTCAACAAGACATGGTTACTCACTAGAAATACTAAGTCATTCGCTCAATCAATATTTATTAAACACCTACTATGTGCTAGCCATTATACTAAATTACAAAAAGAGGCAAAAGATAATCCCTACTCATAAGGAGCTTATAATCCAATGGAGAAGACAACATGCAACCAAATATATACAAAGCAAATTCTATACTAGATTAATAGGAAACAATTAAAAGAGGCAAAGCACTAGAATTAACAGAGGTTAGAGAAGGCTTCTAGATAAAGAATAGCTAAAGATAATCACCAAGTTATGGCAGAACTGGATTATTAGTGTTGCCATAGTAGAAATAATGGAGTCAAAGGAAGGAGCAGGGTTAGTGAGGAAAAATAATGAACTGATTTGGAGGTCTTTGACCTTGCAGTACCAATGGGACAAATGGTTAATGTTCTATAGGCAAATGGAGTTGCTAGACTGGAACTCAGAAGACAGCTTAAAAGTAGATAGAGATTTTAGGGTTATAGGCATACCTATTGTGGGTTTGGTTTCAGATTACTGCAATAAAGTAAGTATTATATTAAAGAATCACATGAATTTCTTTTTTTTGGTTCCTCAGTGCCTATATAAGTTATGTTTACATTGTGCTGTAATTTAGTAAGTGTGCAATAGTGTTATATCTTATGATGTTATATAGAAAAAATAAATGGTAACAAGAAAAAAAAAACAACTCAATGCATATATACCTTGATTTAAGTATACTTTATTGTTAAAAAAAATGCTAACTAGCATCTGAGTCTTTAGTAAGTTGCAATCTTTTTTTTTCTGGTGGAAGATTTTTCCCTCCATGTTGATGTGGCTTACTGATCAGGATAGTGGTTAGTGAAGATTGGGGTGGCGATGAAAATTTCTTAAAATAAGACACAATGAAGTTTGCCTCATTGATTGACTCTTCCTTTCACTTGTATCTTGTCTTATATGGGTGCTGTTTGTTGTGACATCAGAGATCACTGATCACACTTCAGCATAATGAAAAAATCTCAAAATAATGCAAGAATGACCAAAATGTGTCACAGAGACATGAGGTAAGCACATGCTGTTGGAAAAATGGCTCAATAGACTTGTTTGACATAAGGTTGCCACAAACCTTCAATTTGTAAAAAATGCAGTAGCTGTGAAGTGCAATAAAATGAAGTATAGGTATGCCTGTATGTGATGATTATTATTATACCTGAAACATGAGAGAAAAAAGAGAAGTCATTTTCTATCATCTCCATTCTCTTCACCTTTGCTCCAGTCTCTGGAAAAAAGGTGGCCCTTCTCCTTAAGGCTAAGTATTTCATAGATACTCTTTTTAAAACCCTTATCTTCTCTCTTAGAATCCATACTAAGCACTGGTTCCAAGGCAGAAGAGTGATATGGGACAGACAATTGCAGTTAAATGACTTGCCTAAGGTTGCATAGCTAGGAAGTATCTGAGGTCACATTTGAATCCAGGACCTCTCATCTCCAGGACTGGCTCTCTATCCACTGAGCCACCTGGCTGTGTACTTGGCATACTTCATAGCATTATGTAAATAATAACTATTCAATATAAATACTAACCATTTAATCTCATCTTTTCCTCATCTCTGCACCATTTGCCATCGGTTGCATCTTACACTGTAGTGGCTTATGCTAAGTGCTAAAAGAATTATTGTTGATTGATTCATTTTGACCATCCCTTCCTACTGGATATCATATCCTTTCTGGGTTTTCCTCTTGATTCTCTTATTGATCTTACTGATCCTTCTAAGTCTTCTTTGCTGGATCACTATCCATATCGTATTCTCTAATTGCATTTGTACACCAAGGTTCTCTCAGTGTTCTCTTCTCTATATATCTTCTTGGTAACCAAATCAGATTCCAGATTTTATGTTATCTCCCTAAGTAGGTAACTAGCAAATTTTTATGTCCAGCACTAATCCCTCTTCCAAGTTCCAATTCCACATCATCAGTAGTTAATCAGACATTTAAAAGTGGATGTCAAAGAATGCCTCAAACTCAAAATTTCCAAAAATTAATTGATTTTCTTATCTACCTCCTCACTTTCAAACTTCCCTATTTTTTTCTTTCTTTTAAAGTTGTTTTCTTCCAGATTATATTTTGATACAATTTTCAATAATCATTTTCTGACATTCTGACATTCAATCTATATTTTCTCATTCCCCACCAACTTTCCATCTTTCCAAGATGGCATACAATATGCTATAGGTTGTTAATGTGTTATTATACAAAAATATTTACATGCTCATCATGTTGTGAAAGAAGACACAAATTGCTAACACTAGAGAAAAATTCACAGAAGAAATACGTGAAGAATGGCATGCTTCAATCTGCATTTAGACTTTATCATTTCCTTTAATAGCAGTGGGTAGGTTTTTTTGTCATGGGTCCCTTCTAGTTGTCCTGAATACTTGCATTGCTGATAATAGTTAAGTAATTCATAATGAATCATTGTATTTCATATAATTTTATTTTATTTGTATATTGTTCTCCTGGTTCTACTCACTTCACTTCATATCTTTCATTTAAGTCTTTCCTAATTTTTTTGTGATTAATTTGTCATTTTTTATGGTGCAATTATAATTGTTACCCCTCCTTTTTTATCTTTGGACAAAGCATAGTAGATTCTGTTCCATCCATCTTTACTCTGAATTTGTCTCCCTTCTTTATTTGTGTTTCTTGTAGACAGCATATTGTGGGATTTTGGCTTTTAATCCATTCAACTATTTTCTTCTATTTTATGAGTGAGTTCATCCTGTTCACATTCACAGTTTTGATTACTGTGTGTTTCTTGCCATCTTGTTTTTCTTCTGTTTATCCTTTTTTCCTCTACTTTCATACTCTTCCTCTTCACAGATATTTTTGTTTCTGACTGACCAAGTTTAGACTCCCTTTTGTCCATCTTCCCCCTTTTTCTTATTCTCTTTCCCATTCTTATATCCTTATAGGATAAGATGGTTTTCTCTAGCTAACTGACTGCTGATGTTATTCCTACTTTGCACCAGTTCCTATGAGAATAAGGTTCAAGCATTGCCTACCATGCTCTCCATCTACCACTCAACTATATTGATTCTTACATGCTTCATCATGTAAGATTTATCCCAATTTTTTCTCCTTTTCTCTTTCCCTAGTGTATTCTTCTTTCTTATCCTATCCTAGCATATTCAATTTATTCTTTGCTGTCCTATGTATGATCCTATTCATTGCCCAAATAGTGATAAAGTTCTTAAGTTATCTTCAATGCCTTAAGTATCCTAAGTAATTTAGTTAGTTTAAGTAATTCATAAATATTTTAAACATCTTAGTTCCACATTATGTAGTAATTCAATCAGTTTAAACTCCATTGTTTCCCTTGATTACCTTAACTATTTCTTGTATTATAAATATCTTAAGTATCTTAATTATCACCTTAGTAGTAATTCAATCAGTTTAACCCAGTTGAGTTCCTTGAGATTTTTTTCTTTTTTATGCTTCTTTTAAATAGCAAATTTAATCACTGAATTTTCTTTTTGGCTTTGATCATTTTGTCAGGAATGCCTGGAAGTTCTCTTTGTATTAAATGTTCATAGCTTCCCCTTATGCTCAGTTTTGTTGAGTAGATTATTCTTTGCCATGTAGAATATCATTATCCATACCTTTTGGTCTTTTAATGTAGAAACTGCTAGGTCCTATTGCAATACTGACTCTGGCTCTACAATATTTAGATTTTTTTCCTTAGCTGTTTGTAGTATTTTCTCCTTGACTTGAGATTTCTGAAATTTGGCTATAATGGTCCTAGAATGGTTAAATTTAGAATTTCTTTTGGGATTTGATAGGTGGATTCTTTCCATTTCTAATTTCCCTTCTTGTTTGAGATATCAGGGCATTTGTCCCTGATAATTTCTAGGCAATATCATGCTAGACTTTTTTTTTTTAATCACAACTTTTGGGCAGTCCAATGATTCTTGGGTTATCTTTCCTGGATCTATTTCCCATGTCAATTGTATTTCCAATGAGATATTTCACATTTTCTTTTTTTTTCCTTAACTTCTGTGTATTGGCTCATAGGTGGAAGAGTGGTAAGGGTAGGCAATGGGGGTCAAGTGACTTGTCCAAGGTCACACAGTTGGGAAGTGTCTGAGGCTGGATTTGAACCTAGGACCTCCTATCTCTAGGCCTGACTCTCAATCCACTGAACTATCCAGCTGCCCCCCACATTTTCTTTTATGTTTTTGTTCTTTTATTGTTTTCTGTTGTCTTATAGAGTCATTAGCTTCCATTTGTCCAGCTGCCCCCCAATTATAATTTTTAGGGAGTCGTTTTCTTCTTTGAGCCTTTGTATTTCTTTTTTTAGAGAGTCATTTTCTTTTTTGAGGTTTTATATTTCCTTTTCTAGGACTGTTTTCTTTTCTCTAAACTGTTGGCTTTCTCTGTCATTTTGTTTTCTAATTTTTCTTTTAAATCTATTATTATTATTATTATTATTGAGCCTCTTTTTGATCTCTTCCAAGAGTTCCTTTTGGGTCTGACATCTTCTTACATTTTCCTTTGAGGGTTCACAGATTTCCATTTTAGCATTGCTGTCCTCTTCTGAGCTTTCATTTTGGGCTTCCCTTTTGCTGAAATAGCTTTCCTGGGCTAGGTCTTTTCATTGTGTTTTATTCATTTTGGGGAGGCTTTTTCGTGATTTTTCCTATATTTTGAGGCTCTGCTTCACTTCTGGAATGGAGGGACTGGAATGGAGGTCTGTGGATTATGCTGAGTTTCACAGCAGTGGATTTTTAAAATCTTTTTTATGTTTTATTGAATCTATATATAGGCTTTCCCAAGTAGTGTCTTTGCATTTTTATTTTTTAAATATTTTATTTTTAAAATATTTTTTATGGTTCATTTTCTCTCCCTTCTCTCTTCCCTCTCCTCTTCCAAAGCTGACAAGCAATTCTACTGGGTTATAAATGCATATATTATCACTCAAAATCTATTTCCATATTATTCATTTTTGTAAAAGAGTAATCTTTTAAAACCAAAACCCCAAATCATATGCCCATATAAACAAGTGATAAATGATAAATCATATGTTTTCCTTCTGTGTTTCTACTCCCATGGTACTTTTTCTAGATGTGGATAGAGCATTCTTTCTCATAAGTCCCTCGGGATTGTCCTGGATCATTGCATTGCTGTTAGTAGAACAGACTGTTACATTTGATCATCCCACAATGTTTCAGGTACTCTATGTAATGTTCTCTTGATTCTGCTCATTTCACTACACATCAGTTCATGTAGGTCCTTCCAGTTCTTATAGAAATCTAGTGATTCAACATTTTTATAGCAAAATAGCATTCCACCACCATCATATACCACAATTTGTTCAGCCATTCCCCAATCTATGGACACTGCCTCATTTTCTGATTTTTTGCCACCCCCAAAAACATGCACTGGATTTAATTGGATTCCACCCCTCAGTTGCCAGCTCTCCTGCACAATGGAGTTTTCCCTTCTGCTGAGGGTTCCCCTAGGTGTGCTTACATTGGTCTGGTAGTCAAACTCCTCAGCACTTTTCATATTATTGATTCCATTGCTCTTACTATAGTGAGGCAGAGTCTTCCTGTAGTCCCTCTATGTTTTCTTTGGCTGAAACACTGTTTCACTCTGTCTTCTGTTGGTTCTATCACTCCCAAATTTCCTTTGAGGCATTTTTCTTACGTGTTGATTTGGTGATGATTTGGGACAAGCTCAGAACATTCATTACTCTGCCATCTTAGCTATTAGAAGCCTGAAGATCTCTTTTTTAAACTCTTACTTTCTGTCTTAATGACAATCCTAAAACAGAAAGGCAAAGGATAGGCAAAAGGAGTTAAATGACTTGTCCAGGATCACACATCTGGGAAGTGTCTGAGGCCAGATTTGAAACCTCATCTTCTTGATTCCAAATCTGGTATTCTTCCCACTGTGCCACCTAGCTGACCCTTTCATGTTTTAGTTTTTGTTTTTGTTTTTTCAAGAGAACTACCATTCTTCCAGTCACTAAGATTTTCATTCTGGGAGACTTTCTTAACTCCTCATTCTCCCTCAAACCAAATAGGTGATTCTACCTTATCAAGGCCTCTAGCATAATCCTCTCTCTATTGACATAGCTACTAATCTAGTCTAGGCCTAAATCACTTAATCTTTTGAAATATGTCTTTTTACTCAATCAGGTATATTTTTGTTTTTAACTTCATATATTTTGATTTTCATATTTACTACTTTTGAACTAGTTTTGTTTTTATTATTGTTATTCAGTCATGTCCCACTCTTTGTGACCCTATTTGGGGTTTTCTTAGCAAGGTTCTTAGAGTGGTTTGTCATTTCCTTCTTGAGCTCATTTTACTCTTGAGGAAGCTAAAGAAAACAGGGTTAAATGACTTGCCCAGGGTCACATAATTATTAAGTGCCTGAGGCCAGATTTGAATTTAGGAAGAGGAGTGTTCTTGTCTTTAGGCTCAGCACTCTATCTACTGTGCCATCTAACTACATCTTGAGCTAATTTACAGGTTGTTATTTATTCATTTTCCAATCTAAACAGTGGCTCAAGTCCATTTGCAAATGACTCTCCTCTCATTGGTGGAGATTGCCCAATGCTTCAATATCTGCATGAAGAACTGGGTTTAGGAGAAGAGAAATCCATCTTCTGACTTTCAGGTTAATAATTTCTGAATCTCTCTTTTAAGAGAGAGTTCTCTAAAGGGAGAGAAAAACCTCTGGGGAAAAGTTGATGTGTAGAGGAATACTTCTATCATGTTCGTGTCCCTATCTTACTGTTATGGAGACTAGAGGGAATTTCCCCTGAGATTTGGGACTCTGTCTCTTGATCTAACTCCCAGTGGGAGCTCTGATTCATTCTGATAGAGTAGCATTGTCTAAAATATTATTATCTGTATAACTTTTCTTATTTCTGTTTGCTATTAGTTTGGATAAATTAGTTTATTTGCTATTTGTTAGGTATGGTCTTTATATAACCACACACACATACATATATGTATATATGTGAATATATATATATATAAATTATCTTTCTGTCTCTCTCACACACACACATATACATTCAAAAAAATCTTAGGGCACTCCTCTGTTAAAGGATAGAGATTATATCACTCTATTAAAAAAAGGAATAATGTGGAAGTAAACTCTGAGTGATAATATATATGTATATATATATATATATATATATATATATATATGTCCCAGTGGAATTGCTAGTTCACTCTGTGAAGGGGAAGGGAAGAGCTGATAGGGACAACATAAATCATAAAACCATGGAAAAATTTTTAAATAAAATTTAAAATAAAAAATAAATGATAGAAATCAGGAATTCAGCTTGAACCCAAAAATTGTTTTCTCTAGACTAACAATATTGGGGTGAGGAAAGGCAGATAGACATAATGTTAGTTTGATGCTCCATCTGTGAGGGCAGCAGAGTGATCAGCCCCACTGCCCCAGTTTCCTACTTCCCCTGCTGACATGAATCAAAGTTTCCCTTGGAGAAGGATAAGTAGAGAATATGCTATAGATAACTCTCCATGTCTTTCTGTGATTCACATTTGAATATATATTCTACATGGGCACTACATGTATACATCCTTACACCAATTTCTTTAGTTGCATGATCAATTAGTCTTCACCTAGTCTTGTCTTCCCAGGTGGCAGAGTAATCCAGAGCAACTCTGTGCCACCATGAGAATCCTCTCTGACCAAGATTAAAATATAGATATGAAACAAATACAGGAATGAAAGAACCAACATAGAGACAGAATGAAACAACCTTTAAGGAAAGAAGAACCCAAAAGGTAGGCAGAGAACATCTAGAGCACTGGGATGAGAGGAGAGCTGAGCCAGCAAGAACCTGTAACAAGAGGGAAGAGCAAGCCACATCCCCTCATCCCACATCTGCTGCCCAAGGTTCAGAACCTAAGTCCAAACTGAACATCCAGACCCTGAGATCCTGTCTGGGCAAATAGTGATATAAGCTATTGTCTTAAAAAAACACAGGACTATTAAATAGTCAGAAAAGCTACTCTTTAATTAAGGAAAGGGGTACAGTGCTAAATTAGGTCTCCATAGAGAGCTACTCACCACACACCTACACAGAGTCCTAGGATTGAACTGGTCACTGACCCCTGAGAAAGCCAACCACACTAGATTGGTCAATTCCAAAGAGGTATTAATGTTGGGAAGCTTACATACCTTTCTATGGGGATGTGGGGACTAAGGATGAGAAGGATAGTTGATTGGCCTTACAATGGTAACAAAGGAAAATGAGGAGTTCCAGACTGGAATAATAGTGAGGGGCTGATGCTTTATAATGGACACAAAAGGGAAAGACTCAGCCAAGGGCTGGGCCATCTAATAAAGGACTTTGGCCTAAGGGGAGAAACCACTGGGACAAAAGAAATACTTAACATCTGATGGGATTAGCTATCCCCACCTAAACTACTTTAAGGTCTACTGTTAGCCTGAGACTAGTGAAGTTGGACTTTCACTCAGGGAAGAAAGGCCTTCACCTTCAAGCTAAGTAAACTGGGGTTCATTAAATCTTTCTAGGCTACAAGTTTGGGGGCTTCTAGATTCCACATTAGCAAAGTCAACCCATACCCCTTGAAATTTCAAATCTATGGAGAAGTCCTGAGCCCCAGCCCAGGGAATTCTAGTCTGGGTTTGGGATAAGGACTTAGTTCACACTTTGGGGTAGCTGATAGTACTAAGTATTAAGTACTGATCTTTTTACCTAAAACTCAGGGCAGAGCTACAAGACAGGACAATCAAGGGTATGCCTGATTAGATCAAGTACAGCTGAGAACAAAAACAAGTCTTACAAGTCTGAGGCAAGTCTTTAAGCTATCAGCATCTCAAGGGTCAATGGAATCAGACTGGGGAGGGGGCTCTCATAGCTCTCAGCCCTCAGACCATCCCAAGTCTACCTATAATTAGATATGAGCAAACAAAAAAAGGTAATTAAAGATTTTTTATGGCGATGAAGAGCAAGGTACAGACACAGAAGAGGACAGTGAAAGCAAAAGTCTTTACCTATCCATTTTTGTTTTGTTGTTAATTTAAGTACTTAGAAATATAAAATTTCTCGTGAGCCCTATTTTAGCTGTATTCCTTAAATTTTGGCTTATTGTTTCATTGCTATTATTTTCTTTCATATGATCATTACATCTATGATTTGCTATTTATGCCTTTGTTTAGAATTAGTTTTTACTTGTCTGTGTCCTTTATTTATATTTCACTTATTGATTGCAATTTTATTGTGCCATGATCTGTAAAAGATGAATTTAATATTTCTGCCTGTCTGCATTTGTTATGAATTCTAATTTCTCTCTCTATTTCTTTATTTAATTATTTTATTAGGGCTTTTTCAAACACTGCATTGAATAGGAGGGGTCATGTGGACATTCTATTCTCTTTTCTGGGTTTGCAGTTATAGTTACTTCTGTGAGTGGGCTAAACTCAATAATCTATTGTCTGCCTCTCTCCCCCTACACACACACACACACACACACACACATTTTCTACAGAGATGGATGGTAGAATGTGATTGAAGATACACTGAGTAGAGATTTCATAACATTATACTCCTTAGTATCTGGTGAATGAAGGCCGGTAATAAGGGATGAGGGGTGGGAAGTTTCACACAATCACTGACCTTCTGAAATGAGGGCTGGGAAGTTCCACATTATCTCCAATCTCTCTATATACTACTATTACTTTCCCTATGCATTTCCTTAAAGGTTGATGATCGATAGGGAACTGAATGAAGAACAAACCCTCAGTTGTCTCCGTTTTTTTATACCCTTACCTTCCATCTTAGAATCAATACTGTGTATTGGTTCCAAGGCAAAAGAGTGGTAAGGACTAGGCAATAGGGGTTAAGTGACTTGCCCAGGGTCATACAGTTAGGAAATGTCTGAGGTCAGATTTGAACCTAGGACCTTCCATCTCTAGGTCTGGCACTGATTCCACTGAGTTACTCAGCTGCCCCTTTTCTCCATTTTTTTTTAAAAGAGATGACTGTTTTTCTTCTTTTTCTAAGTTTATTATTTAGAAAAAATTTTAACTATATTTTATTATTAATTAATATAATATAAATATTATATTAATTATATTTAACTATATAAACATTTAAATATATATTATATATATAAAAAACATAATTTTAAAGGTAAGAGAGTGAGTTAGAATGAGATCAAGCTTTTTCCTTGGTCATCTTGCTGGAAGCTTACACATATTCTTAATGTACCATGATAGTAATTTAAGTAATCCTCAGTTATCATTTCTCACCCATCAGGCTAGAAAATCAATCAAATAACCCAAGCACTGAGCATACTAAGACAAAAGTGAGACAGTCAGTCCTTTCTCTGAAGGAACTTACATTCTATGAAGAAAATGCAATGGAAATGTCTTCACTGATAAGTCAATACAATATAAATATGAATGAATTTTGAGATTGGAGAGAAGTAACCATGCCTGGGGAAATCAGAAAAGGTCTTTTGAAGGAGATAGAATTTGCATTGCGACTTAAAGTGAGTGGAGAGCTCTAAGTGCAAAGGAGGAGAGAGTGAGTGGTGGGGAAGACAGACAGAGACAAAGACACAGAGCGAGATAGAGAGAGAGAGAAAGAAAGAGACAGCCAGAGAGACACAGAGGAATGGGAGAGCTTTCTAGGAAGAGAGAGAGCTTTCTAGGGCTAGGGAGGAGTCTGTCATAGATGTGAAATACACTGCCTAAAGACTATATGAGGCCCACAATACTCCCTGGTACTGCCCAAATCAGATTAAAATGTAATTGGAAAATATTTAACAAAATACATTAAAATGCAATAAGAAATAGTGTTATATTTTAAAACAAAAACATAAAATTTTCCCTGGATTTATTATTATTATAAAATGAATCATTTAATATGTTGTTTATCAATTCTTATTTGTTAATGTTGATTTGCATGGTTACAGTTGATCTTAATAGAATAATTTTCCATTCTGAAATGTCTAGTTGTTAGTAGTGATTTTGGAGGGTGCAGGGATATATTAGGTAGAATAAGAGGTAGTTTGCTCTATAATTTGGTGTTCTGTTTGGAGGAGGGTAGGAGTGAGGGGTGGATAGAGGACTGGAAGCCCAGCTTGGCAGGCATAGTGAAATTGGTGATAAACTTGCACAACATGAAAGATAAAGGTTAGGAACTTAAATACAAGCGCATGAGCAAAATGACAAAACAATCCTTGAAGTCGAGCAATTTATAGGAAAAACTCTTGTCTTTACAAATTTACAATCTGTTTTCATTGAAAAAAATGAAGGAAAACATTTACCATAAAGAACTTTGATATATTTAGTTAGTATTGAGGAGAAATGTCCATTATTTATTTTTATTTGGCCAAGAGCCTTATGGTACCCTCAACTCATGCTATCCATTTCTAGGTATAGATACTAATCCTCTAGTGTAATATTGAAGAATGTTATGGGTTTCTCTTACAAGATGACTTCCTCTTTTTTTTTTTTTTTAACCCTTACCTTCCATCTTGGAACCAATAAGACCGAAAAGTGGTAAAGGCTAGGAAATGAAGGTTAAGTGACTTGCCTATGATATTACAAATAGGACATGTCTGAGGGCAGATTTTTTTTTTGAACCCAAGATCTCCTGTCTCTAACCCTGACTCTCAATCCACTGAGCCACCTAGCTGCCCCTTAGCCTTCTCTTTTAAGTAGAAATTCACTCATTCTGGAAAAGTACAATGTCAATGGCAAATTGTCTACTGGAGTTCATATGGAAACTAAGTACCTGAGAAACCGTTATTGTTGAGACAATAATTGAGACAACAGCAAGAGAAGCCAAAAGCAATAAGGGAAGGATGGCAGATCCTCTTACTGCTCTCCTCCTCGTGGCAGGTTCTGCTTGTCTTGCACCTGCCGGAAGTGCCTGACATGTTTTGACATTCTCTTCTTTTCAACAGCCTGGTGGGGGAAAGCTTCCCCATCTATACAAATAAATTCTGCCCTCAAGGTTTTTGGCAGATGCTCTATAGTTTTGATACACCACTAAAAATTTTCATTCTGTTTTAAATGTTACACAGAAAATAATATTTTGTTGCTTTAATATTTTACCTGTCTTTACTATGGGCAAAAGAGTTTAAGAGAAAGAAGAGTCTTTACCACAGTACATGTAAGACAAAAAATTATAAATTTATAACTAGAAATATAAAATAAATTATTTGTTTTTAAACTTATTTTAATTTTTATTTATATTTCTTTATACTAAGGAAATAAAATGATACCATCATACCAATAAGAAAAGATCCATACATAAAATTGTTCAGCCAAGATAGAAGCTAGATTGTTTCTTCTCTGAAGTAAAAAATAAAAAACAAAACAAAACAAGATTTTATTTAATTTATAGATACAATATTAGCACCTCAAAGGAATATATAATCATTTAAAATGCTAACATGAAATACTATTCAGAGTATGCTTAAAACTTAAGTAAAACAAGAAAAAGCAAATAAGTTTACAATCTGCGCTTCAAAAACAACAAAATACTTATAAAAATCCATTAAGAGGGTGAAAATGTGATCAAAAGCTAGTTTATGTTTTTTTCAGGACTTGTAGCTAAATATCCAGTGTTTTATTGAAGGTGAATTTGTGAAGGAGTATATGGTAAAAGCTGTTGAAATTCTTTGGAAAATAATTAAAACTTTTTAGAATATTTCATTATCATGAAACACTGTTGCGGAAAGAATTAATGAAATTGCCAGTGGTATCAGTGGAAAACAAATCAAAATTAGAAAATTGTCTTTTTCAATTGTAGTCAATGAAAGGAAGGATATTAGGGATATTAGTGGATGTATTCATTTGCACATGTAATGAAAATCTTGTTGTGAGTGAAGAATTGCTTAATATTCTTTCTCTTAATGATACTACAACAGGTAAAATTATTTTTAAAGAAGTATATGGACTTTTAGAAAGGCATAATCTTTCATTACCAAAACTAGTGTATATGACTTCAGAGGATGCAACAGCAATTACGCAGAAGACAAATGTATTTGTAGCTAAATTATTGACTAAGCAGAATGAAATTGCTCAAGATAATAAGTTTTGTTCACTGCATTATATACCGGGAAGTGTTATGCTTAAAAAGTAGTGAAAATGAAACATGTACTGATTAATTAAGAAAAAAAAGTGATTTTATAAGTTCTAATATTGAATCAACAACAATTTTCTTCATTACTCTTGGAAATTGAAAGTGAGCAAGAAGATTTACTTTATTATATAGAAATTCACTGACTTTCTTGACATAAGGGGTTTAAAGAGATTCTGGCAACTTAACTATGTAATCTAATTGTTTTTTAGAATAACAGAAGAATCACCAGAACTACTTAATAAAAAGAACTTGTTTCAGGATTTGGCTTTCATTATGGATATTATAGGACATTTAAATGATTTGAATTTAAAACTTTAGGGTTGAATCAGGTTGTAACCTTTATATACTATGGCATTAAACCATTTATGACAAAAAAAAAAACATTGAAAAAGTCAATTGAAAAATTGTGAATTTATACACTTTCCTGTATGTAAAAACTATGAATATTCTTTTAGGACAGGATTTTAGGAAGATGACTGAACAAGGCAGGACATTAGCTGGTTCTCCTAAATTCCCTAACAAATAATTTTTAAAAATATCACAAAGTGAACTTTAAAGGGCAGAAATCATTAAAAGTTAGGGTAAAATAGTCACTCAGTCTAAGACATCTTGGGAGGTCTTCAAGAAATATCTCACCTCTTGAAGTGGTGATTTGGCCTGACTGAAGTGCAGGCACCTCCAGACAGATGCCTAATAAACAAATAACAAGTCCAATGGGGCAGTAACCTCACCTTTGGTTGCTTTGTCTCACTGACTGTCTAAGCAGTGGTTCCCAAATTTTTTTGGCCTACCGCCCCCTTTCCAGAAAAAATATTACTTAGCCCCTTGGAAATTAATTTTTTAAAAATTTTAATAGCAATTAATAGGAAAGATAAATGTACCTGTGGCCATCACTGCCCCCCTGGATCGCTGCAGCAGGGGGCGGTAGCGCCCACTTTTGGAATCACTGTTCTTGGAGATAGGTAGCTGATCAAGGAAAGTTGAAGGACCCTCTGCTGGCAATGAACATGGAACCAGGTGTACTGACCAGACTTGGTCCCAGGTGGTGACTGCTTTGAAGAGAAGTGAGTACATATTAGTGAGTGTAGTCATAGAAGGACAATGGCCCTGCTGTCTGTAGTAACTCTCAGGAGAACAGAGTCTCTAGCTTCCATTCCAGGGCAAAGGGGTGAAGCTGAAGCTTGCTTTGGAGGGACCACAAGGAGTAAGAGTGTTTGCAATGACAGCAGTGCTGATTCACTTGTCTAACTCATGGGTAACTTAGATGAAGACATGAAAAAGAGGGGTACTCACCAGAGATGGTCCTCAATTATAAACATTGGAAGAACCAAGAGGTCAAAGGCACCTAGATAGGGCTCAGAAAATAACTGCATGAAAAAACATGAAGCCTGAGACATTATCCACCACATCCTGGGAACACGGCCTAACTCTAACAAAAAGTTAACATCCAAGAAATTAAGCAAAAGAGAAAAAAAACAAAACCAACCATAAATGGCTATTCTGGTGATAGAGAAGATCAGGGTTCAAAGTGAAAAGACAGTATGGTCAACACAGCTACTTCTAACTTCACAGAAAAATGTAAAATGGTGCTGTGAAGGGTGAATGAAACTCTCTTTGTCTATCAATCAGAGACTTTTAAGTTAATCAATCAAAAACTTAAGTACCCCTATTTAGTACCTTGCCAGTCGCTAAGTATGAGAGTTCACAAGTCACTTTCAAGAGTGGGTGACAATTAGAAAGTTTCACTGGGAAGATGGCGGCAGAGTAAGGAGCAGCTGCTCCATCTCTCCTAACCAAAGCATACAGGACTCCTCAAGGGGAAATAAAAACGAACCCAGACAACCGAAGGAACCCCACAACAGGGCGCAGCATTGAAGGTATGCAGAATCAGGCATCTCCACGCTATAAAGGGGTGAAACAGCTCTCACTAAAATGTGAGAGGAAGAAGCCCCTCCCCCACCCCCCACACCACACACCAATGCACAAGAGTGAAAACAGGACTGGGGCAACCAGTAAATCACTAGCAGCCCCAGGGCTTGTACCTGTGTGCTGCAAGACGAGGGACCCCAAGTGGCTGGGGGGCGAGCATGGACTTTCCAGAGCATCTGCGTGGGTGAAGACAGTGCCCTAAGTGAGAATAAAGATCTCTAACGCAGAGACTTTCCCTAGCGTCTGTGTGGGTGAAGGCAGTGCACTAGGCTTGAATAAAGATCTCCAGCCCAAGCTTGGACCTTGAGTGAGGACCCGGAGCAGACAGGAGCACAGCTGTGGAAGCAGCCCCTGAGACTGCTGAAGGAGCCTCAGGCAGAGGGGCAGACCGGGGTCTACCAGGAGGCCTGACCCCGAAGACAAGAAGACTGGAGCCATCAGAAGCTTAGAAAGCGCAGGCAGACCCTGAGTGTGAAGACAAAGCTGAAAAGGGGCGGGGCTAACGATGGCAAGCAGAGAACTCCAGAAAAAGAAAAAGATTATCAAGAAAAACTCTAGAACACTCAACAACTTTTACACAGAGAAAATCCAGACAACAGAGGAGGACAAACAAGTAATCATATCCAAACATTACCAAAAAAATGAAAGTTGGTAACAAGCTATTGAAGAGTTCAAAAATGAGATGTTGAAGAAGATGGAAGAGATCTGGCAAGAAAATAACAGCTTAAAAGGCAGAATTTTGCAATTGGAAACTGAGGCTCAGAAATCAAATGAACTGATAAGCAAATTGAACACCAGAAATGACCAGATTGAAAAGGAAAAACAAAAGATTATAGCCGAAAACCAGTCCTTAAAGGCTAGAATTGAAAAATTAGAACACAATGATCTCTCAAGACAACAAGAACAAATAAAACAAAGTCAAAAGACTGATAAAATAGAAGGAAACATGAAATATCTTAATGAGAAAGTGACAGACCAAGAAAACCGGTCTAGAAGAGACAATTTGAGAATCATTGGTCTTCCAGAAAAGGCAGAAATTAATAGAAACTTGGACTCTATACTTAAAGAAATTATTCAGCAAAATTGCCCTGAAGTTCTACAACAAGAGGGCAATATAGACATTGAAAGGATCCATAGATCACCCTCTACACTGGACACAGAAAAGTCAACACCAAGGAATATAATAGCAAAATTCAAGAGCTTTCAAGTAAAAGAAAAATCTTACAAGAAGCCAGAAAGAGACAATTCAAATATCAAGGAGTACCAATCAGGATCACACAGGAACTGGCAGCCTCCACGCTAAAAGACCACAAGGCTTGGAACACAATATTCAGAAATGCAAGAGAGATGGGTCTTCAGCCACAGATCAACTACCCATTGAAACAGACTATATACTTCCAGGGGAAAGTATGGGCATTCAACAAAATTGAAGATTTCCAAGTTTTTGCACAAAAGAGACCAGGACTAAATGCAAAGTTTGATATCCAACCACAAAAATCAAGAGAAACATGAAAAGGTAAATAAGAAACAGAGGGAAAAGAAAGAAAACTTATAATTTTTTAAATTTGACTCTTTAAGGGCTTAAATAAGATCTAATTATCTGTATTACTATGTGGAGAAATGATATGTATAATTCTCTGTAGTGAACTCTATTCACTATTATAATATTCACTATTATAACAACCAGAAGAATAATTCATAGGGAGAAAATAGGATACTTAATAGTCTAAGATGACATGGGCGGTGGGAAAGAGGGGCGGAATAGTAGGGGACACCAAGAAAAATCTGAGTAAATAAGAAAAATAGGATATTCTATTACACACAAAGAGGACATGGGAAGGGGAGGAGATAAATACTATTATAAGAAGGAGAGGAAGAGAGCATTAAGAGGGAATAATCAAACCTTACTCTCAGTATAATTAACCTGGAGAGGGAAGAGTAGCTTTATTATCCATTGGAATAAAAACCCCTATTTAACCCTACTGAGAAAGTCAGAAGGGACAAACCAAAGGGAGCAGGGGAGTGGGGAGCTCAAAAAAGGGAGGGGAGAAGAAGGGAGAAGGAATTCATTAGGTCTTTAAAAAACAAAAAGAGGGGAATAACAAGGGAGGGGGCAGAAAGGGAAGTCAATCAAGGGAGGGGATAAGGGATACTGGCTCAAAGCAAACCACTGGTTTAAAAGAAAATAGTGTAAGAAGAAGGGGTAGGCCTAGGGGAGGATACAAAAATGTCAGTGAATGCACAACTGATAATTGTAACTCTGAATGTGAATGGGATGAACTTGCTCATAAAATGGAAGCAAATAGCAGAGTGGATCAGAAACCAAAATCCTACCATATGTTGTCTATAAGAAACACATGTGAGGCAGGTAGACACACACAAGTTTAAGGTTAAGGGCTTGAGCAAAATCTTTTGGGAATCAAGTGAAAAAGAAGAAGGCAGGAGTGGCTATTATGATCTCTGACAAAGCCAAAGTAAAAATAGATATGATTAAAAAAGACAGGGAAGGTCATTACATCCTGATTAAAGGCAGTATAAACAATGAGGAAATAACACTGCTCAATATATACACACCAAGTGGTATAGCATCCAAATTCATAAAGGAGAAACTGGCAGAGCTCAAGAAGGAAATAGATAGTAAAACCATACTAGTGGGAGATCTAAATATTGCTCTTTCAGATCTAGATAAATCAAACCAAAAAATAAATAAGAAAGAGGTAAGAGAGGTGAATGAAGTCCTAGAAAAATTAGATTTAATTGATATATGGAGAAAAATAAATAGGGACAAAAAGGAAAACACCTTCTTTTCAGGTGCACATGGTACATTCACAAAGATTGACCATGTTATAGGGCATAGAATCACTGCAAACAAATGCAAAAGAGCAGATATAATAAATGTAACCTTCTCAGATCATAATGCAATAAAAATAATAATTAGTAAGGGTACCTGGACAGGCAAATCAAAAACCAGTTGGAGGGTTCCGGGTTAAGATGGTGGCAGAGTAAGAAGCAGCTCTTAATCTCTCCTGACCGAAACACACAAAACTCCTCAAGGGGACATAAAAACAAGTCCAGACGAACGGAGGAACCCCACAACAGGGCACAGCGTGGAAGGTACGTGGAATCGGGGCATTTCCATGCTATAAAGGGGTGAAACAGCTCTCACTAAATCGCGGGCTGAGCAACCACCCCACCCCCACCGCCTCCACACACAACACCTATAGCACCAAAGCCAGCTAAAAAGAAATAGAGCAAGTTTGGGGCACCCATCGAGTCATTGGCAGCTCCGGGGCCTGTTCCTAAGAGCAGCAAGATTTGGGACCCCAATAAGCTAACAAATGCACACAAAATCTGAGTGCGGGAGCAGGGCGCCAAGAGTGGACACTGGGCGCAGAGCGCGGGATCAGAGAGCAGGCACTGGAGGAGGCGTGGGTGGAGGCAGACACAGCCACAAGCTAAAGCTCTGAAACCCTGAGTGGGGAACCAGTGCAGACGGGTATAGGACTGTGGAAGCAGCGCCCTGAGACTTGTAAAGAAACCTCCGGCAGAGGACCAAGCAAGGGGGTCCACCAGGGGGCTTGACTGCGGACAGACCCTGAGCGTGAGGATAAACCTGAGAAGCTGCTGAGCTAACAATGGCTACCCAGTCTCAGGAAGTTCAGAAGAGAAAGATTAACAACAAGAAAAAGAAGTCTTTAACACTCAACAACTTTTACACAGAGAAAATCCAGACAACCAAGCAAACAGAGGAGGAGAACAAACAAGCATCCGGACCCTCCTCAAATAAGGAAAACTCCTCACAAGCTATGGAAGAGTTCAAAACCGAGATTTTGAGGAAAATAGAAGAGCTCTGGCAAGAAAATAACAGTTTAAAAGGTAGAATCTTGCAATTGGAAAAGGAGGCTCAGAAACCAAATGAACTGATAAGCAAATTGAACACCAGAAATGACCAGATGGAAAAGGAATACCAGAAGATTATGGCCGAAAACCAGAAGATTATAGCCGAAAATCAAAAGATCATAGCCGAAAACCCGAAAGATTATAGCCGAAAATCAATCCCTAAAGGCTAGAATTGAGCAAGTAGAAGCTAATGATCTCTCAAGACAACAAGAACAAATAAAACAAAGTCAAAAGACTGAAAAAATAGAAGGAAACATGAAATATCTCAATGAGAGAGTGACAGACCAAGAAAACCGGTCTAGAAGAGACAATTTGAGAATAATTGGTCTTCCAGAAGAACCAGAAATTAATAGAAACCTGGACTCCATACTAACAGAAATAATCCAGCAAAATGGCCCTGGGGTCCCACAACAAGAGGGCAATATAGTCATTGAAAGGATTCATAGAATACCTGCGACATTCAATCAAGAAAAGAAAACACCCAGAAATATAATAGCCAAATTCAAGAGTTTCCAAGCAAAAGAAAAAATCTTACAAGAAGCCAGAAAGAAACAATTCAAATATCAAGGAGCACCAATCAGGATAACACAGGATCTGGCAGCCTCCACGCTAAAAGATCGCAAGGCTTGGAATACGATATTCAAAAAGGCAAGAGAGCTGAGCCTGCAACCACGGATCAAATACCCATCAAAATTGACTATATATTTCCAGGGGAAAGTATGGGCATTCAACAAAATTGAAGAATTCCAGGTATTTGCACAGAAAAGACCAGGGCTAAATGGAAAGTTTGATATCCAACCACAAAAATCGAGAGAAACTTGACAAGGTAAATAAGATACAGAGGGGAAAGAAAGAAAACTTATAATTTTAAAATTTGCCTTTATAAGGGCCTCAGTGAGATCTAATTATCTGTATTCCTGTGTAGAGAAATGTTATGTATAATTCTCTGTAGTGAACTCTATTCACTATTATAATATTCACTATTATAGTAATTAGAAGAATAATTCACGGGGTGAGGGTGGAACACTAAATAATCTAAGATGACATAGGGGATGGGAAAGAGGGGGTGAATAGCAGGGGACACCAAGAGAAACTTGAGTGAATAAGAAAATAGGATATTCTATTACACACAAAGAGGGCATGGGAGGGAGAGGGGACAAATACTATTATAAGAAGGAGAGGAAGAGATCATTAAGAGGTAATAATCAAACCCTACTCTTAGTGTAATCAACCTGGAGAGGGAAGAATAGCTATACTATCCA
Organism: Gracilinanus agilis; assembly: GCF_016433145.1. Classification (NCBI taxonomy): domain Eukaryota; kingdom Metazoa; phylum Chordata; class Mammalia; order Didelphimorphia; family Didelphidae; genus Gracilinanus; species Gracilinanus agilis. The sequence goes on from NC_058135.1 coordinate 105,979,529, forward strand.
CTGGGACATAAAACTCTTATCTAACCCTTCTGAGAAAGTTAGAAGGGATAAACGAAGGGAAGCAGGGGAGTGGGGAGGTCAAAAAAAGGGAGGGGAGAAGAGGGAGGGAATTCATAAGGCCTTTAAAAACAAAAAGAGGGGGGAAAATAAGGGACGGGGTAGAAAGGGAAGTTAATCAAGGGAGAGGATAAGGGATAGCGGCTCAATAGCAAACCACTGATTTAAAAGGAAAAAGTACAATGAAAAAGGGGGTAGGAAGAGGGGAGGATTCGAAAATGTCAGCAAATGCACAACTGATGATTATAACTCTGAATGTGAATGGGATGAACTCGCTCATAAAATGGAAGCAAATAGCAGAGTGGATTAGAAACCAAAATCCCACCATATGTTGTCTATAAGAAACACATATGAGGCGGGTGGACATACACAAGTTTAAGGTTCAGGGTTTGAGCAAAATCTTTTGGGCATCAAATGAGAAAAAGAAGGCAGGAGTGGCTATTATGATCTCTGACAAAGCCAAAGTAAAAATAGATATGATTAAAAAAGACAGGGAAGGTCATTACATCCTGATCAAAGGCAGTATAAACAATGAGGAAATAACACTGCTCAATATGTATGCTCCAAGTGGCATAGCACCCAAATTCATAAAGGAGAAACTGGCAGAGCTCAAGAAGGAAATAGATAGTAAAACCATTCTAGTGGGAGACCTAAATATTCCTCTGTCAGATCTAGATAAATCAAACCGAAAAATAAATAAGAAAGAGGTAAGAAAGGTGAATGAAGTCCTAGAAAAATTAGATTTAATTGATATGTGGAGAAAAATAAATAGGGACAAAAAGGAATACACCTTCTTTTCAG
>NC_058135.1:105985382-106063136 GCF_016433145.1 Gracilinanus agilis
CTGGCCATTGTTGGGTTTGTACCCCAAACAGATCATAGATAAACAGACTTGTACGAAAATGCGCTTTTTGTGGTGGCAACAAATTGGAAAAGGAGGGTATGTCCTTCAATTGGGAAATGGCTGAACAAACTGTGGTATATGCGGGTGATGGAATACTGTTGTGCTAAAAGGAATAATAAACTGGAGGAGTTCCAGGTGAACTGGAGAGACCTCCGGATACAGATGCAGAGCGAAAGAAGCAGAGCCAGAAGAACATTGTACACAGAGACTGATATACTGTGGTAAAACTGAATGTAATGGACCTCTGTACCAGCAGCAATACAATGACCCAGGACAATTCTGAGGGATTCATGGTAAAGATGCTACCCACATTCAGAGGAAGGACTGCAGGAGAGGAAACATATAAGAAAAACAACTACTTGAATGCATGGGTCGGGGTGGACATGATTGAGGGTGTGTAAAAGTGAAATTTGGGAAATGTATCAAACTACATTTCCCGTGGTCCAACGGGTTTCCGTTTCCGGTTTTTGGGCTTGGAAAGGCTTACGTCTTGACGTAGGGAAGGGTTTAAATCTCCTGGGTTAGGAAGAAGTGGCTTCTTTTGCGAGTAGGCGCTTCCAGGAAAGAGGAGAGAGTAATGGAGGTGGCGGCAGTTTTTAATGCTTACAAGCGCGTGGTCTAATGATTTTTATCTATCAGCATGGCTTTAATTAAAATACTAATTTATATATTTATACAAGCCTTTATCATTTTTCATATTTATCATTTGGTGAACCAGAAGGTCGAAATTCGAACTCTAAATCTTCCAGGTAGCCTAACTATAGCCATGCCTGCTTTTTGGCCATCTGGCTCAGCTCTTTTGAGCACTCTTTTAAAAAAGGAAAGTGACTTTCCTTGCCATGCTTTTGCTAAAAGCAAGAGCACGTTTTTGCCTCCAGTGGGACTCAGCCGGCCAGTCCAGCCCAAGCCACCTTGGGAGGGAGGTCAGGCCAGCCGATTCGGGCTTTTGGCTTTAAACTAAAATGCTGGAGCCCAGCCAGTGTGTCTCTGCCGCTGCTCTCTGCTGCTGATCTCCATTCCTACTGCTGATCTCCTGACTACAAGCCTACACCATCTTCCCAGTGCCTGTGATCTCAGATCCTGACTGCTGGAGTCCAGAACCCCGAGCTCCAACATGGAGGACCCCCCAGCTGCTGCCTTTGCTGAGATCTCGACCTCCAGAGACTACTTCAGTTCCTGCCGCTAACAATTTGGGTATATTCCCCTTTCTCTCTACTTTCTTATAGGAGACATTCTAGCCTTCCACGTGTTTCTCTAAAGGCCTAAGTTAGCCACCCACACAAGCTCTACCTGTGGGATTTTCTACAATGACCCGACACCACGTGGACCTAGCCCGTTTACCCTTAATCAGGCCGAATGGCCTATTCAGACTTGCTTGTGATTAAAAACTGAACTCAGGGGAAGAAATATTCACCCCCATACCTGCTCAGAACTTTGAACTTGGGAAAAAAAAAACCCTTAAACTCAGCAGAACTCAATCAAAAGAACCTTAAATTGAAACCAGGGGTGAACTTTTAAGAAGTTTCTGCTTATGATGTTATTATATTTCCTAATTTACTTAAAGCTTACTGTATCAGAAACAATGCGGTTATATGTACCACCTATGAACATCTTATAGAGCACATGTCTTTAAAATTTATTCTCTCTTGGTAATTGCAAAGAACCTTGAAAGTTTCCATGCTTTAAATATTACTTTGTAATTTTACAAGAGATTTTTTAAACTTTTACTTTAAATCCTTAAGAATTGTTGTCTTAAAGGATAAAGCTTTTATATATTTTATTATAAGAGATATTATTGCCTTAAATGGGTAGAAGCATTTCCTACCCAGGATTTTTTTAAAATACAGAGAGTCAAGGAGCTCCTGTATATTCTTTGCTATGGAAGCAATAACAGCATTTGCCAAGGGTTAAAAGTTGTAACAAGTATATGATTTTGAACATCATTATTTATTGTTTTAAAATGTGCTGTTGGAAATAATGGTACTCTATTTGAATGTGCATTGTGAATCTGCTATTTTGTAAAACCCACTTTCTCTCACAGAAAGTCTCATTTTGGGGTAACATAACCCTTCTAGTTCTAAGCTATATATATATTTTTGGTTTTTAAAACATTTTTCTAATGAGAGAAATTGATTTTCCCCTTTTCTCATCTTGTACTGGAAGTACATATATAATCATTATTTATCCTTTTTCTAATTCTACAGCAAATACCTGAGCTTATAGGACTGTGATTTAAATGCCTCTCTGATTCCAGAAGGGAATATGAAAGCCATTAATAGTGCTAAAGAAAGCACATGGTCAGAGACTTGACTGACTAAGATCTGCATAATAGCAGTTCTATGCCAATACTTTAGAGCTTGAAAATTGGGGTTTGAGTCCTGGAGTCCCAGTCTTTTCTAAACCTTTAGAGGACGTGGGTCCCCTCGACTTAGATTCCTAGAAAGCACCTAAGATTGGTTATTTATTTGGCTCACTTCCCTAAAAAGCTGATGATAAGTCAGATCAGAGAGAGACATTTTCCTTAAGACCTGGCCCTGAATGGGTAATTGCACACTGCTGAATTCACTTTAATTAGACCTTCATTCAAAGGTCTAAGTTTATTTTCCCCAGATTTTTGCACATTTCATTTACAAGTTAATTTTTTCTTCTTTTTTCTTGAATTTTATTCTTTGTATTTTGCCATCCTTAGCTGACCTGAGGTACCCTTTTTTAGAAAAAAGGTGTGTTTAAGATTTACCTCACGGGGATATCTGTTAAGTTTTTTAAAATTCGATAATGTAAAAATATATGTATATTTATTTAACTCTTTTAGGAGTAATTTCACGGGGAATTATATAAAATCTTAGAAGAAAATGTATGTTTTGTAATCTACAATGTAAAGTTTAAATTCTTTTGAGAATAATTTCAGGATAAGGATCTTGCCATCTCCCCAGAATCCAGACGACGAACTTGTTTTGGTGAGGACACATGAAGATGTCTGAAAAGCCTTCGCTGTACCATGAAGACCAAACTTTGACCTTTGGGGTGCAGTTGATTGAACTATGGGGAGTTGAAATTGAGTTGTATGTATTGTTTTAATTGTACACTGTTATGCCAGTGGGGGACAGCCCCCAAATTGGTTTTTGTCAATGCGGCTAATTTTAACCATTTGTTCATCTATTTCTTTTATCCCCAAATTCCTGAAAAAATTTAGAAGTTGTTATTTTTACAGGTCCAGCGAAGAAAAAAGGACTAACCTTTTTTTTTGCTGGACCTCAAGGGGAATTGTAAAAGTGAAATTTGGGAAATGTATCAAACTACATTTCCCGTGGTCCAACGGGTTTCCGTTTCTGGTTTTTGGGCTTGGAAAGGCTTACGTCTTGATGCAGGGAAGGGTTTAAATCTCCTCGGTTAGGAGGAAGTGGCTTCTTTTGCGAGTAGGCGCTTCCAGGAAAGAGGAGAGAGTAATGGAGGTGGCGGCAGTTTTTAATGCTTACAAGCGCGTGGTCTAATGATTTTTATCTATCAGCATGGCTTTAATTAAAATACTAATTTATATATTTATACAAGCCTTTATCATTTTTCATATTTATCAGGTGTGGACTTGAAACTACCACACCAATGCAACTACCAACAATTTGGAAATTGGACTTGATCAAGGACACATGACAAAACTAGTGGAAATGTGCATTGGCCATGGGTGGGGGAAGTGCGGGGGGCGAAGGGGAAAGGAGGAGCATGAATCATGCAACCATGTTAAAAATGAATATTAATAAATGTTTTAAAAAAACCAGTTGGAAATTAAACAATATGATTCTCCAAAACCAATTAGTCAAAGAAGAAATCATAGAAACAATCAACAATTTCATTGAAGAGAATGACAATGATGAGACATCCTACCAAACTCTGTGGGATGCAGCCAAGGCAGTACTCAGGGGGAAATTTATATCCTTGAATGCACATATTAACAAATTAAGGAGGGCAGAGATTAATGAATTGGTTATGCAACTCAAAAAATTAGAAAGCGAACAAATTAAAAACCCTCAGATGAAAACTAAATTAGAAATACTAAAAATTAAGGGAGAAATTAATAAAATTGAAAGTAAAAGAACTATTGAATTAATAAATAAGACTAGAAGCTGGCATTTTGAAAAAACAGATAAAATAGACAAAGTACTGGTCAATCTAATAAGAAAAAGGAAAGAAGAAAACCAAATTGACAGTATTAAAGATGAAAAGGGAGACCTCACATCTAATGAAGGGGAAATTAAGGCAATCATTAAGAACTATTTTGCCCAATTATATGGCAACAAATATAACAATTTAGGAGATATGGATGAATATCTACAAAAATATAAATTCCCTAGATTAACAGTAGAAGAAATAGAATACCTAAATAATCCCATATCAGAAATGGAAATTGAACAAGCCATCAAAGAACTCCCTAAGAAAAAATCACCAGGACCTGATGGATTCATAAGTGAATTCTATCAGACATTCAAAGAGCAACTAATCCCAATACTATAGAAATTATTTGATATGATAAGCAAAGAAGTCCTACCAAATTTCTTTTATAACACAAATATGGTACTGATTCCAAAGCCATGTAGACCAAAAACAGAAAAAGAAAACTATAGACCAATCTCCCTTATGAACACAGATGCAAAAATCTTAAATAGAATATTAGCAAAGAGACTCCAGCAAATAATTAAGAAGATCATCCACCATGATCAGGTGGGATTTATACCAGGAATGCAAGGATGGTTCAGCATTAGGAAAACCATCCACATAATTGACCATATCAACAGTCTAACAAACAAAAATCCCATGACTATCTAAATAGATGCTGAAAAAGCCTTTGACAAAATACAGCATCCATTCCTATTGAAAACATTGAAAAGTATAGTAATAGAAGGACCTTTCCTAAAAATAATAAACAGTATATACCTAAAACCATCAACAAGCATCATATGCAATGGGGATAAATTAGAAGCCTTCCCAATTAGATCAGGAGTGAAACAAGGATGCCCATTATCACCTCTATTAGTCAACATAGTACTAGAAACACTAGCAGTTGCAATTAGAGAAGAAAAAGAAATTGAAGGTATCAAAATAGGCAAGGAGGAGACTAAGCTATCACTCTTTGCAGATGATATGATGGTCTACTTAAAAAATCCTAGAGAATCAACTAAGAAGCTTGTAGAAATAATCAACAACTTTAGCAAAGTTGCAGGATACAAAATAAATGCACATAAATCATCAGCATTTCTATATATTTCCAACACATCACAGCAGCAAGAGGTCAAAAGAGAAACACCATTTAAAATCACCCTAGACAATATAAAATACTTGGGAATCTATCTACCAAAACAAACACAGCAATTATATGAAAACAACTACAAAACACATTCCAAAAAAATAAAACTGGATCTCAACAATTGGAAAACCATTAATTGTTCATGGGCAGGACGAGCTAACATAATAAAAATGAACATTCTACCCAAATTAATTTACCTATTTAGTGCCATATCTATCAAATTACCAAAAAACTTCTTTACTAAATTAGGAAAAACTATAACAAAATTCATTTGGAATAACAAAAGATCAAGAATATCAAGGGAAATAATGAAAAAAAAATGTGAAGGAAGGGGGCCTAGCAGTACCAGACATTAAACTATACTATAAAGCAGCAGTCATCAAAACAATATTGTACTTGCTAAGAGATAGAAGATAGAAGGGAGAATCAGTGGAATAGACTTGGGGTTAATGACATCAGCAAGACAGTATACGATAAACCCAAAGAGCCCAACTTTTGGGACATGAATCCACTATTTGACAAAAACTGCTGGGAAATTTGGAAAACAATATGGGAGAGATTAGGTTTAGATCAACATCTCACCCCCTACACCAAGATAAATTCAGAATGGGTGAATGACCTGAATATAAAGAGGGAAACTATAAATAAGTTAAGTGAACACAAAATAGTATACCTGTCAGATCTCTGGGAAAGGAAAGATTTTAAAACGAAGCAAGAGTTAGAGAAAATTACAAAATGTAAATTAAATGATTTTGATTATATTAAACTAAAAAGCTTTTGTACAAACATAAACAATGTAGTCAAAATCAGAAGGGAAACAACAAATTGGGAAAAAATCTTTATAACAAAAAACTCTGACAGGGGTCTAATTACTCAAATATATAAGGAGTTAAATCAATTGTATAAAAAATCAAGCCATTCCCCAATTGAAAAATGGGCAAGAGACATGAATAGGCAATTCTCAGGTAAAGAAATCAAAAGTATCAATAAGCACATGAGAAAGTGTTCTAAATCTCTAATAATTAGAGAAATCCAAATCAAAACAACTCTGAGTTATCACCTCACACCTAGCAGATTGGCTAAAATGAAAGAAGGGGAGAGTAATGAATATTGGAGGGGATGTGGCAAAATTGGGACATTAATGCATTGCTGGTGGTGTTGTGAACTGATCCAACCATTCTGGCTGGCAATTTGGAACTATGCTCAAAGGGCTATAAAAGAATGCCTGCCCTTTGATCCAGCCATACCATTGTTGGGTTTGTATCCCAAAGAGATCATAGATAAGCAGACTTGTATGAAAATATTTATAGCTGCACTTTTTGTAGTGGCAAAGAACTGGAAAGGGAGAGTATGTCCTTCAATTGGGGAATGGCTGAACAAACTGTGGTATATGCTGGTGATGGAATACTATTGTGCTAAAAGGAATAATAAACTGGAGGAGTTCCAGGTGAACTGGAGAGACCTCCAGGAACTGATGCAGAGTGAAAGGAGCAGAGCCAGAAGAATACTGTACTTACCTGGTTAAATCGAATGTAATGGACTTCTGTACCAGAAACAATGCAATGACACAAGACAGCTCTGAGGGATTTATGGTAAAGAATGCTACCCACATTCAGAGGTAGATCTGCAGGAGAGGAAACATAGAAGATAAACAATTGCTTGAATGCAGGGGCTGAGGTGGACATGATTGGGGATGTGGGCTCGAAACTACCACACCAATACAACTAACAACAATATGGAAATAGGCCCTGAACAAGGACACTTGTTACAACCAGTGGAAATGTGCGTTGGCCATGGGTGGGGGTAGAGCGGGGGGTGAAGGGGAAAGTAGTGGCATAAAGTATGTAAACAGGTTAAAAATGAATATTAATAAATGTTTTTTTTAAAAAAAAGAGTGGGTGACAACTCCAGAGGCCACTGCCCAGACCCTGGGTAGTGCTAGGTAAATTGAAAGACTATGATTGGTTCCCATAAAGTGGTGGAGCAACAGGAAGTGACATGAAGAAAATTGCTTTAAAAAGGCCACCTCAGATCTAGTAGGTTGCCAGTCCAGAAATGGCCTCAGACCTAGCAGGTCTGAAAATTGTCTCTAAGACCTCTTGGAGACCTTTTTTTTGGGGGGGCAGTGGGGTGTGCTACAGTTTGGAGTCAGACATGAAACTATAAGAATATGTGTGCTTTTCAAGATGGGGTCTTGGATTTTAAACTGGAGGGAAACCTTCAGACCTCTGGCCATGTGATTTCTCTGTCACAATAAAGCCAGATCTTTAAAAAAAAAAAAAAAAAGCCAACTTGAGGATTCAGTGGTGGACTCTGCTTTGGTGAGCCAAAAGGAGGAGGAGACTCTTTCCGTGGATCCTGCAGTGCCAGTGGTGAGTAGAATGATTCCTTCCTTGGTTCTTCAGTGCGGAGACCCTCTCTCTGCTTTTTGGTGCTTCAGTGGGACACTCCCTCCAGCGTGAGTTCTGGTGATATCCTTGGTGGTCTTAGCCTCATGTGCACTGAAGGTTCTCTGTGTATTCTTCAGGTCTTCTGGCTCTTCAGATTTCAGCTTCCTAATTAGGACTTTGAATTCTAGTGAGATTCACTTTGGGATTTTCATTTGTGATCTGGAGACATTAGGATTAAACTCAGGGTATTGGTAACTAGGCAGTATTATTTGTCTCTTTATCTACTTTTTATACTTTCACTCTTTCCACCTTAGTAAATAAAACTGCTAAGAGTCATTTTAAGCTGTAATATTTTCCAATTGGCAACCACAATATTACTTTAAAATTCTCATATTTAGCATAAAATCTAAATTTAAATTCTTATAGTGTCAAGTCCAAAAAGTTCTTGGAAGAGCTTAAAAAGGACACTAAAAATCAAGTAAGAGAGATCAAGGAAAAATTAGGGGAAAAAATAAGTAATGCAAGAAAATTATAGTGAGAAAGTTAACCAATTGGCAAAAGACAGAAGAAAATAACTTCTTTAAAAAAATAATAACTCAATAAAGGGGAAGCTAATGACTTCATAAGACACCAAGAAATAAGCAAAGTCAAAAGAATGAAAAAAAGAAGAGAATGTTGAATGTCTCATTATAAAAACCACTAACCCATAAAATGGATGAAGGAGATATAATGTAAGAATTGTTGGTGTTATGTTGATCTTTATAGAGATCTTTACAGAGATCTTTACAGAGATCTTTACAGAAGCTGAAGAGATGGCCTGATACTAGAAACCTGCAGGACTCACACCTCCCACACACACACAGGCTTGAATGAGTAGGGAGGGGTAGGTACTCCTTACTCAATCCCTCCCACCAAGCAGTTGGAAATCAGTTGGAAATGGAGCCAGGACTGATGTCTTCTGGCAAGGCTCAGCAAGGCAAATCTCTAATAATGTTCACTTTCTCAATTTATATTCCCTAAAGGTTTGACTGAGGGACAATAGGAGAAGCTTGATGTCTTGTAATTATCAGGGACAGATGAATCTAACTTGTATGGGCTGGACAGCAGAAGGAAACTTAGCTGAAGTTGGATGTAAGTATCCACAGAATAATAAATAGGCACTGCTCCCAAAAGATGAAGTTTATACTGATAAAAAAGAAGGGAAGGCAGGGAAGTGGTATCAATGATTTGGATAAGATCTGGGAAGCCCTGAACTGTTAGGTAGAAACTGTCCCTCCACCCCAGGAGGGAGTGGCAGTCTTTATATTGTTATGATTAAAAATGATGAGGGCCGAGATCAAAAGGAAGAATAGTATTTTAATAAAAGCCATGCTGATAGAGATAAACTGACCACGCACCTGTAAGAAACCTATTCCAACCTCACCACCGCCATTTACCTTTCCTCTCTCCGCAAGCTCAGGTAACTAAAGAGGCAGTTCCAAATAGTCCCTCACCTTTAATACGTCATCCAAAACAGGAAACCCATGAAACCCGTTGGACCACGGGAAATGTAGTTTTAAGGACCCCCATGGGTCCACAGAAGTTTGTCAAACACTATATTGAGGTTCAATCCTTCCAAATAGAACCCCAGGTGATTTTAACTAACACATTACCCCCCTGTGATCTTTTGGGAGACAAATCTCCCCAATGGATCAGGAAAATATAATCAAATTAGAGTTTACAATAATTTAGAGATAAAAGGGAGAAAGAACAAAACCAATGTTCGGTACATTGACAAAAAACCATTAAGGGGGCAGTCCCCCTTTCTGGCATAAACTGTCCATTCAAAATAAATGCATCCAACCCCATAGTTCAGATCAACTGCGTCCCAAAGTTCAAATTGGATCTTCATGATCCAGTGAAGGCTCTTCAGGCATCTTTTGGTACCTCCACCAAATAGGTTCGTCGTCTGAATTCTGGGGAGAGGGCAAAATCCTTATCCTGAAATTACTTTCAAAGAATTTAAACTTTACATTATAGATTATAAAACATACATTTCCTTCTGAGAATTAACATTACCCCCCCTGAGTTTACTTCGAAAGGAGTAAAAATTGACTTGCAATATAGATTATAGTTCAGACATTATGATTATAAAAACTTAACACACACCCCCCTGAGGAAAATATTTAACTAACACATTATCCCCTGAAAAAGTCAGCCAAGGATGCATGGCTAAGTGAGTCACGGGGGTGCATGAAATCAATTGGCAAAAGAAATAATAAAAAAAATTAAAAGAATAAAATTCAAAAAAAAGGAGAAAAAAATTAACTTGTGAATGAAATGTAAAATGTGCAAAAAATGTAGGGGAAATAAACAGGCCTTTGATTCAAGGCCCAATGAAAGCGATTTAAGCAGTATGCTATAACCCATTTAGGGCCAAGACTACAGAAAAAAATTGCCATTTACTCTATATATAGAGAGGAATAAGGGAAATGCCTTTCTTTGATCCGATTTTTCCCTGCACCTTCTCAGGGAATGAGCCATTAAATGATAGCCAATCTTAGGTGCTTCACTAGGAATTCAAGTTGAGGGGACCCACGTCCTCTAAAGTTTTAGAAAAGACTGGGACTCCAGGACTCAAACCCCAATTCCAAGCCCTAAAGTATTGGCATAGAACTCCGCCATCCATACATATCTTTTAGTCAAGTCTCTGACCATGTGGCTCGGCACTTCTCCTGGAATCAGAGAGGCATTAAATCACAATCCCATAGTCTCAGGCTCAGGCTAAGGTATTTGCATTGAGCTTATTTCACTGTAGAATCAAAAGAAAAGGATAAATAATGATTATATATGTACTTCTAGTACAAGATGAGAAAAAGGAAAAATCAATTGCTCTTTAAAAAAATGTTTTAAAAATCAAAAATATATATATATAGCTTAGAACTAGAAGGGTTTTGTTATCCAAAAATGAGGTTTTCTGTGAGAGAAAGTGGGTTTTACAAAATAGCAGATTCACAATGAACATTCAAATAGAGTACCATATTTCTAATAACACATTTTAAAACAATAAACAATGATGTTCAAAAAATCATATACTTGTTCCAACTTTTAAACCTTGGCTAAGGGTTTCTCAACAAATTCTGTTACTGCTTCCATATAAAAACCTGATATTTAAAAAAAAAACCTTCTGGTCTAAATTATCCTCAAGAATTCTAGATCCCTCTGACAAAAGAGGCTAAAACATAGACTAATATCAAAATATATATATATATATATGACAACAATTCTTCACAAAAAATATATAAAGCTTATCTTTTAAGACCACAATTCCTTAAAATAAATTCATAAAAACCTATCATTTATACAGAAGGGTACTAGGCATCTAAAGTAAATTTTTAAACGACCTCTCATAAAATTATAATTTAAATCTCAAGGCAGGCACCAAACTCTCCAAAGTTGAACAAAATTAAGACAATTTATTACTTAAAAATGTGTAACTTTCAAATGGTATGAGAACATAGCATTGTTGTTGATTACCGTAAAAATGAAACCTGAAATAAATTAGGAAATGTAATATGAGTATCAGATAACAAGCTGGTCAAAACCTCTTACCACTTCTAATAGATTTTTCTCATTATTTGGGAGTTACAATAAAATCACAAACAATTAATCTAGCAGCCACAAACTACATTAACTTAAAATGATTCAGTGCAACAGGAAAATCAACGAAATAAGCAAGATTAATTTACAAAACTAATTAGCAAAATACAGTAAGATACAGCCTCTTTAAAACAGAAATAAAACTCATTCAGTTCCGAGGTTTAAAAGTCTACCCCTGGTTCAATTTAAGGTTCTTTTGATTGAGTTCTGCTGAGTTTAAGGAGTTTTTTTTATAATCAGTCTTTGCTCTCAGTTCAAAGTTCTGAGCAGGTATGGGGGTGAATAGGCCATGTGGCCCGATTAAGGGTAAACGCTAGGTCCACGTGGTGTCGGGTCATGGGCTCAGGGCTAGAGAAAAACTTAGGTCAGTTTTGTAGAAAATACCATGTGGAAAGCTTGTGGGGGGGTGCCTAAATTAGGTCTTTAGAGAAACACATGGAGGGCTAGAATGCAGGCCATTACCAAGAGGGGGGGGGGCAATACCAAATCTTTAGCAGCAGCCAAAGAAGTTTCCTAAGATCTTGGTAAGTCAGGACTGGGTGGCAGTGAAAGCAGCAGCCAGGGGTCAGGGTTGTAGTGGAAGGTCAGCACTAGCACCAGCGAAGCAGGATCGGAGAAGTGGTTGGGGACACTTGCAGGCTTGTAGTCAGGAAGCAATAGGAATGGAGATCAGGTCAGGAGTCAGGAGATCAGTGGCAGAGACACACTGGCTGGGCTTCGGCATTTTTAGTTTAAAGCCAAAAGCCAGAATCGGCTGGCCTGACCTCCCAAGGTGGTTTGGGCTGGACTGGCTGGCTGAGTCCCGCCTGAAGCAAAAATGTGCTGTTGCTTTCAGCAAAAGCATGGCAAGGAAAGCCACTTTCCTTTTTAAAAAAAAGTGCTCAAAAGAGCTGAGCCAGGCCAAAAAGAAAGCATGGCTATCGTTAGGCTATCTGGAAGATTGAGAGTTCGAATTTCGACCTTCTGGTTTGCCAAACTGTTATGATTAAAAATGATGAGGGCCGAGATCAAAAGGAAGAATAGTATTTTAATAAAAGCCATGCTGATAGAGATAAACTGACCACGCACCTGTAAGAAACCTATTCCAACCTCACCTCCGCCATTTACCTTTCCTCTCTCCGCAAGCTCAGGTAACTAAAGAGGCAGTTCCAAGTCACTACCCCCTTCTTAAAATAGTCCCTCACCTTTAATACGTCATCCAAAACAGGAAACCCATGAAACCCGTTGGACCACGGGAAATGTAGTTTTAAGGACCCCCATGGGTCCACAGAAGTTTGTCAAACACTATATTGAGGTTCAATCCTTCCAAATAGAACCCCAGGTGATTTTAACTAACACAATATCTAACTGGCCCTCAAATATTATAATAATCACGTCTAATATCTAAAATAACTAAATGAATAACAAAATGCTATTTGAAGAAAAGTCTAATTCCACTAGACAGGCAAACTCCTGAGAAGAAACCAAAATGGCTTTTGCCACTATGGTCACCAAGGCCACAATCCCACACTGGGAACAGCAAGCAAACCTGCTCACTTTAACCCCCAGGAATCAACTGTTTGCTTTCAAACCAGGGGGTACCCTGGAATTCTGGGTAAGGCTTGACCCTGTATCTTGCAGGAATTCCACCCTGCCATATTCCATGTTGCAGTTGGCCTACCTGAAAGTTATGATAAAAAATATAGGGTCTAGATATTATACTTTTAATAATTACTAAGGAAAATTGCCCATAAGCATCAGAGTACAAAATAGAACTTGAAAAAATGAACCTGTTACCATCTGAAGGAGATCTCAAGATGAAAACTCAAAAGAACATTATAGCTAAGTTTTGAAACTCCCAGGTTAGGGAGAAAATACTATAAGTGACTAGAAAGAAGCAATAAAAACATTGTGAAGTTACAGTTTTGATAATAAAAGATTTAGCAGCTTTTACATTAAAAGATTGTAGGGCATGGAACATGATAGTGTAAAGAACAAAAGAGCTGGGTTTGCAACCAAGAATAATCTACTTGGCAAAGTTGAGTGTAATCCTGTAAGGAAAGTGTGTGTGTGTGTGTGTGTGTGTGTGTGTGTGTGTGTATGTGTGTGTTTGCACATGAGGTGTGTCTATTTTATTAATTCAGGGACTCTTAGATACTTTTGAGGAAAAGACCAGAACTGAATTGAAAATTTAACCAACAAGAATCAGGAAAAACATAAGAAGGTAAATATGAAAGGATTATTATAATAATTATTATAAAAATTTAATAGGATCAAACTTTATTTCTTATATGAGAAAGCATTTGCAACTCTTAAGAATTATATCATTACTAGGGTAGTTTGAAGAGCCCACAAATATAGAAGATTTGGGATTGAGTTGAGTATGATGGGATGACCTTAAAAAAAAAAACATTGGGTAGGGAGAAGTAAAATAGAAGAATTATTTAATACAAAAGAGGTATGAATTGAAGATCTGTTACAGTGGGAGAGAGGAAAGGGTGGAAGGTTGATAGTGCTAGGACCTTATTCTCATCAGAAGTTGGTTAAAGAGGCAATAGTATGTACCTCTAGCACTATATAAAGTCTTCTTAAGTTACGGGGAAATAGGAAGGCAAGAGGATAAGATAAGGGAGGGGCTCAAAAGGATATGTAAATTAAGAATAAGAGGAGAAGGGGATAAGATAAGAGAGAGACTCTTAGAATGGTAGGAAAATTAAGAAACAGGAGTGCAATGGGAGAGGATAAAGGAGGGACCTTTAAAAGGGTGGATTGATTTAGAACAAGGTTGGCAAGGGGAAAGGATAAGAGAGGGACTCTTAGAGGGGCTGTGTATTAATAAGGCAGTAGTTAGAAGTAAATACAATTTCTGAGTGAGGAATAGGGTAAAAAGAAAGAGAGAGAAGGAAAACAGTGAGAAAAATAGGATAGAGGGAAATATTCAACGAGTAATTATAATTTTGAACATGAATGGGATGAACTCACCTATATAAAGGAAATAGAAAAATGAATGGAAAATCAGAATCCAGCATTATGTTCTTTATAAGAAATACATTTTTTCATTTTTTTGTTTTTATTTTGAATATTTTCCCATAGTCACATATTTGTTCTTTTCCTCTCCCCCTAACCCCCCTTAGCCGATGCATAATTCCACTGGGTTTTACGTGTATCATTGATCAAGACCTAATTCCATATTATTGATAATTGGACTAGCATTATCCTTTAGTGTCTACATCCCCATTAATATCCCCATTAACCCATGTGTTCAAGCAGTTGTTTTTCTTCTGTATTTCTCCTCCCACAGTTCTTCCTCTGAATGTGGCTAGTTTTCTTTCTCATAAGTCCCTCAGCCTTGCTTTGGATACTTACATTGCTGTTAGTAGAAAAGTCCATTATGTTTAATTGTGCCACAGTGTATCAATCTCTGTGTATAATGTTCTCCTGGTTCTACTCCTTTCATTCTACATCTGTTCCTGAAGGTCATTTGAGTTCACATGGAATTCCTCTAGTTCTTTATTCCTTTGAGCATAATAGTATTCCATTACCAACAGACACCACAATTTGTTCAGCCATTCCCCAATCAAAGGACATTCCCTCATTTTCCAATTTTTTTTGCCACCACAAAGAGCACGGCTATAAATATTTTTTGTACAAGTCTTTTTCCTTATTATCTCTTTGGGGTATAAATCAAGCAGTGCTATGGCTGGATCAAAAGGCAGGTAGTCTTTTAAAGCCCTTTGAGCATAGTTCCAAGTTGCCATCCAGAATGGTTGGATCAGTTCACAACTCCACCAGCAATGCATTAATGCCCCAATTTTGCCACATCCCCTCCAATGCTCATTACTCTCCCCTGTTGTCATTTTAGCCAATCTGCTAGGTGTGAGGTGATACCTCAGTAACTCTCCTTCTTGTCACCCCACCTCTTTGGTGTTTTTGTTTGTTTGTTTGTTTTTCCCTCCCCTCCAGGTTTTGAGGTTTTAGCCTCAGGGCAGATTAATCCAATCAATACAGGATTAATCCCAACAATTGGACAGACAAGAAGTCTTCAGAGGGCAGGAAAGTAACTACAAACCTTTGCCCCTGGGGGGAAGATCTTTCATCAAAGATCATTAAATACATCTCCTCAAACTAGCAGAACAAGGAAGGGGAAAAAAAACCATGAGTAAGCAACAGAAAAAGAGAAAAGAAATGACAATTGACAGCTTCTTTCAAGAAAGTGAAAAGGGAGCAAATGAAACAGAAATAGAAGAAGAGGAAGCAGTTCCAGGGAACTGGACACAGGCTTTGGAAGATCTCAAAATTCAATTAACTCAAGAATTTAAAACTCAATTAAGTCAAGAACTCCAGGAACTCAAAAAACAATCAAGAGAGGCTGAAGACAATTTGAAAAAGGAAATACATAAGCTAAAACAAGAAAATAAAGTCTTAAAAGCCAGAATTGGCCAGCTTGAAAATGAAGCAAAAAAGGCAAAAGATGATCTACAAAGAAAAACAGACCAGAAAGAGAAGGATGACCAAAAAGCAAGGGATGAAATTCAGTCTTTAAAAAACAGAACTCAACAACTAGAAGAAAATGACTTCACAAGGCAGCAAGAATATATTAAACAAAATTTAAAAAATGAAAAATTTGAGGAGAATATGAAACACCTCATTGATTCAACCAAAGATCTGGAGAACAGAGCTAGAAGAGACAACTTAAGAATTATTGGTTTACCAGAAAATCATGATAAAAGAAAAAGTTTAGATAGCATTTTACAAGAAATTATCAGAGAAAATTGCCCAGAAATTCTTGAACAAGAGGGGAAAGTGGAAATGGACAGGATCCACAGATCACCTCCTACATTTAATCTACAACTGACAACTTCCAGTAATATTATAGCCAAATTTAAAAACTACCAGACCAAGGAAAAAATATTACAAGCTGACAAAAAGAAGTCATTCAGATATCAGGGAACCACAGTTAGGATAACACAGGATCTGGCTGCATCTACATTGAAGGACTGGAAGTCATGGAACACAATATTCAGGAAAGCAAGAGAACTGGGTCTACGACCAAGAATCAACTATCCAGCAAGACTAACTATATTATTGCAGGGGAAAGTATGGTCATTCAATAAAATTGAGGACTTCCAAACATTTATCAAGAAAAAACCGGACTTAAACAGAGCGTTTGCCGCCCAAACCCAGAACTCAAGAGAATCAACATAAGGTAATTAAGAGAATGGGGGGTGGAGGAAAAAAATTATTTTCTTTAAGGGACACAACAAGTTCAATCAATTTATATTCCAAGAAGAAAAGAAGGTATTGGCAAATATTAAAAATTATTATTACCAACAGGGTAACTAGAAGAAGTTTACATAGAGGGAATAGGAACAAACTATATAGGATGAAATGTCAAGATATATAAATATATATATATGTATGTATGTATACATGTATGTATGCATGTATGTATGTATGTATAAATATATACAAAACTGGGGGGGGAAGATAATAAGAAAAAAAGTAAAGCAAACAAAAAGAAATAAATTTATATTCCATAAAGAAGCACGTGGGATCAACAGGGAAAAATAACAATACACTGTAAGGGTAAAGAGGTTAGAGAGAGGGAATATTCAATACAATTGAAATCAACTTAGAGAAGAACAATCAGATCCATAGGGGCAGAAAATTGATTCATGCCCTATAGAGAAGTAGAAGGATAACAAAGAGACTGGTAGGGAGAGAAGCAATACTAGGGAGGGAGAGGGCTGGGGTGGGGGAGCACCACATGGCTTTAAAGAACAATAAGAGGGGAATAAGAAGGGGGTGGGGGAGAAAGGGAAGTACAACAAGGAAGGGGATTATAAGAACTGATTAAAAATAAAACACTGGTATAGAAGGAAATAGTGAAAGAAGAAAGGACAGGACTAGGAGAGAGCATCAAAATGTCTGGGGATGCAGAGTTAATAATTATAACTCTGAATGTGAATGGGATGAACTCACCCATAAAACAGAAGCAAATAGCAAAGTGGATTAAAAATCAAAACCCAACCATATGTTGTTTACAAGAAACACACATCAGACAGATAGGCAGACATAGAATGAAAATGAGAGGATGGAGCAAAATCTTTTGGGCTTCAAATGAGAAAAAGAAGGCAGGGGTGGCTATTATGATCTCTGACAGAGCCAAAGTAAAAATAGATAAGGTTAAAAGAGATAGGGAAGGTTACTACATCCTAATAAAAGGCAGTATAAACAATGAAGAAATATCAGTACTCAATATGTATGCACCAAACGGAATAGCTTCTAAATTTCTAAAGGAGAAGCTAGTGGAGCTCAAGGATGAAATAGATAGCAAAACCACACTAGTGGGGGACCTGAACCTTCCCCTATCAGATCTAGATAAGTCAAACCAAAAAATAAATAAGAAAGAGATAAGAGAGGTGAATGAAACCCTAGAAAATTGGAGTTAATAGATATTTGGGGAAAGATAAATAGAGACAAAAAGGAATACACCTTCTTTTCAGCAGCACATGGAACATTCACAAAGATAGACCATATAATAGGGAACAGAAACATGGCAAACAAATGCAAAAAAAGCAGAAATAATAAATGTAAACTTCTCAGATCATAATGCAATAAAAATAGTTATTAGTAAGAATACATGGAGAGGCAAACCAAAAACTAATTGGAAATTAGATAATATGATTCTCCAAAATAATTTAGTGAAAGAACAAATCACAGAAACAATTAATAATTACATTGAAGACAATGACAATGATGAGACATCTTACCCAAACTTATGGGATGCAGCCAAAGCAGTTCTAAGGGGAAAATTGATATTACTGAGTGCATATACTAACAAATTAGGGAGGGCAGAGGTTAATCAATTGGGCATGCAACTTAAAAAACTAGGAAATGAAAAATTAAAAATCCTCAGATGAAAACTAAATTAGAAATCCTAAAAATCAAAGGAGAAATTAATAAAATTGAAAGTAAAAGAACTATTAAATTAATAAATAAGACTAGAAGCTGGTATTTTGAAAAAACATAAAATAGACAAAGTACTGGTTAATCTAATTAAAAAAAGAAAAGAATAAAACCAAATTAATAGTATCAAAGATGAAAAAGGAGACCTCACCTCTAATGAAGAGGAAGTTAAGGCAATCATTAAAAACTATTTTGCCCAATTATATAGCAATAAATTTAGTAATCTAGGTGATATGGATGAATATTTGCAAAAATATAAATTGCCTAGATTAAAAGCAGAAGAAATAGAAAATTTAAATAATCCAATATCAGAAAAAGAAATTGAACAGGCCATTAAAGAACTTCCTAAGAAAAAATCGCCAGGGCCTGATGTATTCACATGTGAATTCTATCAAACATTCAAAGAACAATTAATAACAACACTATACAAATTATTTGATATAATAAGCAAAGAAGGAGTCTTACTAAACTCCTCTTATGACACAAATATAGTACTGATTCCAAAGCCAGGCAGATCAAAAACAGAGAAAGAAAATTATAGACCAATCTCCTTAATGAATATAGATACAAAAATCTTAAATAGAATACTGGCAAAAAGACTCCAGCAAGTGATCAAGAGGATTATTCATCATGATAAGGTTGGATTTATACCAGGAATGCAAGTATGGTTCAATATTAGGAAAACCATCCACATGATTGACCATATCAACAAGCAAACCAACAAAAACCACATGATTATCTCAATAGATACTGAAAACGCCTTTGACAAAATACAACACCAATTCCTACTGAAAACACTAGAAAGTTTAGGAATAGAAGGTTCTTTCCTAAAAATAATAAACAGTATATATCTTAAACCATCAACAAGCATCATATGCAATGGGGATAAATTAGAAGCCTTTCCAATAAGATCAGGAGTGAAACAAGGATGCCCATTATCACCTCTTTTATTTAATATTGTACTAGAAACACTAGCAGTAGCAATTAGAGAAGAAAAAGAAATTGAAGGTATTAAATTAGGCAAGGAGGAGACTAAGCCATCACTCTTTGCAAATGATATGATGGTATACTTAAAAAATCCTAGAGAATCAACTAAAAAGCTAGTAGAAATAATCAGCAACTTTAGCAAAGTTGCAGGATACAAAATAAATGCACATAAATCATCAGCATTTCTACATATTTCCAACACATCACAGCAGCAAGAGGTAGAAAGGGAAACACAATTTAAAATTACCCTAGACAATATAAAATACTTAGGAATCTATCAACCAAAACAAACACAGGAATTATACTAGCATAACTACAAAACACTTTCCAAAAAAGTAAAACTAGATCTAAACAATTGGAAAAACATTGAGTACTCATGGGTAGGACGAGCTAACATAATAAAAATGAACATTCTACCCAAATTAATTTACTTATTTAGTGCCATTCCTATCAAACTACCAACACTCTTTTTTACTACATTAGAAAAAACTATAACAGTTTATTTGGAAGAACAAAAGATCAAGAATATCAAGGGAAATAATGAAAAAAAAAACGTGAAGGAAGGTGGCTTAGCAGTACCAGATATTAAGCTATACTATAAAGCAGCGGTCATAAAAACAATATGGTACTGGCTAAGAGATAGAAGGGAGGATCAGTGGAATAGACTTGGGGTTAATGATGTCAGCAAGACAGTATATGATAAACCCAAAGAGCCCAACTTTTGGGACAAAAATTCACTATTTGACAAAAACTGCTGGGAAATTTGGAAAACAATATGGGAGACATTAGGTTTAGATCAACATCTCACTCCCTACACCAAGATAAATTCAGAATGGGTGAATGACTTGAATATAAAGAGGGAAACTACAAATAAGTTAAGTGAACACAAAATAGTATACTTGTCAGATCTCTGGGAAAGGAAAGATTTTAAAACGAAGCAAGAGTTAGAGAAAATTACAAAATGTAAAATAAATAATTTTGATTATATTAAATTAGAAAGTTTTTGTACAAAGAAAAACAATGTAACCAAAATCAGAAGGGAAACAACAAACTGGGAAAAAGTCTTTATAACAAAATATTCTGACAGAGGTCTAATTACTCAAATATACAAGGAACTTAATCAATTGTATAAAAAATCAAGCCATTCCCCAATTGATAAATGGGCAAGGGACATGAAGTAAATTTTCAGATAAAAAATAAAAAGCATCAATGAGCACATGAGAAAGTGTTCTAAATCTCTAATAATTGAAGAAATGCAAATCAAAACAACTCTTAGGTACCACCTCATGCCTAACATAATGGCTAAAATGATAGCAGGGGACAATAATGAATGTTGGAGGGGATGTGGCAACATTGGGATGTTAATGCACTGCTGGTGGAGTTGTGAACTGATCCAACCATTCTGAATGGCAATTTGGAACTATGCCCAAAGAGCGATAAAAGAATTCCTGGCGTTTGATCCAGACATACCATTGCTGGGATTGTACCCCAAAGAGATCATAGATATACAGACTTGCACAAAAATATTTATAGCTGCCCTCTTTGTGGTGGCAAAAAACTGAAAAGCAAGGGTATGCCCTTCAATTGGGGAATGGATGAAAAAATTTTGGTATATGTTGGTGATGAAATACTATTGTGCTCAAAGGAATAATAAACTGGAGGAATTCCATGTGAACTGGAAAGATGTCCAGGAATTGATGCAGAGTGAAAGGAGCAGAGCCAGAAGAACATTGTACACAGAGACTGATATACTGTGGTAAAATTGAATGTAATGGACATCTCTACTAGCAGCAATAGAATGACCCAAGACAATTCTGAGGGATTTATGGAAAGGAACACTACCCACATTCAGAGGAAGAACTACAGGAGTGGAAACACAGAAGAAAAACAACTGCTTGGACACTTGGGTTGATGAGGACATGATTGGGGATGTAGACCTGAAAAGACCACACCCATGTAACTATCAATAATGTGTAAATAAGTCTTGAATGACCACACATAATAAAACCAGTGGAAATGTGAGTTGGCCACAGCAGAGGGGGGCGGGGAGTTGAGGGGGGTAAAGAGGAAAGTAAAAACATAACTTATATAACCATGGAAAATTTTTCTAAAAATAAAAAATTATTAATAAAATAAAGAAATTAAGTATAGACCAATATCTAACATTATTTACCAAGATACAGTCAAAATGGATACTTGACCTATACATAAAAGGGAAAATCATAAGAAAATTAGAAATGCAACAATCCAGGACAATTCTGAGGGACTTAAGAGAAAGAATGCTATCCACTTCCAGGGAAAGAACTATGGGAATAGAAACACAGGAGAAAAACAACTGCTTGATCACATGGGTTGATGGGAATATGTTTGCAGATGTAGTCTCCAAATAATCACCCTAATGCAAATTTTAATAATATGGAAATAGGTCTTGACTAATGACACATGTAAAACCCAGTGGAATTGCATGTTGTCTACGGGAAGGGGGGTTGGAGGAGGGGAGAGAAAGAACGTGAATCATGTAACCATGGAAAAATTATCTAAATTAATTATTAAATAAAAAAATTTAAGACAAAAAAAAAAGAAAAATGAGAACATGGAACGTTCTCAAATTTAGGGAGAGAAAAATTTATAAATAAATAAAAGATAGAGTATGATGAGATAAGATAGGTAATTTTGATTATGCTACATTTAAAAATTTAAAAAAAAATTAAAAAAAAAGGATTTGCATAGGATGGAGCCAAGATGGCTGAGTAATGCAGAGCAGCCCTGTGCCACCATGAGAATCCTCTCTGGCCAAGATTAAAATATAGATACAAAATGAACCAATAAGGAGACAGAGTGAAACAACTTTTAAGGAAAGAAAAACCCAAAAGGTAGACAAAGTCTGGGACATTCGGGTGAGAGGAAAGCAGAGCCAGCAAGAAACTGTAGCAAGAAGGGAAGAGCAAGCCAAGAGCAAGCCACACACCCCCACCCCATATCTGCTCTCTTAGGTTCAGAATTTAAGCCCAAGCCAATCATCTGGACCCTGAGATCCTGCCTGGGCAAATAGTGGTAAAAACCAAATCATACCCCTTGAAATTTCAAACCTGTGGAGAAGTCCTGAGTCTCAGTCCAAGGAATTCTAGTCTGGGCTTGGGATAGGGACTTAGTTCACACTTTGGGGTGGCTGAAAGTACTAGTACTAAGTACTGATTTTTTTGCCTAAAGCTCAGGGCAGAGCTCCAAGACAGGACAATTAAGGGTGTGCCTGATTTTATCTAGTACACAAGTCAACCCCTGACCTGATCAAGATCAGAGTGAGATCAAAAGCTTACACCTAAGCCTGAGGCAAGTCTTTAAGCAATGCCATCTCCACTCAATTGAATAAAGAAGGGGACTGGGCTCTCAAAACTCTCAGACCATCACATCATCCCCCAGGTCTATCTATAATTAGATAAGAAAAATGAGCAAACAACAACAAAAAAAGTACCTAACCCTAAGTGTAAAGAATTTTTATGGAAATGAAGAGCAAGGTGCAGACACAGAAGGGGACAGTGAAAGCAAAGGAAATATACCCAAAGTCCAAAAAAAATATGGATTGGACACCAATTCTGGAAGAACTCAAAAAGGACTTCAAAAACCAATTAAGAGAGGCAAAAGAAAAGAGGGAAAGAGAAATGAAAGGGATGCAAGGAGAAATGAAAGGGATACAACACAAAATGGGCCAATTGAAAAAGGAGAACCAAAAACTGACAGAGGAAAATCAGATCTTAAAAATCAGAATTGACCGTCTGGAAACTAATGATTTCATGAGAAACCAAGAAATAATAAAGCAGAATCAAAGAAATGAAAAGAGAGAGGAAAACCTGAAATATCATTTTGAAAAAACAACTGACCTATAAATTAGATCTAGAAGAGAGAATTATTGGACTACCTGAAAGCTATGATTAAGAAGAAAATCTTGTATATCACATTACAAGAAATTATCAAAGAAAAATGCCCAGAGATCCCTGAACAAGAAAACAAAATTGAAATTGAAGAATTCATAGATCACTCCCAGAAAGAAATCCTCAAATAACAACTTCTAGGAATGTAATAGCTAAATTCAAGTGCCACCAAGCATAGGGAAAATTCTTCAAACAGTCAGAAAGAAACCATTCAAATGCGATGGATCTACAATCAGGTTGACACAGGACCTAGCAGCTTCTACATTAAATGACTGAAAGGCATGGAATATGATATTCAGGAAGGCAAAAGATTTGGTTTATAACCCAGAGTCACCTATCCAGCAAAAGTGAGTATATTCTTTCAGGGGGAAAAAATGGACATTTAATAAGATAGAAGATGTCCAAGCATTCCTGAGGAATAAGCCAGACCTAAACAAAAAACTTGAAGTCCAAATACAAGACACAAGAGAAGCTCAAAAAGGTAAATAAGAAAGTGCAAATTTAAAGGACTCATCAAGGTCAACATATTTATATGTCTGCATGGAAAGAGGATTTATGTAATTCTCAAAAATTACTCTTAGTAGTAGAAAAGATATCAGGAATTTACCCAGAAAGAAGATGGGGAAGTAAGCTAGTTATGATAATGGATATATGATGATATAAGATGATATGATATGTATGGAAATGTGATGATATGAAATGATACGTATTTATGGTATGTATGCATAGGTATGTAAAAAAACTAGAGGTGAGAGGGTTGGACTGAGAAAATAGAAGGGAGAGATAGAATGGGGTAAATTATATAACATAAAGAGGCATGAAAAAATCATTATGGAGAGGGCAGGATAAGGGTGGTGCCAGGCAATACTTAAATTTTATTCTCATTGTAACTGGCTCAGAGAGGGAAAAACAAATATACTCAGTGGGGTATAGAATTCTATCACCCTACAAAGAAGTAGAAGGGGAATAAGACAAGAGAAGTGAGACATAATTGAAAGGAGAGGGAAGTGGAGATAGTGGTGACAAAAAGCAAAATACTGATGAGGAGGAACATTGTGAAAGGGAATAGAGCAGGATCTAAATGTGATAATATTATGGAGGGCAGTAGATAGTTAGTAATCATAATGCTGAATGTGAATGGGATGAACTCACCCATAAAACAAAGGCAGATAGTAGAGTGGATTAAAAAAAACAGAATCCTATGATATGTTGTTATAAGAAACACATATGAGGCAGGATGACACACAGATTAAAGGTAAAAGGCTGGAGCAGAATTTATTGTGCATCATCTAAAGTAAAAAAAGCAGAAGTAGCAATCATGATACCAGACAAAGCTAAAGTAGAAATTGATCTTATTAAAAGAGATAAGAAATGAAATTACATTTTGCTAAAGGGTACTATAAATAATGAAGTAATATCATTACTAAACATTTATGCACAAAATGGTATAGCATTTAGATTTCTAAAGGAAGTTGTATAAATAAAACCAATGTACCTCAGAGTTGTTTTCATTTCCATTTCTCTAATTATTAGAGATTTAGAACACTTTCTCATGTGCCTATTGATACTTTTTATTTCTTTATCTGAAAATTGCCTATTCATGTCCCTTGCCCATTTATCAATTGGGGAATGGCTTGATTTTTTTTATACAATTGATTTAGCTTCTTGTATATTTGAGTAATTAGGCCTCTGTCAGAATTTTTCGTTATAAAGATTTTTTCCCAATTTGTTGTTTCCCTTCTGATTTTGGTTGCATTGTTTTTGTTTGTACAAAATCTTTTTAATTTAATATAATCAAAATTATTTATTTTACATTTTGTAATTTTTTTCTAACTCTTGCTTGGTTTTAAAATCTTTCCTTTCCCAGAGATCTGACAAGTATACTATTCTGTGTTAACCTAATTTACTTACAGTTTCCTTCTTTATATTCAAGTCTTTCACCCATTTTGAATTATCTTGGTGTATGGTGTGAGATGTTGATCTAAACCTAATTTCTCCCTTATTGTTTTCCAATTTTCCCAGCAGTTTTTGTCAAATGGTGGGGAGAGTAATGAATATTGGAAGGGATGTGGCAACATTGGGACGATAATGCACTGCTGGTGGAGTTGTGAACTGATCCAACCATTCTGGATGGCAATTTGGAACTATGCCCAAAGAGCGATAAAAGAATGCCTGCCCTTTGATCCAGACATACCATTGTTGGGATTGTACCCCAAAGACATCATAGATAAATAGACTTGCACAAAAATATTTTATAGCTGTGCTCTTTGTGGTGGCAAAAAACTAGAAAGCAAGGGTATGTCCTTCAATTGGGGAATGGCTGAACAAATTTTGGTATATGTTGGTGATGGAATACTATTATACTCAAAGGAATAATAAACTGGAGGAATTCCATGTGAACTGGAAAGACCTTCAGGAATTGATGCAGAGTGAAAGGAGCAGAACCAGAAGAACATTGTACACAGAGACTGATACACTGTGGTAAAATTGAATGTAATGGACATCTGTACTAGCAGCAATTCAATGACCCAAGACAATTCTGAGGGATTTATGGAAAGGAACACTACCCACATTCAGAGGAAGAACTACAGGAGTGGAAACACAGAAGGAAAACAACTGATTGAACACTTGGGTTGATGAGGACATGATTGGGGATGTAGACCTGAAAAGACCACACCAAGTAACTGTCAATAATATGTAAATAAGTCTTAACTGACCACACATGTTAAAACCAGTGGAAATGTGAGTTAGCTATGAGGGTGGGGTTGGGGGAGGGGAGGTTTGAGGGGGTAGAGGGTAAAGTAAAAACATGAATTATGTAACTATGGAAAATTTTTCTAAAAATAAAATAAAATAAAACCAATGTAGCTAAGATTAGAAGAAAAGCAGAAAAAATCAAGGGGAAAAATTTGTAGACAATTTCTAAAGAAAAAGTTGAATATCTCAAGTATGCATAGAACTTCATTAAGTTTATAAGAATATGAACATTCCCCAATTGATAGGATATGAACAGGCAGTTTTTGGATAGAGAAATCAAAGCTATATATATATATTCATATAAAATGCTCTAAATCCTTATTGATTAGAAAAAGTTAAATTAGAACAACTCACACCCATCAGATTGACTAAAATGATAGCAAGGGGAAATAACAAATGTTGGAGGGGATGTGGAAAAACGGGACACTAATACATTGAGAATGGAACTGTGAATTGATCTAATCATTTTAGAAAGCAATTTGGAATTATGCCAAAAAAGTGATATAACTGGGTATAGTCTTTGACCTAGCAATATTACTGTTGTCTTTTTCCCAAGGTGAAGAGAGAAAAAGGAAAAGAACCTATATGTTCTAAAATATTTATAGCAACTCTGTGGGTGGCAAAGAAATGCAAATTGAAAGGATAACCATGAATTTAGGAATGGCTGAACAAGTTGTGACATATGATTGTGATAGAATACTACTGTATTGTAAGAAACAATGAGCAAGTTGATTTTAGAAAGACATGGAAAGATTTCTATGAAATAATAAAAAGCAAAATGAGTAGAATCAAGAGAACATTGTATACGCCAAGAGACTATCGTTTGAACAATAACTATGAAAGTCTACCACCAGAGAAAGAACTGATAAATAGTGTATGCATGGTATAGTGTTACATACATACATACATACATATATACAGGTATCCCTACCACATTGCCACTTTCCTCACTGTGGTTTCAATTTGTCTCCACTTGGCATAAGAAATTAAGTGGGAATTTTGGGAGAATTTTTAAAATTAATTTGATTTTTATTTAGAATATTTTCCCATGGCTACATGATTTATATTCTTTTCCTTTCCTCAAACCCTCCACACCCCTCACCCTCCATAGTCGACATGCAATTCCACTAGGTTTTACATGTATCATTGATCAAGACCTATTTCTATATTATTGATAGTTGGACTAGAGTTATTGTTTAGTGTCTACATCCCTAATAATATCCCCCTCAACCCATGTATTAAAGCAGTTGTTTTTCCTTCTCTGTTTCTACTCTCACAGTTCTTTCTCTGGATCTGGATAATTTTCTTTCTCATAAGTCCCTAAGCATTGTCCTGGGTCATTGCATTGCTGCTAGTACAGGAGTCCATTACATTTGATTTTACTACAGTGTATCAGTCTCTGTGTACAATGTTCTCCTGGTTCTGCTCCTTTCATTCTGCATCAGTTCCTGGAGGTCGTTCCAGTTCACATAGAATTCCTCCAGGTTGTTATTCCTTTGAGCGCAATAGTATTCCATCACCAGCAGATACCAAAATTTGTTCTGAAGAAGCTACCAGCACATGATACAAAAATAGTCTAAAAAGTCATTTTTACCTAAGGTTGGCCTACATATAGCCTAGGACCAAATACTTAACCTGAATTTTACAATAAGGTACAGTAAAAAACCCATAAAATAAAAGAAAAAAATCAGACTTCTATGGTAGGAAGGGTAGGCCAAAAATTTTATGTAGATTTTCCACATTGAGGGGTAGGAGGGGAGGACACTCTGCCCCTAACCCCAGGGATGTGGGAGGGATAATTCTATATAGTATTTCTGTTTGTTAAATCATAGCCTTTTCTATTGAGGACAGAAGGGGAGGGAGAAGAAACAACTAAGAACTTAAAATGTAACAAAAAATTAATTTAAGTTTTTTTAAAAAGTCATTTGGCTCTTGCAGTTTCAGCAAGTATGCCTCAAGTATCCAGAAATTATTATATGAGGGGTAGCTAGGTGACTCAGTGGATAGAAAGCCAAGTATAGAGATGGGAGGTCCTGGATTCAAATGACTTTAGACCCTTCATAGCTGTGTGACCCTGAGTAAATCACTTAAACCCAACTGCTTTGCCTTTACTGAGCTTCTGTCTTGGAACTGATACTTAGTATCAATTCTAAGACAAATGGTAAGAGCCTTTTTTTAAAAAAAAAAGAAAGAAATTACAATTTGAATTTGAAAAGTGTTTTGAATGATTCAAAATGTGTGAAAATAATTTCTTTACTATTTGGCCCTCCATTTTCTTTTAATGTTAAGAGAGTAAAAAGTAGCATTCAAATGAAACTCATTGAAAATCAGCATAACACAATACTAAGAGAAATCTATGATGATGTTATGTTAGTGCTCCATATTTTTATTCTTTCTTGCCATAACATTTTGTCAAATGCACATATTTGGTGCAAGAATCTTAGCAATGTTTGGTAGGATATCTCTATGCTAGCAGGTATTTTCATTCCTGACAACTATTATTAAAACTTCACATAGAGTGAAATGAACAAATGAATATTTATTATCTATACTGAAAGCTGCATTATCACAAAAGATTTTACTTGATATTGATAAAATACTTTCTTGGCAAAAGATGCCAAGTTTCTAGATAACAATATTAAATAAATTTTGAATCTTATTGCAGTGATATGTATTGTAATGATTTTGAATTTATTGGATATTATAACATAAAATTTTATGCTTTTTATCTTTAACTAGTTCCTACCTGATTTGTGGTGTGTATTGGGTCTTCTGGGAGGACTAACATCTCCAGTATAATGGTTTCCCAAACTCTTTTAGGGCTGCTCATCCACCTTTGGTGTCTGCTTTTCACTAAATTCTCACCTGCAGCTTCAAGAAGTTTTAGAGTTTTAGAAAGCACAGTGTCTACACCCAGGTAAATGGACAAAGGGGATAAACTAGAATGAGGGTAACTGAGAGGTCTCAGACTCTTCTCTGAGTTGAGGGGTTGTCTAACACAAGCATGTGAAGATTTCTGGCAGAATACATCACCCCATGGTATCATTCTTCCTCTTTGAAAAAGGAAGGAGGAACAGCAATCTGATTTGTATGCATATGTATCATAAATATATATAGAGAGATATTGAAAATCAGTTGTCAAATTCATAATAACAATACATTTACATTAGTTATTTTTAATTCCTATCTGAGTTTGTGTTGATGTATTAATAAAAAAAAATAAATAAGCATATGGTTTTCCAGGTGAATAGTCAGCCCCCAGGGATACTTATATACAATTTAGTCACCCCCTTTTTATCTGAGCTTGATACCACTGGTCTATGCAAATGCTTGGAAGTGGGGTCAAAATACTTACAAAAAGTATAAAGTATAACAATTGGGCTAGAACAGAGAGAGCGAAGAGTGTGTTGCTAGCAGGGAAAGAAAGGATGATGCTAGCCTGTGGAGGATTTAAAATAGAGAAGTTTGCATTTGATCCTAAGCATTCAGCATCCCTGAAGTTTGTGAAACAGGGAAGTGAGAAGTTCAAATCCATGCTTTAGGAATGGACTAGAGAAAGGAGAGACTGAAAAGACAGAGACCAATCAAGAAGCTATTTCAATAATCCAGGAGAGAAATAATACTGTGGTGTGAGTAGGAAGAAAGAAAGAGGTCTAAGAGATGTTGTGGAGATAGAATCCATAAAATCTGGTGAGGGATTCTATGTGTGAGGGGGAGTGAGAAGGAAGAGATATGATGGTGGTGAGCTTATGTTTTGATCCAATTATTCTAGAAAAGAAGTTCAGAATACAAGTGTAAGGGTCAGGGCTGATTTAATTAATCAAATACCCTTCCCAATAAAAGTGGCTACCTTAATCATGTATTAAATCAATTAATTAATCAGTCAGTCAAAGTCATTAATCTAAATGAAAATGACCTAGTTAATGAAGAGGAGAAGGAGTAGAATATTTACTAGGTGGCAAAAGCAGATAGAACACTGGGCTTAAGACTCTGGAAGACTCATCTTCAGCAGTTCGAAATTGGCCTCGGACACTTCCTACCTGAACTTCCAAAGACTGAAAGATTTAGATTGATCATTGGCCCTTTAGCAGAATGTCTGAGTCAAGAGTCTGCCCAGAGAACATAGGACAAACTTAACCTACTGAGGAAAGGCAGCTTGGGGAGCCCAGCAGAAAGCCTTGTCTAGGGGAAACTTTGTGGGGACTTCACAAAAGGTGAAAGAGGTCTTCAGGTGATCAGGAAATGTAAAGTGTCCCTTTGTCATATGTACTTTCTAAGTCTTAAGCCAACTAAAGAGAGGGAATGCCTCCAGTTTGGGGGATTTTTATACCAAATGCTGTTTACTACACTACCTTAGAAAATACCTATTTCTAATTAAATCTGCATGGCTAATTGATATCAACTAATTAGATTAGAAGTACTCTGGTGAGGAAATTATGAGCAATTACACCTGGAAGCTACCCTCAGCAGTCAGTTACTCCAAGAACTATTAGCAGAGTAGTCAAATGACAAGGTGGCTCAGTGGATTAAGAGCAGGATTTGGAACCAGGAAGAGTTGCTTTCAAATCCAGAGGCAGGCACTGTGTGCCTGTGGATAAGTCACTGTTTGTCTTAGTTTACTCATCTATAAAATGAGGATAATGAGAGTGCTCTCCTCACAGGGTCATTTTAAAACCTTAAAGTGCTATATAAATACTAGATGTTATTATTATTAAATCTCCTCCAGGGATGTAAATTACAGTTTGGAGAGTTAATCTAGAAAAAACTTGCTTGCTATATAAAGTCACTAAATTATTCATAACCTTTTACTCTGAGGTCCTAGTATTGAGTTCCAAGGATTATTTGACAGCAAGAATCAATTACTGGACAAGCAAATGCCTACTTAGGTGATGCAATGGATAGAGCATCAGGCTTCGAGTTCCAATCCAGTCTTGGACACTTACTAGGTGTGTGGCCATGGGAAAGCCACTTAATTACTCTCTGCCTCAGTTTCTTCATTTGTAAAATGGGGATAATAATAGCATCTCCTCTCAGGGTTGTAGTAAGGATCAAATGAGATAATGTTGGCAAAGCGCTTAGCACTATTCCTGGTATATTGTAAGTTCTATATAAATATTACCTATTATTATCACCTTGTGCCAGACATTGTGCTAGTCAATGGGTATAAAAGTCATTTGTGTCTGCTGTCCAAGGGCTAGCCTAGCTAAATTTGGAGCGACCCACTCTAGTAGTTCAGTCATAAGGTGATGCATTCTTTGGCTATGAGAATCCATGAGAGGAAAAAAATTTTAAAGTCCTTGGTTCCCTATAGACTCCGTTTGCTTCTATAATATCCATGGCAATAGAGCAGCAAAAAAGGGAAACAGATAATCTTAAAAAATGGCATAGAGAAGATGGCAGCAGAGTAAGGAGCAGCTGCTTAATCTCTCCTAACTGAAGCATACAAGTCTCCTCAAGGGGACATGAAAACGAATCCAGACGAACGAAGGAACCCCACAACAAGGCGCAGCATTGAAGGTACACAGAACTGGGGCATCTCCACGCTGTGAAGGGGTGAAACAGCTCTCACTAAAACGCGAGAGGAAGAAGCCCCTCGACCACCCCCCACACCACGCACAGCGCCAAGGCCAACGCACAAGAGTGAAAGCGGGATTGGGGCAAGCTCCAGGGCTTGTACCTGAGAGCTGCAAGATGTAGGACTCCAAGTGGCTAAAGAACGCGCACGGACTTTCCCAAGCATCTGCACAGGTGGGGACACTGCCCTAGATGCGGACAAAGATCTCAAACTCATGGACTTTCCCAAGCATCTGTGTGGGTGAAGACATTGCCCTAGGCGTGGACAAAGATCTCGAACTCATGGACTTTCCCGACTGTCTGCGTGGGTGAAGGCAGTGCCCTTGGCGCGGACAAAGATCTTGAGCTCAGGCTTGGACCTCGAGTGGGGACCCGGTGCAGATGGGAGCGGGGCTGTGGAAGCAGCCCCTGAGACTGCTGAAGGAGCCTCGGGCAGAGGGGCAGACCGGGGACAACCAGGAGGCTTGACCCTGAGGATAAGGAGACTGGAGCCCTCGGGAGCTGAGAAAGGGCAGGCAGAACCTGAGTGTGAAGACAAAGCTGAAAGGGGACGGGGCTAACAATGGCAAGCCGAGAACCCCAGTAGAAAAAGATTATCAAGAAAAACTCTGGAACACTGGACAACTTTTACACAGAGAAAATCCAGACAACAGAGGAGGACAAACAAGTATCCAGACCTTCCCAAAACAATGAAAACTGGTCACAAGCTGTTGAAGAGTTCAAAAATGAGATGTTGAGGAAGATGGAAGAGATCTGGGAAGAAAATAACAGTTTAAAAGGCAGAATTTCACAATTGGAAAGTGAGGCAAGCCAACTGAAGACCAGAAATGACCAGACTTAAAAGGAAAACTAGTCCCTAAAGGCTAGAATTGAGCAATTAGAAGCCAATGATCTCTCAAGACAACAAGAACAAATAAAACAAAGTCAAAAGACTGATAAAATAGAAGGAAACATGAAATATCTCCATGAGAAAGTGACAGACCAAGAAAACCGGTCTAGAAGAGACAATTTGAGAATCATTGGTCTTCCAGAAAAAGCAGAAATTAATAGAAACTTGGACTCCATACTTAAAGAAATTATTCAGCAAAATTGCCCTGAAGTCCTACAATAAGAGGGCAATACAGACATTGAAAGGATGTCTACACTGGACCCAGAAAAGTCAACACCCAAGAATATAATAGCCAAATTCAAGAGCTTTCAAGTAAAAGAAAAAGTCTTACAAGAAGCCAGAAAAAGACAATTCAAATATCAAGGAGTACCATTCAGGATCACACAGGACCTGGCAGCCTCCACGCTAAAAGAACACAAGGCTTGGAATACGATATTCAGAAAGGCAAGAGAGATGGGCCTTCAGCCATGGATCATCTACCCATCGATACTGACTATATACTTCCAGGGGAAAGTATGGGCATTCAACAAAATTGAAGATTTCCAAGTTTTTGCACAAAAGAGACCAGGATTAAATGGAAAGTGTGATATCCAAATACAAGAATCAAGAGAAATATGAAAAGGTAAATAAGAAACAGAGAGAAAAGAAAGAAAACTCATAATTTTTTAAATTTGACTCTTTAAGGGCTTAAATACTCTCTAATTATCTGTATTACTATGTGGAGAAATGCTATGTATAATTCTCTGTAGTGAACTCTATTCACTATTATAATATTCACTATTATAGCAACCAGAAGAATAATTCATAGGGAGAGGACAAGATAATAAATGGTCTAATATGACATAGGGAGTGGGAAAGAGGGGGGGAATAGTAGGGGACACCAAGAGAAATCTGAGTAAATAAGAAAAATAGGATATTCTATTACACAGAAAGAGGGCATGGGAAGGGGAGGGGATAAATACTATTATAAGAAGGAGGGGAAGAGAGCATTAAGAGGTAATAATCAAAACTTACTCTCAGTGTAATTAACCTGGAGAGGGAAGAGTAGCTTTATTATCCATTGGAATAAAAAACTCTATTTAACCCTACTGAGAAAGTCAGAAGGGACAAAACAAAGGGAGCAGGGGAGTGGGGAGGTCAAAAAAGGGAGGGGAGAAGAAGGGAGAGGGAATTCATTAGGTCTTTAAAAAACAAAAAGAGGGGAATAACAAGGGAGGGGGCAGAAAGGGAAGTCAATCAAGGGAGGGGATAAGGGATACTGGCTCAAAGCAAACCACTGGTTTAAAAGAAAATAGTGTAAGAAGAAGGGGTAGGTCTAGGGGAGGATACAAAAATGTCAGGGAATGCACAACTGATAATTATAACTCTGAATGTGAATGGGATGAACTTGCTGATAAAATGGAAGCAAATAGCAGAGTGGATCAGAAACCAAAACCCTACCATATGTTGTCTACAAGAAACACATATGAGGCAGGTGGACATACACAAGTTTAAGGTTAAGGGCTTGAGCAAAATCTTTTGGGCATCAAATGAGAAAAAGAAGGCAGGAGTGGCTATTATGATCTATGACAAAGCCCAAGTAAAAATAGATATGAATAAAAAAGACAGAGAAGGACATTATATCCTGATTAAAGGCAGTATAAACAATGAGGAAATAACACTGCTCAATATATATGCACCAAGTGGTATAGCAACCAAATTCATAAAGGAGAAACTGGCAGAGCTCAAGAAGGAAATAGATAGTAAAACCATACTAGTGGGAGATCTAAATATTCCTCTTTCAGATCTAGATAAATCAAATCAAAAAATAAATAAGAAAGAGGTAAGAGAGGTGAATGAAGTCCTAGAAAAGTAAGATTTAATTGATATGTGGAGAAAAATAAATAGGGACAAAAAGGAATACACCTTCTTCTCAGCTG
The DNA here is from genome assembly GCF_016433145.1 of Gracilinanus agilis. Lineage (NCBI taxonomy): Eukaryota > Metazoa > Chordata > Mammalia > Didelphimorphia > Didelphidae > Gracilinanus > Gracilinanus agilis. The sequence continues at coordinate 106,019,771 of NC_058135.1, forward strand.
CACATGGTATATTCACAAAGATCGACCATGTAATAGGACATAGAATCATTGCAAACAAATGCACAGGAGCAGATATAATAAATGTAACCTTCTCAGATCATAATGCAATAAAAATAATAATTAGTCAGGGCACCTGGACAGGAAAATCAAAAACCAGTTGGAAATTAAACAATATGATTCTCCAAAACCAATTAGTCAAAGAAGAAATCATAGAAACAATCAACAATTTCATTGAAGAGAATGACAATGATGAGACATCCTACCAAACTCTGTGGGATGCAGCCAAGGCAGTACTCAGGGGGAAATTTATATCCTTGAATGCATATATTAACAAATTAAGGAGGGCAAAGATTAATGAATTGGGCATGCAACTCAAAAAATTAGAAATCGAGCAAATTGAAAACCCCCAGATGAAAACTAAATTAGAAATACTAAAAATTAAGGGAGAAATTAATAAAATCGAAAGTAAAAGAACTATTGAATTAATAAATAAGACTAGAAGCTGGTATTTTGAAAAAACAGATAAAATAGACAAAGTACTAGTCAATCTAATAAGAAAAAGGAAAGAAGAAAACCAAATTGACAGTGTTAGAGATGAAAAGGGAGACCTCACCTATAATGAAGGGGAAATTAAGGCAATCATTAAGAACTATTTCACCCAATTATATGGCAACAAATATAACAATTTAGGAGATATGGATGAATATTTACAAAAATATAAATTGCCTAGATTAACAGCAGAAGAAATAGAATACCTAAATAATCCCATATCAGAAATAGAAATTGATCAAGCCATCAAAGAACTCCCTAAGAAAAAATCACCAGGACCTGATGGATTGACAAGTGAATTCTATCAGACATTCAAAGAGCAACTAATCCCAATACTATACAAATTATTTGATATGATAAGTAAAGAAGAGTCCTACCAAATTCCTTTTATGACACAAATATGGTACTGATTCCAAAGCCATGTAGACGAAAAACAGAGAAAGAAAATTATAGACCAATCTCCCTAATGAACATAGATGCAAAAATCTTAAATAGAATACTAGCAAAGAGACTCCAGCAAGTAATTAAGAAGATCATCCACCATGATCAGGTGGGATTTATACCAGGAATGCAAGGATGGTTCAACATTAGGAAAACCATCCACATAATTGACCATATCAACAATCTAACAAACAAAAATCACATGATTATCTCAATAGATGCTGAAAAAGCCTTTGACAAAATACAGCATCCATTCCTATTGAAAACATTGAAAAGCATAGTAATAGAAGGACCTTTCCTAAAAATAATAAATAGTATATACCTAAAACCATCAACAAGCATTATATGCAATGGGGATAAATTAGAAGCCTTCCCAATTAGATCAGGAGTGAAACAAGGATGCCCATTATCACCTCTATTATTCAACATAGTACTAGAAACACTAGCAGTAGCAATTAGAGAAGAAAAATAAATTGAAGGTATCAAAATAGGCAAGGAGGAGACTAAGCTATCACTCTTTGCAGATGATATGATGGTCTACTTAAAAAATCCTAGAGAATCAACTAAGAAGCTTATAGAAATAATCAACAACTTTAGCAAAGTTGCAGGATACAAAATCAATGCACATAAATCATCAGCATTTCTATATATTTCCAACACATCAGAGCAGTAAGAGGTAGAAAGAGAAACACCATTTAAAATCACCCTAGGCAATATAAAATACTTGGGAATCTATCTACCAAAACAAACACAGCAATTATACGAAAACAACTACAAAACACATTCCAAAAAAATAAAACATTTGGAAAACCATTAATTGTCCATGGGTAGGATGAGCTAACATAATAAAAATGAACATTCTACCCAAATTAATTTACCTATTTAGTGCCAGACCTATCAAACTACCCAAAACTTCTTTACTGAATTAGAAAAATCTATAACAAACTTCATATGGAATAACAAAAGATCAAGCATATCAAGGGAAATAATGGGAAAAATATGAAGGAAGGGGGCCTAGCAGTACCAGACATTAAACTATACTATAAAGCAGCAGTCATCAAAACAATATGGTACTTGCTAAGAGATAGAAGATAGAAGGGAGAATCAGTGGAATAGACTTGGGGTTAATGACATCAGCAAGACAGTATACGATAAACCCAAAGAGCCCAACTTTTGGGACATGAATCCACTATTTGACAAAAACTGCTGGGAAATTTGGAAAACGATATGGGAGAGATTAGGTTTAGATCAACATCTCACCCCCTACACCAAGATAAATTCAGAATGGGTGAATGACTTGAATATAAAGAGGGAAACTATAAATAAGTTAAGTGAACACAAAATAGTATACCTGTCAGATCTCTGGGAAAGGAAAGATTTTAAAACGAAGCAAGAGTTAGAGAAAATTACAAAATGTAAATTAAATGGTTTTGATTATATTAAGCTAAAAAGCTTTTGTACAAACAAAAACAATGTTGTCAATTCAGAAGGGACACAACAAATTGGGAAAAAATCTTTATAACAAAAAACTCTGACAGGGGTTTAATTACTCAAATATACAAGGAGTTAAATCAATTGTATAAAAAATCAAGCCATTCCCCAATTGATAAATGGGCAAGAGACATGAATAGGCAATTCTCAGGTAAAGAAATCAAAAGTATCAATAAGCACATGAGAAAGTGTTCTAAATCTCTAAAAATTAGAGAAATCCAAATCAAAACAACTCTAAGGTATCACCTCACACCTAGCAGATTGGCTAAAATGAAAGAAGGGGAGAGTAATGAATGTTGGAGGGGATGTGGCAAAATTGGGACATTAATGCATTGCTGGTGGAATTGTGAACTGATCCAACCATTCTGGCTGGCAATTTGGAACTATGCTCAAAGGGCTATAAAAGAATGCCTGCCCTTTGATCCAGCCATACCATTGTTGGGTTTGTACCCCAAAGAGATCATAGATAAACAGACTTGTACGAAAATATTTATAGTCGAGCTTTTTTTGGTGGCAAAAAACTGGAAAAGGAGGGTATGTCCTTCAATTAGGGAATGGATGAACAAACTGTGGTATATGCTGGTGATGGAATACTATTGTGCTAAAAGGAATAATAAACTGGAGGAGTTCCAGGTGAACTGGAAAGACCTCCAGGAACTGATGCAGAACAAAAGGAGCAGAGCCAGAAAACATTGTACACAGAGACTGATATACTATGGTAAAATCGAATGTAATGGACTTCTGTACCAGTAGAAAGCAATGACACAGGACAGCTCTGAGGGATTTATGGTAAAGAACGCTGCCCACATTCAGAGGAAGGACTGCAGGAGAGGAAACATATAAGAAAAACAAATGCTTGAACTCATGGGCTGAGGAGGACATGATTGGGGATGTGGACTCAAAACTACCACACCAATGCAAATATCAACAATTTGGAAATAGGTCTTGAACAAGGACACATGTTAAATCCAGTGGAAATGTGTGTCAGCTATGGGTGGGGGTAGACCGGGGGGTGAAGGGGAAAGTAGGAGCTTGAATCATGTAACCATGTTAAATATGAATATTAATAAATGATTTAAAAAAATTTTAAAAATGGCATAGACACTAGAATGTCTATAAACATTAATTTAACAATTGGCACTCTAAATGGGAGATCTTTGTCCAGTGATCACATAACTGACATGCTGTTCTAGAAAATAAAACACAATAATATTGACATTCTTAATATAAATTAAACCAGAAGAAAAAAAAAACAAAGTTGTAGTAAATGGTGAAATTTTCCACGTGTTCCCCTTAGAGAGACAAATTAAGCGGTTTGCAGAATTGTTTCCATCATAGGCCCAAAGGCAGCAAAAATCATTGTTTTGAAGGACTTTGTTCATTTTCTTTGGAGTGATTATGATGAGCATAAGCAAAGGAAAATAAATAGTTCTTAAATACCAACATCTGCTCTAGATGATGAAGTAGGAAAATCCCATCAAGAAATTAAGTCAATGTAAGCATTAATACACAGAGACTTTAATGCAAAGAGGGCATAGGGAAAGATGGTTTTTTTAAAAAAAGTAGAAATTATAATTCTGGAGAAAAGTACAAAATATTCCCAAATCCATAGGACTATTCAGAAACCTCAAGTCTCAATGTATATTGTGTATACATTCTTTATGAAGAAAGTCACAAGGAATTAGATATGAGGAATATCAATCATAAAAATGAAATTGATTATATCTTATTATTCAGGATGTAACTGGTCATCAGTGTGGGAGTCATTTCTGAATCATCTGTTTTTGTGCTATCAGACCATCGAGTATTTTAGGCAAAATTCCAAATCAAGAGCAGATTGGAATAAAAGATAATGATGAGAAGATGCCATGTCAAATTACTATAAATACAACTGGATCTAGTCACACTATTGATGCTGAAAAATAAGGAATAGTTAAAGGAAGAACATAGATTTTGATTACCACCATTTCTCATAGAATTTTTACTGACATAAACCAATCACTTCAAAAAAGAAGAGTATAAGAGTCCATAAATGTCCTCACTCAAATAATAATCGATTTTCTTGTTGAAAATAGAAACATGGAAGCCTACAGAGACATTGGGTTAGAAACTTCACTCATTTGTCAGACCTTACAAAAGACAATGGTAGAAGACTATGAATAGAATTCCTTTTAAAATCTTCCAAGAATAAATATTTCCTGATTTATATAGCTGCATAATACCAGATTTTCCAGAGCTTGTTAATTAGTTGCTATTCTTTCAGAACCCATTGTCACCTCTGTGCCAGAAGGAGGCAGCACAGTAGGACTTAAGTGGAGAAAGAACACACCATTTCTGGAGGGGTTGGAAGCTGAACTCATGACTTCATTGGTGTGGGAAACTGATGAGGAAACTCCCTCCGCTGATATGGATTGTCTTTCTATAATGTAGTCTTTTTTTTTTTTTTTTTACGAAAACTTTACCTTCTGTTTTATAATTGATAATAATTATCTGTTCAAAGGTAGAAGAGTGGTAAGGAGTAGGCAATTAGGGTTAAGTGATTTGTTCAGAGTCACACAGCTAAGATGTCTCTGAGATCAAATTTGAACTGAATACCTACCATCATTTCTAGGTCTGGTGCTCTATTCACTGAGTCACTTAGCTGCCCTTTATTACTCAGGCTAAAAAGTTGCTAAACTGAAAAGTCAAATGGCTTGCCAATGGTCACAGAGCAATGGTCACAGAGGATTTGAACTTTGATTTTCTCTCCCCTTCCAATTCATACTTTTTTTTCTCCTTTTGAACTTTATTTTTAATTAATAAGCATTTATTTTTTGTCCCTCTACTATGCTGGACTCCCAGTTAAAAAAGCATGATGAAACCATTGTTAATAAATATATATAACTAACCAAAACAAATTCCTATGTTGGCTGTGCACATTAAAAAAAAAAAAGAAAAATATGTCTTATTCCTTATCTTGATTCCACCATCTCTCTGTCAGGGGGTTGGGTAGCATTCTTTGTTGGTTCTCTGTCATCATGGTTGATTACTACATGTGGTGTGCTATAACCAATTTAGATCACCCCATGGGACCCAATTGTTGGTTTCGCAGTATGAACATTCCTATCTCAGAAATAAGCAAATGCTCCAGATCAGGGCTTCACTCATTGTTTTATTGTTTGTCTAGACTTAAGAAAGTGATTTAAATCTGGCCTCAGATACTTCCTAGTTGTGAGACCCCAGTCAAGTCACTTAACCCTGATTGCCTAGCCCTTATTGGTCTTCTACCTTGGAATCTATAGTTAGTATCAATTCTAATACAAGGTAAGAGGTGAAAAAGAAGTGATGAAAAAATTGTTAATAATGAAGATAAAATTTTAAAGTATGTCCTGCATGCTCTCCTCCACCTTAAGGGTCAGTTGCTAAACATTTATCAACATACCACAGCTCTGTACAAAATTCTCAAGTCTTTCAAAGCTATTTATCTTTAAAAATGTTTGTGTTGCATACTTCATTTACTGTTATTCTGATCACATCACTGTGGAACAGGTCATGTAAGTCTTTCTAGTTTTCTCTGAATCCATTCCTTTCATTATTGCTTTTGGTACAATAATATTCTATGTAGAGATGAAAAATTAATATCCAGTAACTAAGTATTTTATTTTATAAAATTTTAATAATAATAAATTAACATAAAAAACTAGAGTGAAAAAGTGTTAAACTAACTTCAACTGCACTCATGAAGGAAGAGAGGAAGAAGGAGGAGCTACAGAACTTATAAAACAATAACATGTATAAGAAAAACAACTGCTTGAACGCATGGGTTGGGGTAGACATGATTGGGGGTGTGGACTCGAAACCACCACACCAATGCAACTACCAACAATTTGGAAATTGGTCTTGATCAAGGACACATGACAAAACTAGTGGAAATGCGCATTGGCCATGGGTAGGGGGGGCGTGGGGGGGGGTTGAAGGGGAAAGGAGGAGCATGAATCATGTAACCATGTTAAAAATGAATATTAATAAATGTTAAAACAAAAAAAAACAATAACATGACCAAGCAAATGTGGAGGCGCAGGAGAGATTAAAGGGAATTTTGGGAAATACTAAGGGACTTCTGGGAGATGAAATCCAAAGGTTCAAAATCTCCATTTATACATACCCCCCTGTGATCCTTTGGATCCCAATGGATCATAAAAACATAATCAACTTAAAGATTGCAATAATTTGTGGATAAAAAGAAAAGAGAACAAAATCAATGTTTGCTACATTGACAAAAAGCCAATTAGAGGGCAGTCTCCTTTGGCATAAAAATGTACATTCAGAACAAATGCTTTCAACCCTCCATAGTTCAAATTAGCACATGCCAAAGTTCAATATGGATCTTCTGGTGCAGTGTGTGGTCTTTGCAGGCATCTTCATGGCGCCTTCTCTACACAGTTTCGTCTTCTGGAGTCTGGGAGGTAGCAAGTTTCTTATCCTAAAATTGCTTAAATTCAAATAAAAATTCACAACAATAACATAGTCCCCCCTGAAGTGGATAATAACAAACACAGGGATCACTCAGGGATACATGGCTGAGTTATGAGGTACATGAATCAATTTACAAAAGAAATAAAAAACTTCAAAAAATCCAAACACAAGAGAAAAAATAACTTGTGGATGAAATATAAAACAACAAAGTCTTATGTCAAAAAAATCCAAGTAAGGGAAAAATAAAACTATAACAGGTCCTTGAATCAGGGCTCAATTGAAGTGATTTATGTAATTATGCACTTAACCAATTAGTAGCCAGGACTACAGGAAATTTACCACACTATGAAAGACAGAAAAGGGACTAGATTATAGGAGCCAAGATGGCAGCCAAAGTGAGGTGCTTGTTAGGGCCCAGAGGAATTCCTGCCTCTGATATGTCAAAATAGTGGCAACCTTGAACCCCAAACAAGTTCAAATCCTCTTGTCTTGGCCCAAAATTACATTAACCCCACTGGGATTAGTTTGGTCTCTTTGACCTTTGTGCTCAATAGGCACTACACAGGTTAGCTGTGTGTTTCTTTGGTACTGTGCAGTGGTTTTTTTTGTATTTCCTTCTCCTGGAATCAGAGAGAATCATCATGCAAAGTCCCATAATTTTTTTTAATAATCAATGGCATTATTCTATAGTCTAAAGCTTTTTGGGTATTAGTTAATATTAGAACAAGTGTATTTTTAAACTTATATTATGATAAAATAAAAAAGAGATTAATATTGGGCTTTTGTGAATTTTGGAGACTTTCAAACAATAATATAGTAGATAATGCACATTCATATAAAGTACCAAAGTCTCCAAAATTCACAAAAGCCCAATTAGTGACAATAGCAAACAAACCCATTATTAGACATGATTTGCATGAGTTTGTATATAGCCACCTGCTGTGTGATATTTAAAAAAACCTATGAACTACTGTATACTTGTCACAAATCTACAGATATAGAAAATATTTCAGCCTTGGTAACTGCTGGTAAAAACCTATTTGGGGTCTATAACATCACCAAGAAATCTATATCGTTTTGGTGGAAGTAAATTAAACTGAAGATATCATGCATGCAGCAGCTCTTTTTGGCTTCCTGTTTTATATATAAAAAGTTTTAATAGGAACTTCTATTTCATTCTCTACCTATGAATACAACATTCTTTATAATTTGTGTGTATATATACAACCCATTCAGAAAATACTAGATATCTGAAGTCATTTCTCAAGATCCCTTAAAATTACAATTTAAATTCTTAAGCCATCATATTCTCAAAAGTTGTATACAGGTTGTAAACAGTTTTGTTGGAGTTCATCCATCATCATATATGTGACAATTAACAAAGGCAAATTGAACGAAAAGGCTGTATAAAGGACATGTGACCTCGATAGATCAGGTGGGCTGTTACAACTTAAACAAATTTTGAGTAAGATGTTCATGGGCTTTTACAATGATATGTTCTTCAATATTGTCATAGGGAAGTGGTACAGATAAAGAATCATATAACAGAAAGATATTGATTAGATTAATACAGGTAAACTTAAAAAATTTAAACCTTAAAGAAATCAGCAAATACAATAATATAAGCAGTGTCAGGGTACAGGCAGTGCAGTCGAAAAATCCTTTTTATGAATTCAAATAGACTTGTTTACTATATTGAGGGGAGCAACTGAAAATGATTTGCAAGCAATAAACTTCCAAATCTCTTTTAAGGTTCTTTCCCCTCCCCACAAAAATATATCCATTTAGATTTGATTTGTCACCCATCTTAAGTTTTTCATATACCCACTGGGCAGAATTTCCTCTCTGCATGTTGAGTGTATTTAAGACTTTGAGAACTTTGTCAAAATATTTCAGTTTGGTCTCTAGTTTAAGCAGAATAGCTTTTTGCATATTCTTGAGAGGAAGTAAGCAGAAAGGTAAAAAGCCAATGGAAATACAAACTGCTAGTAAGAAAATCAAGCAGAACCAATATGTACTAGTTAGCTCTATGAAGTCTACCTGCAGAGATTTAGCATGCTTTGCAATAGCATTTTGTCCTCAAAAACAACTGAATGGAATTTATTTACAGGGTAAACAAAAAAATAAAGGCAAAACTTTGTGGGAGAACAATAGAGTATTTGCATATTCTGAGTCAGGAGATAGAAGTGAAGAAAAGGAGGCTTATTTTCCAAAACTGACTTCAAATCTACTGATTTTTGGTAGAGTGCAAGCAGAGGGCAGAGCAGCAGTGGCCACAATAGTACAAAAGCAGGCGGCTTGCAAAACTTATCTATGCTATCTACTTCTTTCTCAAAGACTTAAAAAATTCTTTAGAATTCTGTCCCTTCAGGTCATCAAAAATGTAGATTTTAAAATTAATATTAAATAACTAGGTATTATATTTTATAAAGTTTTATTAATAATAACTTTACATAAAAAAACTAGAGTGAAAAGGTGCTAAACTAACATCAGCCATGCTTGTGAAGGAAGAGAGGAAGGAGAAGCTACAGAACTTATAAAACAATAACATGACCATGCAAACATGGAGGCGCAAGAGAGATTAAAGGGAATTTTGGGAAATACCAAGGGACTTCTGGGGGATGAAGTCCAAAGGTAAAAATCTCCATTTAGACATCCCATACATTCTTACAATTTACTCAGTCATTCCACAGTTAATCAGTCCCCCTTCATTTTCATTTATTTGGCACTCTAGGAAGAACTGGCAAAAACATTTTTATATATTTGAGTCTTTTTCTTCTTTCTTTGATGTCTTGGAGATATTGGCCTATTACTGGTATTCTAGGTCATGAGATATACATATATTGGTGACATTTGGAGGACACAGTTCCAAATTTCTTCCCAAAATGTTTGGACCAATTCACAGTTTCACTGATATTGCATCATTATCCCTCTTTTCTGTAGCCCTTCCATTTGTCATTTTCTGTTTTTATGATCTTTGCTAATGAATAGGTACAAGGTGAAACCTTAAAGTTACTTTAATTTTCACTTCATATTTAGAATTTTTTTAATATGGCTTTTTATAACTTCTTCTTTTCAAAACTTCCTATTTGAACATATCTAAATTGTACTTCATACGTCATAGGGCTACTAAATAATTTCTTTTTTTTAATTTTTAAAATTTCTTTTATTTTTTATTTAGCATATTTAGCATATTTTCCCATGGTTACTTGATTATGTTCTTTCCCTCTTCCCAAACACCAACCCCTCCAACCCTGTAGCTGACATGCAATTCCACTAGATTTTACATGTATCATTGATCAAGACCTATTTCCATATTATTGATAGTTGCATTAGGATGATTGTTTAGCATCTACATCCCCAATAATATCCCCATCAACCCATGTGTTCAAGCAGTTGTTTTTCTTCTCTGTTTTTTCTCCCACAGTTATTCCTCTGAATGTGGATAGCTTTCTTTCTCACAAGTTCCTAAGCATTGTTCTGGATCATTGCATTGCTGCTAGTAGAGAAGTCCATTATGTTCAATTGTACCTCAATGTATCAGTCTCTGTATACAATGTTCTCCTGGTTCTGCTCCTTTCACTCTGCATCAATTCCTGGAGATCATTCCAGTTCACATGGTATTCCTCCAGTTCATTATTCCTTTGAACACAATAGTATCCCATCACCAACAGATACCACAAATTTGTCTAGCAATTCCCCATTTGAAGGGCATTCCCTCATTTCCCAATATTTTGCCACCACAAAGAGCACAGCTATGAAAGTTTTTGTATAAGTCTTTTTCCCTATGATCTCTTTGGGGTATAAACCCAGCAGTGGTATGGCTGTATCAAAGGGCAGACAGTCCTTTATAGTCCTTGAGCATAGTTCCAAATTGTCATCCAGAATGATTGGGTTAGTTCACAATTCCACCAGCAATGCATTAATGTCCCAGTTTTGCCACATCCCCTCCAACATTCATTACTTTCCCCTGTTGTCCTTTTAGCCAATTTTCTAGGTGTGAGGTGATACCTCAGACTTATTGAGAACACTTTCTCATGTGCTTATTGATAATTTTGATTTCTTTATCTGAAAATTGCCTATTCATGTCCCTTGCCCATTTATCGATTGGGAGATGATTTTATTTTTTTGTACAACTGATTTATGTTATAAAAAAGTAAGTAATCTGAATGGGTCTCGAAGGCAATTTGGTGTGAGGAAGGATAAAAGGGATAGAGGTGATTATAAGGTGATTGGAGGAAGAATGAAGGTATGAGAAGGTACATAGGAGATAAGGGAAATGGGGTATGTAGGAGAGGGCAGCTCAAACAGGTTTATTCACAGAGGCTAGAGACAGAGGATATTGGGGAAGATAGGCTGAACCCTTCCAGGCAAAGAAAGGTATCTCTATAGGTACAAAGGAGTTGGGCCAGTCAGAAATGTGTTAACTTTGGCTGGAGTGCTTCTCTAGTAAGTTTCCAAAGTTCCTTGAGGGAGGAGTCAAAGGGGCTCCTCCCAGCCAGAGAAACTGTTGGTAGGAGGAAGTCTCAGGTAACCACTTCTTGCCAAGATGGATGCCTGTAGTTTCCTCAAGAAAATAAAAGAAAATGATTCCTTCCCTTTCAGCCCTTGTCTTAATTTTGACACAATGATTCACCAGAGGGTTTGAATAGGTAACAAGGGGATTTACTAATACCAGGGTCAGTCATAAGGGGAGAGGGGTTTAGGGATTTCTAACTGCTGCTAGGGAGAGGGGTGATGGTGGGGGAAGGGTCACAGGAGAGGTTTAGACTGAGAAAGCCTACTCTCCCAATCAGGAAGATTTGACTGCCTTTTAAGTAAAGTCTTTATCAAATCACTAAAACTAGGAGTAATTTATTTGAGGATACTCTACTTGTCTATGGAAACTAAACCCACAATGTCCAATCACTCAACCCTCCCTTACACCCTGGGCCCAAAGGAAATTCAGGGGAAGGGGAGGGATGTAGATGGTGAGATCAGGGAGAGGTCCAGAGAAATGAGATAGGTTTAAATTTCCCCAAGACAAGATAAGCACAGGCCAAGGCTGAAGCAATTAGGTCAAAACCAAGCTGAAAGGCCTAAGCCCACAGGCTAAGCAAAAGCAAAAGCCTCCAGTCACAGTGAAAGCCAGAAGGCAAAAGCCTAGTGAGTTGGAACTTCATCTGTATTTATAGTTTGAAGTTCCAACTGACTTTCTGAAGATTCTGAGACTTCTGACTTTTTGTGACTCTTAGAAATTACAGAGGCAAAAAGTTTCTGTTAGTCACCTTGCATTACATTTAGCTCCTTGTATATTTGAGTAATTAGACCTTTATCTGAGTTTTTTGTTATAAAGATTTTTTCCTAATTTGTTGTTTCCCTTCTAATTTTGGTAGCATTGGTTTTATCTGTACAAAAACTTTTTAGTTTAATGTAGTCAAAATTATTTATTTTACATTTTGTGATTTTTTTCTAACTCTTGCTTGGTTTTAAAATCTTTCCCTTCACATAGATCTGACAAGTATACTATTCTGTACTCACCCAATTTACCTATAGTTTCCTTATGTCCATTTATTTTGTATCCTACAACTTTGCTAAAGTTGTTGATTATTTCCACTACCTTTTTAGTTGAATCTCTAGGATTTTTTAAGTATACCATCGTATCATCTGCAAAGAGTGATAGCTTGGTCTCCTCATTACCTATTTTAATATCTTCAATTTCTTTTTCTTCTCTAATTGCTACTGCTAGTGTTTCTAGTACAATGTTGAATAATAGAGGTGATAATGGGCATCCTTGTTTCACTCCTGATCTTATTGGGAAGGCTTCTAATTTATCCCCATTGCATATAATGCTTGTTGATGGTTTTAGGTATATACTGTTTATTATTTTTAGGAAAGGTCCTTCTATTACTATACTTTTCAATGTTTTCAATAGGAATGGATGCTATATTTTGTCAAAGGCTTTTTCAGCATCTATTTAGATAGTCATGGGATTTTTGTTTGTTAGACTGTTGATATGGTCAATTATGTGGATGGTTTTCCTAATGCTGAACCATCCTTGCATTCCTGGTATAAATCCCACCTGATCATGGTGGATGATCTTCTTAATTATTTGCTGGAGTCTCTTTGCTAATATTCTATTTAAGATTTTTGCATCTATGTTCATAAGGGAGATTGGTCTATAGTTTTCTTTTTCTGTTTTTGGTGTACATGGCTTTGGAATCAGTACCATATTTGTGTCATAAAAAAAATTTGGTAGGACTTCTTTGCTTATCATATCAAATAATTTGTATAGTATTGGGATTATTCTAATTTGTATATTTCTGACATATTTTCTTGGATAAATAGGTTTACTTAATATTTGATATTTGTGATGCTCTTTTATATAACCAATGTTTGATGATAAAAAAGCTAAATTAGGGGCAGCAATCTGGCTCATTTAGTTTGACTGCCAGACCTAGAGACAGGAGGTCTTGGTTTGAAATATGACCTCAGACACTTCCTAGTTCGGCAAGTCACTTAACCTCCATTGCCTAGCCCTCACCGCTCTTCTATTTGATTCAAAAACAGAAGGTAAGAATTCAAAAAACAAAAAGCTACACTAGTGTATCTAAGATAAAAGCTACCAGTCCTAATAATACCATTTGTATGTGATGTAAAGGTTTGCCAGGTGCTTTACAAATCTTCTCAGTTGATCCTTAAGGGTGACCAGAAATATTGTGTGTGTGTGTGTGTGTGTGTGTGTGTGTGTGTGTGTGTGTGTGTTTGGGGGTGCACATTTGAGAACTGGGATATGGACCACTTATGTTCTGGACTTCATACCCATAGACTAGCCTAGACATAGACTAGTATTTGAAGAATGACACAGATATAATTCTAGCCCATGCCTTCCCAGAGACTGGAGAAAAGAGTGCCTAGACAAGTTGGATTTATTGGCCCCTTCTTTCAGGCAGCATTGTATTTCTGGGAAAGTCACCTACTGTTTCTTTGCCTCATTTGTTTTCTATAAAATAGGGATAATAATAGCACCTAGCTCTCAGGATCTTTGTCTCAAATGAAATAATTTGTAAAGAGCTTAGCACAATGCTTGGCACATAGCACTATATTAATATCATCTATTAATATTATTTTATTTTAGTACTACTTTCTGGAGTTATAGTTCTTTTGGCATAACTTTTGAGACACTTTTCTATTTTGATAGAATTTTCCAAAGCTGCATTTTTTAACAGCCTTCAAGAATCCAGGTTCACTCTCCATATAATACTGAGAAATGAGAGAGTTTGTAATCTTTTGTGTGTGTGTCATGGACCCCTTTGGGCATTCTGGTGAACCTGATGGACCTCTTCTCAGAAGAACATTTTTAAATGAATGAAAAAATATGTAGTGATACAGAGACAGCAATTATATTGAAATACATTTATCAAGATATAAAAAACTCCACAAATTTTTGGACCCTGAGTTGAGGATTTCTGATAAGGAGAGAGAACAGTTATTACATATTGCTTCCTTTGGGATAGGGGGTGAGAGTGAAGGAGAATGTTATGATGAATTATGGATAAAGTGATTCTATAAAAATGGTTAATAGTTAAGATGATTTTTTTTTCCATCAGAGGATTTGAAAATTTTGGTTACAATGTCAGCTATTGCTGATGAAATACTGGACAAAAGCTCATGAGAAAAACCTTACAACAAAATTGGCCACAAATTGAGTACAGTAATAAGTATTCTATTTCTTTCCCATTAGAATAGCTTTGGATTCCATGTTAGGGTAATTGTTACTCCACAGACTACCTTTGGAAAGTTAGAAAGCCAAATGAAAGTTCTCTCAAAGTGTTAATTTTTCAATTTGAATGCAGTCATATTACTAACCAGCCAACAGGCAGGGAGTGTGGAGCAATAGGGCAAGTGAGAGAATGGTTTTGCATTTTAGTTCAAGATTAGAAAATTATACCTCAAATCAGAATCAGCGGTGGAATTCTAGCTCCGAAGTTCCTTTAAGTATAGAAGCTGAAATAATTAAAGATTGGATCAAAATTTATCTCTAAGTAATTCCTCTGCATGGCAAAACTCAAAAGGTCAATTTGATCTTTGCTTTGCAGTTTGCAAGTAGCAATCACAGAGCAAAGTCATTTGATTATACACAACTATATGCATATCTATCTATATATTAAAGTATTAAGTCTAGTAACATCAAAATAATCTCATTGAATTCTATGATTGTCTTAGCTTTCTAGTCTGCTGAACTCTACTTAATGCCATTTCAACACCAGAAAATTAAGAGTTTGGAAAGTAAGAATGCTTTTACCTTTTTTTTCCCTTGAACAAATGGAGGCTAGCAAAGGATGTCAGTGGACATGATTGCTACAAGGGGCGCAGTTATATTGGAAACAAATTGGTCCCCAAAGGGGCTTCTTTATGTGAAATTATATTAAAATCTTACAAAAGCTAAGGCTTTGGGGCTTTAAGCTTTTGCAGTCCCAGTAGTTTTGATAAAAGAATATTATTTGAAGAAGGATGAAATGTAACTTGAAGGAATTTCATAACAAGAGGAAAACATTTCCAGAAGACTGGGTGGGATTGGGATCCAAAGCATTTCTCTACTGAGCCCCTTATAACTGCTTTCTTGGCAATGAGACCTTTTTACCCTAATCATCTTCATAATTGCCTTGACTCCCCACTTCACCTTGGGCATTTCTATATATGATACAATATTTGGATTCTGCTTTTGAGCAAAAGAATGCATTAAGTAGCTTAAAGCAATGGGTTAATTTCCCATAACAAAAACATCTATTGAATGACCAATTTGCATAGGATTTTGTAGAAACTCTGTGGGATGAGCCAATGGTTCAGTTAGTTAGATGGAAGGATGTTATTAGTTAAGATGGCTTCTTGGTATCTAAAAGATCTTTTCTCACATCAGTGTGAGCACATCAAATAATGATGGATCCAAATGAATAAATGAGTTTCCAGAGATACTCATTTCTTATTCTAACAGGATTCAAATAATTTTGAGGTGAAAAAAAAGTGAAGAACTTCAATGCAAATCTGTTATAATTTTGATCAACATCCACAATGTAAAAAACACAACGATCCTAGTTTAGCTTAATTCAAGAGGCAAATCAGACACTTCCCCCCCCCTTATGATATCTCTGATAACAGAATGAGAACTAGAAATACTCAAAAGTAATAATGGGTGGTGATTACATAGAGCGCAAAAAATTTCAGGCAAAATCAGCAATAATAAATCTCCATGAAACCAAATCTTGCCTGTATATTGGCTTGGATCTCACTGAACAAAGGTAAAAATAATTGATGTTTCTATAGTATTTTAAAATTTAGAAAGTATGTACACATGTATAATCTTATTTAGTCCTCAAAACAACCATCTGAGGTAGACCTTACAAGTGTTATTACTCTTATTTTCTAGATGAGGAAAATGAATGTTAAATAAATCAACTTGCCTGTCATCACCCAGCCAGTAAGTGTTAAGAGTTGGAATTTGAAACTTCCTAACTTCACAGTCAACATTCTATCAACCATACCTACTCTCAAGGGTGGGCCAAGTAACCAAACATCTGTAACCTTGTTGGAAGGAAATCTTCAGAACATCACCAAGTTTTAATAGACATTTAATGATACTCACCTATACTTACTTTTAAAGACCAGTATCATTTATCTTTACAGGCAGTCTAAAAGCTGTGATTCATAGTACTCTCTAACCCCATTTCTACCATTCTGCCACAATCACTGCAGTAACAGAAGGAGATTGCACAGGGAGGAGGGCCATTTTATATTTTTATTTGATTCATGGGCTGAAAAAAGAAAGAGAGAAAGGCTCCTTGCTGGTTAAAAGACTATGGGAAAACATAGATGAGAGTTGCAAACGGTAGGTAGGCATGAATAGGTTGCAATTTGCATTGTTAGAGGTTATAGCCATATTGATGAGATCCCAGATCTATTTGAGCTTTGCAATATGTGAGGACCATTTATGTTTGGGAGTGAGAAGGCTCCTAGTTGTTTAAAGATATTGCAATGAAAATAGCCTGTTGCTTCTCAAATTACCTTCAATGATTTTTATGGCATCCAAGCAAAGTTTTCTATTTCTTTCTAAGGTTAGTAAAATTGTGGCTAGCTTAGGAGAATGGAGTACCAAAGAACTATCCAGTATAGAATGATCTGTATTAACTATTGAGTTCATCACGTTGGCTGACCCCTCTGTGGCACTCTTATCAAGAGGACAAGAAAAATAGGCAATGATGAATTGTGAATTACATCAGGGTAGTTGGTCAGGTATTGATTCCCCAGCCAATATTTGCCTGGGGAAACCAGAACCTAGTGTTCTCAGCTCCCTCTCTATATACTTTTTAAAAAAATTCCCAATTATAGGTAAAAACAATTTTTAGCATTTACTTTCTAAAATTTTGATTTCAAGCTCTTTCTCTTCCTTTCTTTCCTTCTCCCTGATATGGTAAGTTATTTGATATAGGTTATACCCATGTAATCATGTAAAACATATTTCCATATTGACCATGTTGTGAAAGAAGGCACATATCAAAAAAAAAACTTGTGATGAAAATAAAGTAAATAATATTATGCTTCAATCTGCATTCAGGTGTTGTTTAGTTCTTTTTCTGGAGGTGAATAGCATTTTTCATCATGAGTCCTTTGGAATTGGTTTGGATCATTGTAGATCATTCACAGTTGATCATCATACAATATTGCTCTTAATATGTTCTCCTAGTTCTGTTCACTTCTCTTTGCATCAGTTCATATAAGTCTTTCCAGGTTTTTCTGAAATTCTTTTCCCCATAATTTCTTATAGCATAATAGTATTCCATTGCAAAAATATACCACAACTTGTTCAGCTATTCCCCAGTTGATGGGCATGCCTTCAATTTCCAATTCTTTGCTATCACAAATGTAATATATATTTTTGTACAAATAGGTCCCTCCCCCCGCCACATCCCTTTTAAAAATCTTTTGGAGATACAGACTTAGTAGTGGTATTGCTGGGTCAAAGGATATGCACAGTTTTATAGCCCTTTGAGCATAGTTCCAAATTGCTTTTCAGAAAGGTTGGATCAGACAGTTCACACTTTCACCAACAGTTCATTAGTGACCCTATTTTCTCAAATCCTCTCCCACATTTATCATGACCCTTTTTAGTCACATTAGCCAATCTGATAGGTGTGAGGTGGTACCACAGAATTGTTTTAATTCTAATTTCTCTAATCAGTAGTGACTGAAAGCAGTTTTTAGGTGACTATAGGTAGCTTTCATTTCTTCATCTGTAAAGTACCTGATCATATCCTTTGACCATTTATTAATTGAGGAATGCCTTGTATTCTTACAAATTTGACTCTTTTCTATATAATTGAGAAATGGAGTTTTTATCCAAGACCCTTGCTGTAAATTTTTTTCAAAGCTCTTTTCTTCTTTCCATACATCCTTGTGTGTATCTGTATATGTATGTATATGTAGATTTCCTTCTAATATTAGTTGTATTGGCTTTATACAAAACTTTTAAATTTAATATAATAAAAATTATCCATTTTACAACTTGTAATATCTCATTTGGTTATAAACCCTACATATTTTTTGATATAATGCTGAACTTGGAGACAAGATGACTTGAATTTGAATCTTGTCTCAGACATATATATATATATATATATATATATATACTTATATATCTCAATGTGATTCTGCACAAGCCACCTAACAAGTGTCTGTGACTCAGTTTCCTCATATGTAAAATGAGGAGTGTGTGTGTGTATTTTATAACCTTTCAGGTCCTTTTCAGATCTAAATTTGCGTTCTTATTATTGGTAATAATGAGTTCTAGTGTAAGCAATATGTATCTTCTTTCATAATGTAACAGTTAAAAATGATAAAGGCTGAAGATATGAGGGAAATTAATAGTTTAATTAAAGCCATGTTAATAAAATAATTTGGATGACCACACCTGACTACTTTTTAAAATGCCACCTGTCCGTATCTCCACCCATCTTCCTTAGTCTCGCACCCCAGAGAGAGAGCATCTCAACTCTGACCTCCAAATTTAAGTCGAGCTCCACATGGTATCCCATTGTCTGACGTAATCACGTCAGGAAACAGAAACCCATTGGATCACGGGAAATGTAGTCTCAAAGTTCCCCACATGTCCACAGGAAGTTTGTAAGATACTTTTAAATGGCACCTCCCTGAATTCCAAATAACACATTTCCCCCTGAGATACGGCAAAAAAAAGGTTGGTCCCTTTTTCTTGGCTGGATTTGTAAACATAGTCAACTTCTAAATTGCAGGAATTTGGGGATGAAAGAAAAGGATAAAACTAGCCGCATTGACAAAAGCCAATTTGGGGCAGTTCCCTATTGGCATAAGAGTGTACATTCAAAACAAATGCATTCAACTCATTCAACTCCCCATAGTTCAAATCAACTGCACCCCAAAGTTCAATTTTGATCTCATGGTCTAGTGAAGGCTCTTCAGGCATCTTCATGGTGCCTCCACCAAACAGGTTTGTTGTCTGGATTCTGGGGAGATGGCAAAATCCTCATCCTGAAATTACTCTCAAAAGAATTTAAACTTTACATTATAGATTATAAAACATACTTTTCCTTCTAAGAATTATACATTTCCCCCTGAAATTACTCCTAAAGAGTTAAATATATATATATATATATATATATATATTTTACATTATCTATTTTTAAAAACTTAACACACATGCCCCTGAGGAGAATTCTAAATAACAAATTTCTCAGCTAAGGATGCATGGCTGAGTCATGGGGTTGTATGGAATCAATTGGCAAAAGAAATTTAAAAAAATTCAAATTCATCCAGCCATTTTGGCTGGCAATTTGGAATCATGCTCAAGGGGCTATAAAAGAATGCCTGCCCTTTGATCCAGCCATACCATTGTTGGGTTTGTACCCCAAAGAGATCATAGATAAACAGACTTGTATGAAAATATTTATAGCTGAGCTTTTTGTGGTGGCAACAAACTGGAAAAGGAGGGTATGTCCTTCAATTGGGGAATGGCTGAACAAACTGTGGTATATGCAGGTGATGGAATACTATTGTGCTCAAAGGAATAATAAGCTGGAGGAGTTCTAGGTGAACTGGAGAGACCTCCAGGAACTGATGCAGAGCGAAAGGAGCAGAGCCAGAAGAACATTGTACACAGAGACTGATATACTGTGGTAAAATCGAATGTAATGGGCTTCTGTACCAGCAGCAATGCAATGACCCAGGACACCTCTGAGGGATGTATGGTAAAGATGCTACCCACATTCAGAGGAAGATCTGCAGGAGAGGAAACATATAAGAAAAGCAACTGCTTGAACGCATGGGTTGAGGCAGACATGATTGGGGATGTAGACTCGAAACTACCACACCAATGCAACTACCAACAATTTGGAAATAGGTCTTGATAAAGGACACATGACAAAACCAGTGGAAATGTGCATCGACCATGGGTGGGGGGAGTGCAGGGGGTGAAGGGGAAAGTAGGAGCATGAATCATGTAATCATGTTAAAAATGATTATTAATAAATTAAAAAAAATTCAAATTCAAATAAAAGAAGGAAAAATAAACTCATAACAGTCCTTTGAATCAAGGTCCAATTAAAGTGATTTAAGCAGTTTGCAAATACCTATTCAGGGCCCGGACTACAGAAAATTCCTATTCTCTCTCTCTATAAGAGAAATAAGGGGAATGTCTCTTTCTGGTCTGATTTTCCCTGCATCCTCTCAGGGAATGAGCCAATAATGATAGCCAATCTCATGTGCTTTACTAGGAATCTAAGTTAAAGGGGACTCTCATCCTCTAAAATGTTAGAAAAGATTGGGACTCCAAAAACTCAAACCCCAGTTTCAAGTCCTTCAGTATTGTCATAGAACTCCTGTAATCCATGATCTGTATGGCCTTTTTCCTGGGCACTTTGCAGATTCTCAGTCAGTCTCCATGACCTTGTGGCTCTTTTTAGCACTTCTCCTGGAATCAAACAGAGAGGCATTAAATCACAGTCCCATGATATTTACCAATAATTGGCAGGTTACCATAGTCTCAGGCTTTTTCAGGTATGCATCATTATAGCAAATATATATTTGCATTAAGCTTATATCACTGTAAAATAAAAAAAGGATAAATAATGATTATATATGTACTTCCAGTACCAGATGAGAAAAAATCAATTGCTCTAATAAAATAAATTTGAAAGAACAAATATTGCATTGCACATGCAAGGAAGAAAAATAAAATGTCAAAAAAATAAATAGCTTAGAACTAGTGATGGGTTTTATAAAAATAGCAGATTCACAATGCACATTCAAATAGAGTACCATAATTTCCAATATCACATTTTAAAATAATAATAAACAACCCGTTATTATAATCACTTGCTATGATGTTTAAAAAATCATATACTTGTTACAAATTCAAACCTTGGCTAAGATATTTTCTCAACAAACTCTGTTACTGCCTCCATAGCAAAATCTGATATTAAAAAAAACCTTCTGATCTAAATTATCCTCAGGAATTCTAGATCCTTCTGATAGAAAAGCAGGCTGACATATAGACTAACACAAGTATACAGGAGCTCTCTTGGCTTCCTGTTTAAAAAAAAATCCCAGGTAGGAAATTTTCATGTCTTTTCTACCAATTTAAGACAACAATTCTTTATAATAAAATATATAAAACCTTTATCATTTATACAGAAGGGACTAGGATCTAATGTAAAATTTAAAAGACCTCTCACAAAATTACAATTTAAATCTCAAGGCATCAAAACCTCCAAGGTTGTACACAATTACCAAGATAGACATATGCTCCTATAAATCCAGTAAGATGTTCAGAGATGGTACATATAACAGCATTGTTTTGATACAATAAAAATGAAACCTGAAATAAATTAGGAAATACAATATGAGTACCAGATAACAAGCTATACAGTCAAAAAAAACCCTCTTATTTAGGAGTTACAATAAAATCATAAACAGAATTAATCTAGCAGCCAAAAATTCATTAGCTTAAAATGATTCAGTGCAACAGGAAAATCAATGAAATAAACAAAATTAATTCACAGAACTAATCAGCAAAATACAGTAAGATACAGAGTCTTTTTAAAACAGAAATAAAACTCATTCAGTTCTGAGGTTTAAAAGTCCACCCCTGGTTCAATTCAATTGAGCTCTGCTCTGAGCTTAAGGGGTTTTAAAGTTCAAAATTCTAAGCAGGTATGGGGGTGAATTTCTTCACCTGAGTTTCAGTTTAATAATCGCAAGAAAGTTTGAAATAGGCCATGTGGCCCAATTGAAGAGTAAATGCTAGCTGAGCTAGGGAAAAGCTTAGGTTCGGTATTTAGAAAAACCTACGTGGAGAGATTGTGGGCAGGGGTGCCTAGGTCAGGCTTTAGAAGAAACATGTGGAGGGCGATATTTGGGGTAAAAGCGTCTTTTCAGGTTAAAGCCTTACCAAGAGAGCAGGGGATGGGGGGGAAGAGGGAGCAATACTTCCCAAATCTCAAGTGGGAGCGGCTGAAGCAGTCTCTGAAGATCGCGACAAGTCAGGGCAGGGCATACAGGAATGGAGGCCAGCAGTCTGTACTGGTGGGCTTGGGATTTGGCATTCGGCAGAGATCAGGAGAAGCAGCGGAGGTAGCAGCAGGAAACCCAGCATTCGAACAGTGTGGGTAGGGGCCACCAGGCCCTGGGCACTGGGCAAAAGAACTCTCAGCCCAGCGGCAATTAAAACCATTGTCCCTTTTCTCTAAAAAGCAGCCTCGAGGCTGGGGAGAATAGTGAGAAAGGAAAAAACGGAACCCAAAACTCCAAAACAGCAAGAACAAGTCCATACCTCTGGAGAGGATTTTAAATACTCTCAGGCTATCTAACAAATTGACAGCTACTTTTCCAATGTGGTTGCCAAAAATGTAACGATTAAAAATGATAAAGGCTAAAGATATGAGGGAAATTAATAGTTTAATTAAAGCCATGTTAATAAAATAATTTGGATGACCGCGCCTGACTACTTTTTAAAATGCCGCCCATCCATATCTCCA
Source organism: Gracilinanus agilis (assembly GCF_016433145.1). Lineage (NCBI taxonomy): Eukaryota > Metazoa > Chordata > Mammalia > Didelphimorphia > Didelphidae > Gracilinanus > Gracilinanus agilis. The sequence continues at coordinate 106,042,750 of NC_058135.1, forward strand.
CCCATCTTTCCTTAGTCTCGCCCGCCAGAGAGAGAGTCTCAAGCCCGACCTCCGAATTTAAGTCGAGCTCCACATGGTATCCCATTGTCTGTTGTAATCACGTCAGAAACTGGAAACCCATTGGATCAAGGGAAATGTAGTCTCAAAGTTCCCCACATGTCCACAGGAAGTTTGTAAGATACTTTTAAATGGCACCTCCCTGAATTCCAAACAACACAATAAAAGGATGATACATGTAATATTACATATGTATAACCTATATCATATTACCTGCCTTCTTGAGGGTGGAGAAGAAGGAGCAGAAAAAAGAATTGAGACATAGTTTTTTGGACATAACTAATATGAGAATTTGTTTTTCTTGGATGAGCTTTTTTACAGTACTTTACATATTTATAATAAATCATATGCATTATATTATTGTTATGCTACATATTTTATTGCCACATATAAAAATGATAATTCAAAAAATGTGCGTGTGGGAAGTTTTGGATGCTTAAAGAGTCAATCAGGTTGAAACATCTAGCAGGAGTAGAGATGATAGACTGGAATTCAGGAGAGAATTCAGGGATGTATATATGGATTTGGGGATCATCGGAAAAGATGTAAAAGTTGAACCAGTATGAGCTGATGAGATAATTGAAAGAAAGAGAGAAAGAGAAAATGAAAGGAAATAAATTTGTCCTATGAAAACTCTAGAGACAGAGTATTGTTAATAATAACAATTCATTGTTATTAATAATAATAGGAACATAGATTTATAGTTGGAAAAGACAATTATGTTATTTTGATCATTTTGATTTTAATAACCAAGTAGTAGAAGTTCCTGTTTAATCTAGGCTCTGGCCAATAAAACTTACATGGAATACAAATGATCTTCAACAAAAATTGAGACTATTATGTCAATCCAGTTGTCACTTAGGATACATATGTACTTATATAAATATATGTACATATATATACATATTTAGAGAGACATATCTTTCTGGGCACAAACTGCTAGGATTTTAAAAACAAGAGGACACTTAAGCATGGGACAATGGAACTAAAAATAAGATTTTTTTCTAAAGGAATATACCCTGCTACTTTCACTTTTCTTCCTAAAGTCACTATAGCAAATACTTTTAAAATGATATGACATACCTGAATCTAGGCCTACAGGTTTGTTTGTGATCATTGGGAATGATATAGTTATATATTACTACTATTACCAGAGAAGGTAACTATATGTCATGAGTTGTGATCCACAAATACAAATTTCAGAAAGTAACTACTTATCTGTTAATTATGAAATAAAGTAATATCCACTGGAGAAATTCCTGTTCTCCTCTGTGCCCCCTGCATTCCATAGGATTCTGGGGCAATATTTTTGCCTATGGGCTTCAGAATAAAAGTCTCTAATTATATATAGAAATATGACCTTCATATTTCAGATATAATGTATATTTTAAAAATCTTCATCTTCTTTATATTGAGTAGCATCTGGACTTAGGAAATGAATAGTTAGATGGTTGGTATGGGGAGCCTCTTTTTTATCCTTACATATAAGGCAAGGCTGTAGAAAATGGGGTTAATACAAGAGCTACCGTAAGAGATTTAACTAATGACTTGCTCCAGAGGCAAGTGGTGTGTTTTCAGTACAGCTGAAGGTGGGGCAAAGAGTGTAGTTGAGACATCCAGGACCCAAAAGGTCACCAGTGGGAGATATTTTTTCACCTGGATGTAGTTTCTTTGAAGCATGCCCACTGGTAGATTCCTATTTTTAATTTTATTCTTTTTGTGGAAGCAATTGACATTTGTGCAACCAGGTCAAATACTTCATGGATGGCAACACAAAACTTGACCTACCATACAAACCCATTATTACCAGCCTATCCTGTAAGAATTTCATTCCTATCCTCCCATTGGAATGTCATAGGAGTGATCTTATCAATAGGTCCTCAGTAGCCATCAGAGGGAATTTTTATACTGGACAGTCTTCATTTAGCACTGGACAGTTCTCTGGTACTCCATTTTCCCAAGGGACCAAAAAAACACCACTAGGATATGTTCCCCTAGGGTACAGCTTCTCTGAAACATGCTCTCTGATACTCTCCTGTTTTCACTTTAATCATTCATGCTTACATGAATGACCTTTGGTTTTTTCCTGTGCTGCCAAAGGACTATACATACTGCTGTTTTATTATTCAATAATTAATTAACATTAATGTTTTAATAATCTAATTATTTATTAATTAATAACTTCAATATTGCCCTGACAGCCTATGAACTGCAGTAGACCCTAGAAGAGGATAGGAATTGAATCTCTCCAGTGAAAATTGCTTTATAATTAACAACATTATGCATACACCCTTTAATTTCAAAGCCCCACAACAAAAATCTTGTTGTACCACATTAGATATGGCACTAATTGTTACTTATTCCCTACTTCTGGTGCTTCAGCATACACCAAAGAGGAGTGTATACATCATGGCTATAAAAATAACATTTTTTGCCATTCTACTTAGAGGCTGACCAGTAATAAACCAAGGCAGATTCCAATTCATAGATCTAAGACTATAAATGATATTGGAAGGCATCAAGGCCAACACTTTCATTTCATTTTAATAATTTATTTTATCCAATTAATTGTAAAAATAAATTTTGATGTTTATTTTTTAAGTTTTGAGTTCCAAATTCTCTCTCTCCTTCCCACCTACTTTTCTCACTCTCTCCCATCCCATCCTCCTCCCTGATATGGTAAAGAATCTGATATAAATTTTACTTGTGCAATTATGTAAAACATTTTCCATATTAGTCATTTTGTGGAAGATATCTCAAACAAAAAAAGGAAAGAAAGGAAGGAAAATATAATATGTTTGAGCCTACATTCAGACTACATCAGTTCTTTCTCAGAGGGTAGATGTCATTTTTCATCATGGGTCTCTAGAATTGTCTTGGTTCCCTGCATTGCTGAGAATAACTAGGTCGTTTACAGTTGTTCCTTAAAAAATATTTCTGTCACTGTGTACATTGTTCTTTTGGTTCTGCTCCCTTCCACACTGCATCAGTTCATGTAAGTTCAGGTTTTTTTCAAAATCATCCTGTTCATTTCTTATAGCACAATAATATGCCATCACAATCTTATAATACAGCTTGTTCAGCCATTCTCCAATTGATGGACAACTCCTCAATTTACAATTCTTTGCTACTGCAAGAGTGCAATTGATGTTTTTGTACCAATAGGTTCTTTTCTGTTGTTTTTTTGTTTGTTTGTTTGTTTCTTCTTTCAGATACAGACCCAGTAGTGGTATTGCAGAACTAAAAGGTATGCACAATTTTAGAGCCCACTGTGCTAGTTCTAAAATGGTCTCCAGAATCTTCCCTTTCATTTATAGATGAGGAAACTGAGATAGAAAGAAAAGAAATAGCTTGAATCTATGTCCTCTAATTTAAAGTTGAGTATGCTTTACACTATATGATGAGGAATTTAACATGAAGATTGATTCTGCACATTACCACATTACCCTTTCCTCTTCATTTCATCTACTGTCTTTTCCTTCTTAATATCTTTATGGGTGGCTCTTTAAACTTACATCTACTCCTGGAATATTCAAAGGACAAATTTATTTTCTTCCTTGCCTCCCTTCCCTTTTTCATTCCATCATCTCATCAGCTCACATTGGTTTAACTATTATATCCATACAGATGATTCTCAAATCTAAATATCCATCTCTGGTCCCTCTCCTGAACAGTAGGTCTTCATCACCAATTGCCTGCTGGACATTTCTATAAAAATGTCTCTTAAGCACCCTAAACTTCACATATTTAAGACATAACTTGTCATGTTTCTTCATATATTTATCCCTCTTTAAGGCTTTCCTGTGGCTGATAAGGCCATCACTTCCTTCCAGTCAGGCATGTTTGCCACCATGATGTTATCCTTGGTGCCTCATACTCTCTCACATCTCTCCACTCTCATGTATTCAGGTACCAAATCTTGTCATTTCTACCCTCACAATGCCTTTCATATCAAGTTTCATCTGAACTAATTACAAAAGCCTCTGAAGTTGTCTTCCTATCTACAGTGCCTCTCTTCAAAGGCAGTAAGGTAGCACAATGGGAAGAAGAACTTAGGGCCTGAAAGTGAGGAAGATGAGTTAGTTTTTTAAAATAATTATTAATATAATTATATAATAAAAATTCTGGCCTCAGACACAGTTATATTACTGTAAACAAATCACTTAATCTCTGTCTTACTCAGTTTCCTCAACTCTAAAATGGGGATAATAATAACATATCTCCAGGGTTATTTTGAAAATCAAATGAGGTAACATTTTAAAGCCCTTGGCACGGTTCCTTGATGAATGCTAATTACTTTCCTTTCCAATTTATACTTCCCACACAGCCACTAAGCTGATCTACTTCAAGAACAGGTCTGGCCAGGACCATTCCCCCAAAAGCTTCAAGGTTTCCTATTTGAAAGTCAGGCTGGTGGTGCAGTGGATATACTGTTGGGTATGGAGTAAAGAAGATTCATCTTCCTGAATTCAAATCTGTCCTCAGACATTTATTAGCTGTGTGACCCTGGGCAAGGCACTTAACCCCATTTGCCTCAGTTTATTCAACCACAAAATAGTCTTGTAATGATGTGGCAAACTACTTTAGACTCTTCGCCAAGAAAACCCCAAATGGAGTCACAAAGAGCCAGACATGACTGAAAAATGACCCAACTACAATAAAGGTCATTGGAAGCCCTTCAAAATTTGGCTCCAATATCTGTTTGTTTCTTTTAGAGGCTGGGTCTTCTTATCCCTCCCAGGCAGAATGGAACGACCTCTCATGGACAAGATTCCAATATCCATCAACACAGAGGCTTTGACTAACTTGGGCCAGTTCTCCCCTCCTTAGGCAACCATGTGGCCGTCCATTCACAAGAACTCACCTGCCATCAGTGTTCCCCTCAGTGTCAGAGTGCGCATGGGCTTTTTACTCTTATCTTTTTACCTCCTATGCATAGCACAGTGGTTGGCATATAGTAGGTCTATAATGTGTGATTGCTGAGTAAACTGAATTTTTATTGTGTAAGAATAGGGGGAAAAATGACTGATCTGTTCTCTTCTCTTTCCTCTCCATCCTCAGAGAGTAATTGTATCTTGTTCTATCTATAATTCATTTTTGGTCTTGGATAATTCACAAAGTATCCTAGCCCTTTGTGAAATACAGAGAAGTGAACACAGAGGCAGGTTAATGGCTCTGGGTCTTCAGAAATAACGTCTGCCAAGCATATGCCATTTTTCACCAGTAACTGAGTGCTACTAGTATTCTTGCTGTCATTTCTAACCCTTTTGAGGTACTCTGTAAATCCACTTAGTTAAAAGTAACCAATCTATTTCCAAGGCATTTAATTGTTCTCCAAACTGCTTGTACATTTTAAATCAAATTGATCCTCACAAAACCGTGTCAAATGTTTAGTAAAAAAGCATCAATATTCTCCCTTTAATGGTGAACAGGATACAGAGGGATTAAATCACTCCCCTAGGTTACATGTGCCCAAGTATATCAAGATGAATGCTGAGTTCTACTAACTTCTAGTACACAACTCTTTTCTTTGTTTTTGATAAATTTAGAGGTGCCTAGCTTGACCACTAGTACCCACAAATGCTGGCATAGTAGAAGTCACCCTTAATTTCATATAAAGGACTTCAGAAGATACTTGGGTTGCCATAAATCACCTCAGCGGTTTGAAACAATGTCATAAGTGCTCCTGGTAACTGGTAAATGTTAGGAAACCTCTTATTGGTCTTTACTATGTTTTCAAAAATCTGCAAACACATTTATGAGTGTTAGCTCATAACAAACAGTGGGCAGCTGAGAAATCTCATTTTTCTTGCCACCAAAACTCAAGAAATCAGTAGTGTCTGTTCACAGACAGTATATAGTCAGGCACATGCCATGCATTTGGACTTTGGGAAATTGGCTAATTTTCTGTCTTTTCCCTTGGGGAATTATTAAAGTCTTGCTATTTTGGAAGTGGTTACTAGTAAATAAGCCATGCCATCCAATGCCTCCATCATGGCAACACTTTACTTTGAAAGGGTACACACTCTAGACTTGCCAAGAGAGGCAGCTTTTGTCCCTCTGAAACACCATTTCCCCCAACGTACAACAAACTAAGAAGCTTCATAAATAAAGCACAGTGGATTAAAGGCATTTTAAGCATGACACAAGAAAGCATTAAGCGGCTGGGCACAAATTTAAAACGTTTTTAGTTTGACCATTATTTCATCAGTTGTATCTGCTAGAGAAGAAATAAAAAGGAAACAAACTTGTTTTGCTCTTCTAAACTAATTTCCTATATAGGGATAGGCACTTAAAAGCTACAGTGATAAGATGAGAGATTTTTCCTAAAAAATCAAGTCAAACTTTTCCCCCACTCCATAAAATACTAACATCTTTCTCAGGTACTCTCCGTAATTAATGCTCATAAAAAATGAGCATTGTGTATAAGGTGAGTCATATTTTAAATTCCTTTTTAGGCTTTGGTTCAGTTATTGTTTTCTATTTTATGAACCTTGCTGAAATAAACATTAAGGAAATTTGCTACACGACGCCACATATAATGGAGAAAGATGACTCAAATAGCCCCTTTATCGGCTATCAGGAGAAATATTCATTTCTTCCAGTGGAAACAATATGGAGCTATCCTTCTTGTGAGGGCCCCAGTGAATTACTGTAATGAATCTAAGTAATGGTAGTCAACTCCTTGAGTTGCTGGTTCAGCTGAAAATACTTTTGGATCCACAGAACAGAATGGATGCTGGGTGTGTGTACTTAGACCCACTGAAAGCATCAAGTCAGTCTTAGAGTTCTTCTCCTTGATCAATGGGAGATGAAAGTGGAGTTGAAAATGCTGTAGCTATATGAAGGGAAACAGCTTATCAGGCTCTGAAAACCATTTGGGTGGATGAGATTTAAAGGATTCAGAGATGTTAGAAGCTGTGTCTTTCAGCACTCTGCCTTACTAAAGTCTTAATGTTTGCTTCCATCCTAATAACTGGAGCCGCCAAAGAGACTGAGTAGTTTTAAGTGCAACCCAGAAAGTCAGTTTGGACTATCAAAGCCCAGAAAGTTAAAACAATCAAGACAAGATTTCCCCCTTTGTATCCCACATTCTTGTTTGTTTGTTTGTTTGTTTTTAGCATGATTTAGTGCATTTCAAATAAATAATTTCCAGAGTTTGAGGTGCAATTGTTACCATTGTTTCTAGAATGCATTTAGCCTTGTTACTAAAAACAAACCAATTCACAGAAACTTGCTCTAATATTAGAGCTGGAAGATTGGGAGAGCTTATATTCTCTGAGTCTTTCCTTTTTTTTTTTTTTTTTTTGATGGGGAAACCAAGGCCCAGAAAGGTCAAGGGAATTGACCAAGGTTATATATAAAGACAATGACTAAGCTGGGAGTGGAATCCAGGCCTTCTGACTCCCAGGTCAGGGTTCTTCCATTTTTATACTATATCACCCACCTCTCTAATGAGAGTAGTATTGAATTCAATTTCACAAACATTTCTGAAGCACTTATTTTGTGCAGAACACTATTCTAGGCACGAGGGGGGCAGATATAGTAATAAATCAGACATTGGTCCATGCCTTCATAAAATTTACAGTCTAGTAATGGACTATAACTCATACTCAAATAGATATAAGACAAAGAAGATGACAAGTGCTTCAGAGAAGCACAAATAAAGTGCTATGTGAGGTCAGAAGAAAGGAGGATCATTTTTATTTAGAAAAGTGGGACAAGAACCTGCAAAGATTTCATGGAGAAGCTATAATATGAAGTAGGTTATGGAATAGAATGGAATAGAAAATATTTGTTATTGTCTGTGGGCCAAGCATTGTGCTAATCATTGAGATTATACATAGAAAAGTGAGACAGTTGCTGTTCTCAAGGGGTTCACATTCTAATTAGGGGTGACAAAACATAAAGGGAAGGAGGTTCAGCTGCCAGGCAGATGGAAAAGGCAGGTGGTTTTTGGAGTCTGGCAGGCAGGGCAGCAAGGCAGATGGTTAAGACCCTATGATACTGGGGAGCAGTGACAGAGCAGATGATCCCCAATCAATGACTGCTGGAAAAGGGGGAACGGGTCCATGGCTTGGAGTAGCCATGAAAGAGGTGTATAATTTTCAAAGGCAGACACGTGAGGCAAGGCATTCTGAGGTTAGAAGATGATGTGAGCAAAGGCCTGAAGTTGGACAATCATGAAATTTATATGGGGGAAAATGAATGATCCAGTTTGAATGGAGGATAGTATTTGTAGAGGGTGCTAGTGTGAGAAAAGGATGGAATGGTAAGGTGGCAACAGACTGTAGAGGGCCTTGAATGTCAGGCTAAGGAGTTTGGATTTTATTCAGAAGTCAATAAAAAATCTATTCTTTTGAAGGGTTTTGAGATAGAGGAATAAAATAATAATTTTCAACATAAAAATATATTCATTTAATACCAATGTGAAGGTTGGATTGGAGGGGGAGTCAGAATGAAATGGAGTCAGAAAGATTAATTAGCAGGCAATTAAAATAGCCCAAAGAAGTCACAATGAAGTTCCTTTTTTTTTCCTTAATACAAAGATAGGATGGATCTGAGGGCTATTTTCTTTTTTTTTCTTCTGGATGTGGGAAATGAGGATGAGAGATTATGTATTTGAAGCATAACTTGTGCAGAGGTATAGAGAGATGGGATGCTAAATCAGGATAATAGCTAAGAGGCCAGCTTGACTGGCACATACAGTGTGTGAAGGGAGTAATATGAAATGAATTTGAAATTGTGAAGGGCTTTGAATGCAAGGCTGAGATATTTGATTTTTAATCTAGAGGCAATAGGGAACTAAAGATTTTTGAATAGGGTGGTGACGTGGTCAGAGCTCTATATTGGGAATATGAATCTCCCAATGGTTTATCCAATGAATTGGAATGGGGAAAGACTGGAAGTGGTTAGAATAGTTGGAAGATGATTGCAATAATACAGACCTAGAATGAAGAAGACCTGAACTACTATGGTTGCAAAGGCAAAGGCAAAAAAATAGAGAGAATAAAAAGCCTCCCCAAACACATTTAATTACAAAAGTAATCAGGAATCAAATCAGCACCAGAAATTTGGTCCATTGACTAGGGGACCAGTAACATAGCCAATGTCTTTGTTTTCTTTGTATACTTTTAAATTCTATTTACATAAACCTAAAATTACATTTATGCATGTCCTCAAATTCATGTTTTAAAACTGAGATCAAATTTCTAAGAAATACATATTACTGTTTTGCTCCATTTCCCCAAGGATCACATCAATACTTCTCAGGCTCCTGAAAACCTTCAAAAGAAAGCTTACTTTTACAAAATGGAACTGTGAAATAAGATGGTTTGTTATTTAATTCTCTGCTTTCCATTTGTAGAACCTTAGAAATTTCATAGAATGACTTTTTACTCAAATTTGAGGTTCAGTTAGAGGTGGCTGAACACAAATATTACTCACTCTTTTCTTCTCTCACAATATGAACCACATGGCAGTGTTTGTTTGTTTTTTAATTGTTGATTGCACAATTACATGGGTTTTATTATTCAGCACATAAGTGAACCAGTGTTTCCCCAATAATTGTACTGGTTTAAATACAGTGTCTCTAGTGTATTTGGTTAGCTATAGTTGTTAAAAAGGGTTCCCCCCCCCCACATCCTCCTTAAATTTGCCTTTTTCCTCTTTGATTTCATTGCTCCTGGTTCTGCCCTTTGGGGACAAAAGTAACAAGAATCATTGAATCATAGAATTTATGAGTTGGAAGGTTTCTTAGAGATTTAATTCAATTCAGTTAGATTTAATTTAACATAAATTTTGTCAAGTGCCAGTTATGTGCAGAGCATTCTACTGAACCCTAGAGAGAAACAAAATGTACACAGAATGAGTTTTTCTTACCCTCATATAGGTCACAGTCTAGTATGGGAATATTACACATACTTAGGAAAGTATAACACAAAATGTGGCCAGAAACTCCTTGGAAAACCCTCCTTTCCCTGAAGAAGCTGGGGAAGTAATAATTATTTCTGCAGGATTTGTGATCATATGGAATGAAGAAGTAAGTGGAGATCTGCTTTGGAGAATAACAATGACCAGCTGAGTGAGAGGAGAAACTGGAATTAGTTAAGCAAGACCATAGTCGAAACTGAAACAAATCAAGTTGGGAACGAAATAGAGATGTCATGACTTGGGAGTTATATAGAAAGAGGTTGCTTCAGTATGAGGGGCATAATGGAGTTCTTCATTCAAATCTTCAACCTGGGAATGGCCAAGGGTACACTTTAGCTGCAGAGAAAGACCCTGTCCTTGCCTTCACTGCCAAAGTCATCTCTTCTCATCAGAGCAATGAATTTGTAAGACATGGTTCCCAAACTACTTTTGCTAAGGAGAAGGAAAAGGACACTTTACTCATGCAGGAATTCATTTCTGTTTTAATTACAGGTTTACTGTTTCAATGATATTCCTTATCTGGAGTTGTTAACATGGTACAGACCTGGCTGTATTGACCCGAATTAACTTAGGATGCTCTCTGCTTTTTCAAACTGGGTTGGAAGCAGATAAACCAAGAGAAGTAAATTAACTTTAAAAGCCCTCACCACATGAGGTTCAGGAGGGCCCAGAAAGTGGGACTGGGTGAGCCATAAAAATAATACAATATAAGTGTATTCCAAAGGAGTAAAATAAAAAATAATGTGAGGAATGGAGAGTGGGGGTGGGATTTTATTATATTTTGGATGTAAAGGGAATCTGATTATGCTTCCAAGAGGAAGTGAGGAAATTTTAAAGAATGATTAGGAATTCAAAAATTAAAATGGGCAATAGAAAGCATTCAATTCAAAGAAATGGGAAAAAATATTAGCACAGCATAAAACCAAAAGATGGATAGGGGCCCATGAACCCAGGTTCTAAAATTGCTCTGTGTGACCCTGAGCAATTCACTTATTGTCTTTGAGTTTGTTTCATTTATGAAGAATACTTCTGAGAACACTCCCCCAATGAATACTCACATTTGCAGTTTGGGGTCCCCAGAAGAGTGATTACTACTCTCTTAGTGTTCTACAGAGAACTGTTCAGAATTATACTTCTAGAAAAATAGCTCCTGAGATCCCCTCAGTGTACTCTGTTATCAATCAACCAGCCAAACTTAATAACCTTTTAGAAAAAAGTATTTGTTGGGGCATCCACTGAGATGGAACCAGTCCTGGAGATGGGAAGATCTGCATTCAAATTTGAGCTCAGACACATCTAGCTTTATGGAACTTGGACAAGTCACTTAACCCCTATTTCTTAGCTCAGTGATGGAGAACCTTTTAGAGATGTAGTACTGAGCCTGTCCTCCCTACTTAGTGCCAGGTGCACCCCCTACCTTACCCCATACAAGGGAGAGAGAAAGTGTTCCCATTGGGCTATTGGATGGAGGGACAGATGAAGTGAGGAATGTCCACAGCAAGTGTAGAGAGGGGGAAGGAAGTGGCTTGAGCACTCCACTCCCCTCTAGTTCTGTTGCCTGTGAGCCACCCACCTTACTCCCTGTGTGCTCCCAGGTGTAGTGGAGAAGGGGAGGGGAGTAGCTTCACCAGAGTCCCTCTGCCTTTCTAGTAACACATTTGAGGATGGGAGGGAGGTGGCCATGTGCCCACGGAGAATGAGCACTCTGTGTGCTATCTTTGGCACCTGTGCCATAGGTTCACCATCATTGGCCTAGCTTTTAACATTCTTCTTTCAGTTCTAAGATTGAAGGTAAGGGTTTAAAAAAAAAGAAAAAGTATTTCCTAAGAAGGATTAATTGTTACAAAATATTTCCACCTATATTCCAAGGACACACTCTATCACAAAAGACTCAATGTCCATGGAAAGATTGGGTAAGATTAAACTTATATTATTATGATGTTAAGGTTCAAATGTAGAGAACATGTGTGTCAAAGTGGTAAATTATAACTCCTAACCTAGAAGTCCTTTTCTCTCTCATGGAGCTCTCTTTACATATAGCTCTCTGCTGGTTCTGACCACTGGTGTTGTTCAAGAATCCATATCTGTCACTAGTGTTTGCTTTAAGGAGTCATCTCCTCGATGTTGCCTTTCTTCAGGTGACTACCATTCTATGTCTGTTGTGTGCTCACAGAGTACTCAGTGTACTCACAGGTCACTTCCTCTGCTACTGACCACTATCGCCCTAGTGTCTTCCAGGGTAACTGACTGCCACGGAAACTTCTGGTGGGCCTTTGGGCCTTTTTAACTTTCAGGATTGCCTGGACACTGCCATGCCTAAAAAACACTCATCCTCCTATGAATAAGGAAGAATAAAAAGACATATTGCAAGAGAAAATGGTTGGCCAAAGACTAGAAAAGCACCAACCATTAGAAAAGCTAGGAAGGAGCTGCTTCTATGAGGAATTTTGTGAGGACTCTCCATAGGGAGAAAAGGCCTCCCAGTATAGATGAGTTACCACTTTGACACATACATTCTTTCCATTTGTGCCTTACTATGACTAAATTCCAAGTTTTAAGCTCACTCTTCCATTGAGCAATATGTGTATTATGGGAGAATTTATCCCTAAGGTTTGGGGAGAAAGAGAGAGAGAGAGAGAGAGAGAGAGAGAGAGAGAGAGAGAGAGAGAGAGAAGAGAGAGAGTCAGTCAGAAAGACTTGAATTTTAATCCAGCCTCAGACACTTATCACCTGTATGACACTTAGCAAGTCATTTAATCTCTATTTGCCTCAGTTTTTCCATCTGTAAAATGGAGATAATAATAGAGGGCAACTAGGTAGCATTGTAGATATATCACTGGATGCTTGGAATCAAGAAGACTCATCTTCATGAGGTTAAATCCAGCCTCGGAGCCTTGCTAGCTGTGTGACCCTGGGCAAGTCACTTAACGCTATTTGCCTCAGTTCCTCATTTGTAAAAATAAGCTGGAGAAGGATATGACAAGTTACTCAAGTACCTTTGCCAAGAAAACTCCAAATAGAGTCTTGAAGAATTGGGCTTGACTGAAATGACTGAACAACAATAACAATCCAAAGTTATTGTAGAGATCAAATAAAAGTATAATTATAAAGCATTTAGTTCTATGCCTAGCACATAGTAAGCACTACATGCTCCCAGTACCAATCCCCTATAAGCCAGGCTATCCCTATTATATTTATAAGATAATTATATTGGTCTTCATGATTTCAAGTTCCCTCCCAGATCTATGAGTCAATATAGGCCAACCTCTTTGATTTGAAAAGTAGGGAACTTGGCCCACAATTATACAAAGGCAGCCTTTCCATCTTGTTGAGTTTTACAATTTCTTTACATGCTTGAAGACAATCTCATTAAATTTGAACTTTGAAAACCAAGATGCCTTACTAGACATCTTAGCTATAAGCAAAATACAAGGTAAAGATGGAAGAAAATCTTCCTAGCTATGACCCTGGGCAAATCACTTTTCTGCCTTATTGCTCTTCTGCCTTGGAACCAATACATGGTATTGATTCTAAGACAGAAGGTAAGGGTTATAAAAAAAAAGATGGAAGAAAATCAGGATAATGGAGCTTTCTACAAATGCAGAGGAAACAAAAGAACAACAAATTGGGAAGAATGAGTTCTATTGGCTTGTAAGTCTCTGGTTATTACCAACACCAAAAGTCTATCAGAGTATCACTGGAAGAATGTTTATGTTGAAATTGAAATAGCCTGGAGTCATGAAGCGCATTACAAAATTTCCAAAAGAGGTTCATCCTACTGTCTTCCTCTTTTTAAATGCTCAGCTCAGTTCATGCCTACCTACCTTTTAGTTCCTCACAAAAATACATATTGTAAGCTCCTTGAGGGCAATGATCATTTTTTATTTATCTTTACATGATTTTCTTAACACAGTGCCGGGCACATAATAGGCACACAATTGCTGAATAGAGAATGGATTGGAGTAGGGAGAGACTTGAATCAGGCAGACTCACAAGTAGGCTATTGCAATAATCCAAGCACAAAGTGATAAGGTCCTTCACTAAAGTGGTAGCAGTGTCAGAGGAGAGAAGGGGGTGAATTCATTGAGAGATGTCACAAAGTGGCAATTGATAGGCCATGGCAATAGCTTGGATATGGAGGATGAGAGAAGAGTCCTAGGTCATGATCCTGAGGGACTGGGAAGAACGTGTTGCCTTCTAAAGTAACAAAGAATGTAGGATCAGGAGAGGATTTTGGAGGAAAGATAGGGAGTTTGCTTTTGGACTTGTTGACTTAGAGATGCCCACTAGATATCCAGTTCAAGATGTCTAAAGGCAGTTGGAGATGTGAGATTGAAGGTCAGGAAAGACTTCCTGGCAGATAAGATTTAAGAATCATCAGCAGATTCCAAACAATTAAAACTAGATCTAAACAATTGGAAAACCATTGATTGCTCATGGGTAGGACAAGCTAATATAATAAAAATGACCATCCTACACAAATTAATTTACCTTTTTAGGACCATACCTATCAAACTACCAAAAAACTTTTTCACTGAATTAGGAAAAACTATAACAAATTTCATTTGGAATAACAAAAGATCAAGAATATCAAGGGAAATAATGAAAAAAAAATGTGAAGGAAGGGGGCCTAGCAGTACCAGATATTAAACTATACTATAAAGCAGCAGTCATCAAAACAATATGGTACTGGCTAAGAGACAGAAGGGAGGATCAGTGGAATAGACTTGGGGTAAGTGATATCAGCAAGACAGTGTATGATAAACCCAAAGAGCCCAACTTTTGGGACAAAAATCCACTATTTGACAAAAACTGCTGGGAATTTTGGAAAACAATGTGGGAGAGATTAGGTTTAGATCAACATCTCATACCCTACACAACGATAAATTCAGAATAGGTGAATGACTTGAATATAAAGAGAGAAACTATAAATAAGTTAAGTGAACACAGAATAGTAGACTTGTCAGATCTCTGGGAAAGGAAAGATTTTAAAACCAAGCAAGAGTAAAGAAAATTACAAAATGTAAAATAAATTATTTTGATTATATAAAACTAAAAAGCTTTTGTACAAACCAAAACAATGTAGCCAAGACCAGAAGGGAAACAACAAATTGGGAAAAAATCTTTATAACAAAAAACTCTGACAGGGGTCTAATTACTCAAATATATAAGGAGTTAAATGAGTTGTATAAAAAATCAAGCCATTCCCCAATTGATAAATGGGCAAGAGACATGAATAGGCAATTTTCAGATAAAGAAATCAAAACTATCCATAAGCACATGAGAAAGCATTCTAAATCTCTAATAAATAGAGAAATGCAAATCAAAACAACTCTGAGGTATCACCTCACACCTAGCAGACTGGCTAAAATGAAAGAAGGGGAGAGTAATGAATGCTGGAGGGGATGTGGCAAAATTGGGACATTAATGCATTATTGGTGGAATTGTGAACTGATCCAACCATTCTGGATGGCAATTTGGAACTATGCTCAAAGGGCTATAAAAGACTGTCTTCCCTCTGATCCAGCCATACCATTGTTGGGTTTGTACCCCAAAGAGATCATAGATAAGCAGACTTGTAGGGAAATATTTATAGCCGTGCTTTTTGTGGTGGCAAAAAACTGGAAAATGAGGGCATGTCCTTCAATTGGGGAATGACTGAACAAATTGTGGTATATGATGGTGATGGAATACTATTGTGCTAAAAGGAATAATAAACTGGAGGAATTTCAGGTGAACTGGAAAGACCTCCAGGAACTGATGCAGAGCGAAAGGAGCAGAGCCAGAAGAACATTGTACACAGAGACTGATATACTGTGGTAAAATCGAATGTGATGGACTTCTGTACCAGCAGCAATGCAAGACACAGGACAGCTCTGAGGGATTTATGGTAAAGAACGCTACCCACATTCAGAGGAAGAACTACAGGAGTGGAAACAGAAGAAAAACAAATCCTTAAACACATGGGTTGAGGCGGACATGATTGGGGATGTAGACTCGAAACTACCACACCAATGCAGCTAACAACAATTTGGAAATAGGTCTTGATCAACGACACATGCTAAAACCAGTAGAAATGCATATTGGCCATGGGAGGGGGGAAAGTTGGGGGTGAAGGGGAAAGTAAGAGCATAAATCATGTAACCATGTTAACTTTTCTAAAAAATAAATATTAATAAAAAAAGAATCATTAGCAGAGAGAAGATAATCAAATCCAGGAGAGTTTATGAGATCACTAAGCAAAGTGGTATAAAAGAAAGATGAGAAGAGGACCCACAGGGATACTAAAATTAGAAGATGTGATTTGGAGGAAAATCCAGCAAAGGAGACAGAGAAGGAATAGTCAGATAGGTATGAGGATTACCGGTACAAAGGGATATCTATAACCTAGAGAAAAGAGAGCAACAGGGTAGAGAGAATGATCAACACTCAAAGATTGTAGAGAGGTCAAGAATAATGAGGACTGAGAAAAAGGCCATTGGAATTGGCGATTAAAAGATCATTAATGGGGGCAGCTGGGTATCTCAGTGGATTGAGAGTCAGGCCTAGAGATGGGAGGTCCTAGGTTCAAATCTGGCCTCAGACACTTCCCAGCTGTGTGACCCTGGGCAAGTCACTTGACCCCCATTGCCCACCCTTACCACTCTTCCACCTAGGAGCCAATACACAGAAGTTAAGTGTTTAAAAAAAATTTTTTTTAAAAAAGATCATTAGTATCTTTGGAGCAGTTTTGAAGGAATGCTATGGTTGAAAATTGGATATAAGGGATTAAGAAGAGAGGGGAGGAAAGAAGTAGAGGTATCTGTTGTTTAACCTTTGTTTCTTCATCTGCGAAATGGGGTGGGGGATTGTGATTACTTTCTCCCTTCCAACTCTAAATTTGACATTTGGATTAGAAAGGAAAGATGTAGGCAGAGATCCAATGGAAACTATTTCAGTAATCAAGGGAAGAGGTGATGAACAACAATATGAGGTATTATCTAGTTCTTTGTCTGCTTTTCCTACTTTCCTTAAGAAATTATTCTACCTTCTTACAAGTCTTTCAATTATCCTACTAGTTTGATATTCAAGCAGAATTTTCCTTTCTTTACCTTCCTGTCTTTTGCTCTTAATAATCCCACCTTGAGATCCTTAGGAGAAAAAAAAAACCCTACTTCTTGACTTTATTACTTTTTCTCATTTTCCAGATAGCTAAATTCAATGGGGACCTTTTACATTATAACCCTCCCCCCTCCCCACAATCCCCCAAAGCATAAAATTATCCCCTACTGACATAACTACCAGGTTTATTTAGAGTATTTGTAAAAAAAATGATTTTACATCCCATAATTGCCTCAATCTGTTAGAAATATAGCCTCATTGTGGCAGTGAAGTGTATTTACATCTTTTAAAATATTCAGAAGCAGTACCTAACCAAATTCCTTAGCTTAAATGCTTTTTAGAGCATTTAACTTTTAAATTCATGTCATTTTAGTTCTTAGATATTCTGAGGAAAATCTGTCCAATCAACAACTGTCAAGCTGAAATATTTGAAAAAATGTCTATTGTTCACACATCTTTTCAACAAATTCTGTCTTCTTTAGTATTCACGTTTTGTTCACATAAGCATTGTTAAACTAAATAAAATCCTGTTGTTTGTGTTTATGTGGATTATGACTATGTGCTAAAGATAATGTTTTGACTGTCTATTAAAAGTGTGGTAAATATACATATGGTGAGGTTTAGAGTTCATCTATTTATATCAGTGTGAGGTAGTAGAAAGAACACTGAAATGGAAGCCAGCTGATTTTAAAAAATAATAATAAACCCAGGGAGAACTCATGTTCTCTGTTCCTTTTTGGTCAATTGTGCAGTAGCAAATATGGGCTCTATGTTGAATGTCTGTGAAAGCTTGCCTGTTTCTATAAGCCATTTTCACCAAGGATGCTCTCCTTGAGTGCTGGGATTGTTCGGTTTTTGTCTTTCAATCCAATGCCTACCTCGCATGGTACCTGCAACATAGTAGGCACTTGTTAAGAACTTGTTGTTTTGAATACCATTCCTCCAAATAAGACTGTATGAAGGGCATCGAATAAAGATTTTATAGAAATGAGAAAGTAAGCAAGCATATGGCTAATGTCTTCCTGTTCACATTTTATTTTTTTGTTAGTGCTACTACTTTTGATGGTTTTCATATTCTTTTGTGTTCTTCACATCTTTAAAATTCAGTGGCTTTAGGGAACAGTTAGGCCTCTCAGTAGAATGAGAACAAGTCCTAGATATATGCTGTCCTGGTTCAAATCTAGCTTCAGACACTTCCTAGCTGTGTGACTCTGGGCAAGTCACTTTACCCCCATTACTTAACCCTTACTGGTCTTCTGCTTTGGCACCAATACACAGTGTTGATTCTAAGATGGAAGGTAAGGATTTAAAAAAAATGTAATGGGGGGGGGCAGCTGGAGGGCTCAGTGGATTGAGAGCCAGGCCTAGAGACAGGAGGTCCTAGGTTCAAATCCGGCCTCAGACACTTCCCAGCTGTGTGACCCTGGGCAAGTCACTTACCCCTCATTGCCTAGCCCTGTAACAAATAAAATTAATATAGAAGGATATATATATATATATGTAAAAGATATTAGGGTTTAAAAATTTTTTTAAATGTAATGGTTTCAAAACCAGTACTAATGGCACAAAGTTCTTCCATGTATAGCAGAAGTATCCTGGAAAATGCTGAACTGGCTCTCTGAAAAACGAAAATACTTATGAAACACTTCTAAGTTTAATCTTCATCATTAACACATTCTCCATCAGTTTCTTAAGTCTAAGCAATCAGCCAGGAGCAACTAGGTGACTTACTGGCTTGGGAGCCAGGCCTAGGAGTAGGAGGTCCTGGGTTCAAATAAGACCTCAGACACTTCCTAGCTGTGTGACCCTGGGCAAGTCACTTAATCCCAATTGCTTAGCCCTTACCACTCTTCTGCCTTGGAACTGATAGCTAGTATCAGTTTGAAGGCAGAAGATAAGAGCTTAACAAAAATCAACGAGACAAATCAAGATTTGATTTCCAAGATGTGAATGCTTACTCTGAAAATTTAGCAATCAGCTTTCTAGAGCTAGCCCTACCTTATTACCCTCTCATGTGAACTTGGTCAAGTCTGGCTGCTCTTCTCAATGTCATCTTTTCAGGTACCATTTTCATTTGTTTATGTAAAGAAGACCAGTGTTCTTTGGAAATATCTTCCACAAGAATATGTAGAATCCAGCAGGTTATGACACTTCCCCAGCACAGGTTCTGATGGAATTACTATTCTCTTTTGTTTTCAAAAAGGACCAGGGGCATCCCAGGCGAAGTCCTGTCTTACAAGGGAATTGGATTTAAGTGAGGTAGGATTGCACAAAGTCCTCTGCCTTCTGCTCTTTTCCAGAGTTATTGATGACAAAATGAAAGTTGGGGTGACTGGGGATGGCCCCGGATGCAGTAGAGAACCTGGGCATCTTGGTTATCTGACTCACCTCTAAGCACTCCACAGCATCTGCTTTAGTTGCCTTCATGGCGCTTGGGACAAATCATTCCAGTCCATCCACTGTGCTGGGAGAAATTCTTGCATGTTTGTGATAGACATGGCCCTCTCAACTCAACAGGTTGAGAATTGTCAGTTAACTTCGATCCAGTTTAGCCCATCTGCCTTGATGGACTCTGATGGGCTAAAAGTGTGTTAATGCACCTGGTGAGAGTCTAGGTGCAAACTCTCACGAGAGACAAGAGATGTGACATTTCAAATAAAAAGGATAGATGCTAGTAAGGAACCCAGGTGCCTCAAGCTCTGATGGATGGAGGCTGGGGTTTCGATGTCTGCCAAGTGTTGCATCTCAGTCATTAAACTATGAAACCCTGGAACTTTTAAGTACAGCTTTTGGGATAAGAATCACAGCTGAGGGACACTTACGGCCACTGCTTACCAGCACAAAAAGTGTTTCTGCCTGAATATCTGAAAAGAGCTGATGACTCCATATCTAAGAGCTGCAGATGCCTCAATTTGTGAAAGATTAGCACTAGCATGACTAAAAGGAACACACCTTCTGGATAGTAATGGCAGAAGTTAGGCAGAGTGAAATGCATTTCCTGGCTTCATTTCTACCTGCCTCCTCTCTTTTCTTTCCATTTCTGTTTCCCTTATTTGAAATTTCCTGTATTTTCTCATTCTCATAGTTTACCTCCAATTTTCATTAGGTAAAACGCTGCAAGCACCTTTAGCCACTAATGTGATTTTTTTTTCAGGTAAGTCCCACATAGTCAATTGAATTCCACAAAAGATTGTGTGAGTTCCAAAAAGAACATGTCCTCTCACATTTACATAGTATATATATATATATATATATATATATATATATATATATATATATATATAAACCCTTACCTT
>NC_058135.1:106068064-106100108 GCF_016433145.1 Gracilinanus agilis
TCCTTTCTTCTTCCTTCCTCCTTCCCTCTTTCCTTCCTTCCCTCCTTCCTTCCTTCATTCTTCCTTCCTTCCTCCTTCTCTTCCTCCTTCCACCCTTCCTTCTTTCCTTCCTTCCTTCTTTCTTATTGATAGTGAGAGTAATGTGAAAAGCAGACTTCATATCACTAAAATTTTTAAAACTTTATTAGGGGTTATTAGCTATTTTTACTGTCATGGTCCCCTTTGATGATCTGGAAAATTCTTGGACTCTTCTCAGAATAATATTTTTGAATCTAGAAAATATAACTTATGGGATTACAAAGTAAAAAAATATATATTAAAGTGTTGCATATACAGGCATATTCACATATTTCTTATGCATATGTACAAATATAATACATATATTTACATAGACATACACATACATGTGTTTTGTATGTGCATGTAAAATGTATATGCATATATTTATATGCATGTATGGATATATGTTCCTAGACCCCCAGGAAGAATAGATGGCTTGACTTGTTGTGAGATGCCTAAAGACTCCAGGTAAAATGTTTAAACAAGGGAGACAGTGCTGGATAAAATGTGTCTCCTAGTTTATGAACCAGCTCATCCCAGGATTCCCTTTCCATGGTTTCAATTACCCAGGGTCAACTGACAGGACCCCAGCATGGACAGGTGGAAGACAGACAAGTGAGCTGTCAGGGGGGGTCAGGGGAGGGCAAAGGTCTCCTCTCCCTGCTCTGGAGGTCAGCCGAGGGTAGCAGTCTGCCCACACTGCTGTCTCTTCTGCTTTCACTTGGTGGATTTGTTATTAGTCTTTGTTGTTTTTTTTAGTGGGGAGGTGGGAGGCTTTGGAGCACTAAGACAAGGGGCAGGAGCAGGGAGAGAAAGCACAGTACTGGACTGACCTGTATACCAACGTACTTTTTCTCACTGTATTAAATGTTGGCAATGTCTGTGTGCTTAATTTATGTATTTATGTTCAAGAAAATCACACTATATATGGGGTAAGCAAATGTTTGCCGATAGTGGTAGTTTCAGCCATCCATGATAGGTCTTAGAATGTATGTCCCATGGTTACAGGGACTTTGTCGTATTTTCTTGTGAGCATCATCCTTGTTGGGTGCTAATTTGATCTTGTTTTCTTAACTCTCTAAATAAGTCAATTTTTGCCCATGTTAAGTGACTTTGTAATTCCTGTAGGATTGTCCCTGAAGAGTCAGAGATCCTTTGAAAGGAAATTTCAGGTGCCTTTCGATATAGGGACTCAGAAGAAATGTCTCTGGACCTCTAAAGGGATAACCTATGGTATATGAACCCTAGAAAATTTGTGGGGGACTTGTTTAAATTTTGTTCAAGCCCCATTTGGGATGTCCTGGTGCTTTGTGGGAATAATGGAAGTTTTTCCTCCACAGTAATTTGCTTTCTCACATAAATAATTGTAATAGCTAGCATTTATATGATACTTTAAAGTTTGTCGAGTGCTGTACAAATACTATCTCATTTTGCCCTTACAACAGCCCTGGGAGATAAATGCTATTGTTATATCCAATTTATAGATGAGAAAACAGAGGCAGAAAGCAGTGAAGTGACTTAACCAGAGACAACAAACCAGTAAGAGTCCAAAGATGGACTTGAGCTCAGGTCTTCTTGACTTCAGGTCCAACACCCTATCTCCTGCACAGCTTAGCTGTCAAAGGAGTGAGGAGGTGCTTTCCAATCACTCCCAGGTGTCTCAACCTCATGGACAGGGTCTTATGTTCTCTGGGATGGCTGTAGAAACTAAGCTTTCCCTCTGATAGAGGAAACTTAATTTCTTTTCTTTTTCAAGTTAGACAACGATTAAACTTGTACTATCCATACGAGTCCAGAGGAAGGGATAGATGGGGCTTCTGAGATGGAGGAGAGGGCAAAGTGCCTCATCTTCCCTGAGCCCTAAAGCCCATTTGTAAGCACAAAACCAAATCAGTTTGGTGTCTCACATGAAAGTGAGAGAATGGCTTCTAGGCAACCCCTGCTTCTAAGTCCCTGTGGGTAAAGCTTCATGTAGTCTGAGAAGTCCTCCAGGGATCAGGTTTCCTTTTAAGATAGGAATCAGATTTTGTCTTTTTCTTTTCTTTATGCTGCAAAAAGGCCATGTTGAACACAAAGACAAGTACTTGTTAAGTACAAAATAAGCAGTAGTCCTTGATAAAGTATGTGCGATATTCTTGTTAAACCTGCATTTCTATGTTGGAAGACAATTGCGATTCTTGACTACATTTGGGGTATTGTATTTGATTGTTCCATGTTGACTTTTTTTGGAGATTCTTTTCTTTATGGTGCCTGGAAAACAATTGTAAAACCAACATTAATGCCTCCCTGGAGCCCAATAGAACTATTTTGGATCAAGGCCATGAATGGCGTGTTCATGATGCACCCGGGTCAATTTCAATATAGGAGAGAGAGTCCTGGGGGCAGTGGGACTGACCAGCAAGCCCAGGCCTCCTCCACATGTGCAGCTTGCTTAGTCAATGCAATTCCCAGGTGGCCTTGGAGGATATACAGACATTCTGTAACTGGTTCTGTAATACTACCCATGGGAAGAATTGATGGACTTCTGATTGGCTGTGAGCCTTCAGGGTAAAAAGTATAGAAAGGTCCTCCAAGAAACTCTCAGGGAAAGTAGAAAGCTAAGGTTGTCATCAAGCCTGAAGACACTGGAAACAGAAAAGCTACAGTGACCAGAGAAGTTCAGCAAATCTCAGACTAGGACATCTCAGGTGCACAGACTCCGAGACCCCCAATACTATGTCTTGAGATACTATAGAAAGCCTTGAACACCAAGATCTCTGAACCTTGAAGGTCCAGGGGTGGGAATGAGACTAATCCTGGGAGGTAAAGGCCAATGCATGAAATCATGAGATCCAAAATGAGATCAAGCAGGCCCAACTACCCTGCCCAAAATTTCAATAGTAGGTGGATGCTGACCCTGGTACAAAAAACTCACTTCAAGAATTAAAAAGAAAAACAAATCAAAGGGGAATTTAGGTGGTTTGGTGAGTTGAGAACCAGAACTTCACACACAGAACTTCTTGCCAAATCACTTATTCCTCATCATCTCACCCTTACCACTCTTCTATTGTAGAACCGATACATGGAATTGATTCTAAGATTGAAGATAAGAGTTAAAAAAAAAGAATAGCTCTAAAGATTCATACCTTCTCTCCCAAAAGAGGTCTATAGCAAGTGTAAGCATGCCCTCAAATTGCGAGGGGAGGGAAGAGGGGGGATGTATTTTCTATAAGGACTCTGAATATCGAGAAGAATGAATCAAAACATAAAAAACATAATTAAATGACTGTAGTGTTGTGGGAGAGTGAATGCTGGTTCTTGCTCAAAGAATTGCATCTCAGAGTCATTCATCTGAAGGAATGAAAGTGTTTATTCAAGAATGATATAGATAATGTGACCAGGGTGATGGGAAAAGCCCAGGACGGTGGAATGGCCCTGCAGCTAGAGAATGACTGCACCTGGGATGGAATTGTAGCAGCTCCAAGATGGAATTCAGGTTGCTAGATTTATTGGGGATTGCCCTCCCCCCATTCTTGGGAATTCTCTATCCTCCCTCAGATTATTCCTCCCCTGAGCATTCTAGGGAATGTTTCTGACTCAGAAGCAGAGAAGAGACAAGAAAAGAGGAAGGGGTCTTGGAGAATTTTCCTTAATCATAAAGATCTTCTCTCAATTGCAAGGATTCCCAATGAACATGGATGTTGCTGCCTCTCATGGCCTATTTAACATCTCTGGCCTTTCAGGGTTGCTTGGATTTCCTTTCTCAGCCTTGCAAGCTCTTATCAACAGAAAGAAAGCTATAATATCATCTGCTGAACTTGTAGTTTTGCTTGGGTGCTCCTCCTCTCTTCAGTCAAATGTCAGACAAGCCCTTGTCAACTGGGAGTAGGACACAGGAAAAGCACAATTATAACTTGCAGTATCTGCTAACTAGAAAAAAGGCACAAGATTTCCAAGTACTATTTTAAAAAAAGATTTCAAAGCACTATTTAAAGCACCATTTCTCATAATTTCTTACTGCACAATCACATCATTAGGACTGAATTGGTAGGAGAGTAAATAGCTTAGAAGGGGAAATGGTAAACCTTATCCAGATAATGAATTTTTTTTAAAGCTAAAATAGGCTAAATAAAAATCAGTGGCTTCAGAAGAGAGTAAGAAATATTAGAACAAAATCAAAGACTAAAGAAATAGGATAAAATGTATGATGGCTCATATTATTAAGAAAAACCAACTAACATGGAACACAGATAAAGGAGAGTTCATTTAAGATTCATTGGGTTTAAGAGCAGAATTAAGATGGAGGAATAGAAGATATCACAGTAAACTCTTCTGCACAAAACCCCTCTCAAAAGAACCAGGAAATGCACTAGCCTGAATTTTTATGAAAAAATCCAAGGAAAAGTCTCAGAACCATTTTCCCCAACCCATTTTGGCATAAGGAGACTTAGAGATCAATTATCACTGGGATGGGGTCTGGTTATAGGTCCAGGGCCTCGTAGTAACATTCTAGCAAATGGGGACTGAAAGAAGATGGAGACTGGGACAAGAGCCCAGACCTATTCTTGGGCACCTCATTCTAGATATGTGAACAGGTGTGAACTGCCAGATTTATTGCTCACTACTCAGGTTCAGGTCACAGATCTAGGGTGGAATAAGAAGGCCACCTGTGGTCAGGGATAGCATTCCAGGGTAAGAAGTTGTTAAGACTGAATGAGGAATATTTATTGGGCAAATTCAATATATAAACTAAAATATAATATAAATATTCCGTATTGAGGAATAAATTCAGAAACAAGTGTCTACTATATGGCTTTGAACTTGGGAGTGGAGCAAGGTCTCAGTTTCAGCCTCTAGTTCAATTTGAAGACTGTAGTGGAACAACCAGGGCAGAAATCACAGGCTAAAAGGCATGGAATATAATATTCCACAAGGCAAGGAGCTAGGACTACAACCAAGAATCTTCTACTCAGTGAACTGAGCATAATACTCCAGGAGAAGAAATATACATTTAAGGAAATAGAGGACTTCCAGGCATTCCTGATGAAATGGTCAGAGCTGAAATGAAATTTGACTGATCAAAGG
Organism: Gracilinanus agilis; assembly: GCF_016433145.1. Taxonomy (NCBI): domain Eukaryota; kingdom Metazoa; phylum Chordata; class Mammalia; order Didelphimorphia; family Didelphidae; genus Gracilinanus; species Gracilinanus agilis. The sequence goes on from NC_058135.1 coordinate 106,073,189, forward strand.
AAAAGAAAAAACTCAAAGGACTCAGTTGGATTAAACAGATCACATTCCTACATGAGAAAGTGTTATGGAGGATCTCTAAGATACCTAAGATATAAGAGATATTTAAGGTACTTAAGATGCTTATGTTAATGAAGAGAAACAATGGAAATAAACTGATTGCATTATTTCATAAGATGATAATTAAGATATTTAAAATATCTATGATGCTTCGAGTACCTAAGGAACCTAAATTACTTAGGATACTGAATCTGTGGAAGATACTTGAGAACTTTTTCTATATTGGGGTAGTGAATAGGAGCACATATAGACAGAGAGCAGGGAGTAAGTTGAATATGATGATGATCTTTTTAAAAAATCAAGGGATAAGAAAAAATGCACTGGGAAAAAAGTAAAGGAGAGAAAATTGAAGGTAAATTATCTCACATGAGGAGGCATGTAAGAATCAATACAGTGGAGGAAAAGATGGGAATATAACAGTCAGTGCATGAATCTTACTCTCACTGGAAGTGGTACAGTTATTCTCATTGGAATTGGTTCAAAGTCAGAATAACATCCACATAGCTTTAGAAACCCATCTTACACTATAGGGAAGTAAGAAGGGAGGGATAACAAAAAAAAAGGAGCTTAGACAAAAAACAGGATAAATGTATGGAGGCAATAGTTAGAAACAAAATTATTTGTGAACAGGGAAAGACTGAAAGAAGAGGAAGAGAAAGATAAATAGGGGGAAATTATTTGAAATTATTCATATTCAAAAATAATATGAAATATGAAAAATATGAAAGAAAACACATAGCAATCATAACTGTATAAAACATAACTGTAAATGGGAATGGGAAGAACAAGCTAGCAGAGGTGATTAAAAGCTAGAATCTCACAATATACTGTCTACAAGAAACTGAAGCAAATCAATCAATTGGGGAATGGCTGAACACGTTATGGTTTATAATTGTAAAGGAATACTATTGCATCATAAGAAATGACAAAAAATATGATCAACAAACAAAACAAAATATCAAAAAGATAAAAGAAATGATGCAAAGTGAAATAAGCAGAACCAGGAGAATGTTATACATAGTAACAGCAGTAAAGTCAATCATCAATTGTGATTGACCTAACTATTATGGGCAATGCAAGGATCCAGGACAGCTCTAAGTACTCATGATCAAAAAGGCTAACCACTGCTATAGAAGGAACTAACAAAGTCTGAATGCAGGCTGAAGCATGACATTCTTCACTTTATTTCCTCCATGAATTTTTCTCTAGTGTAAGCATTATGTGTCCTCTTAAACAACATGATAATCATGGAAATGTGTATTGTATAATAACACATGTTCAATCCATATCATCTTACCTGCTATCTTGGGGAAGGGGGGAAGGGTACTAGGGAGGGGAAAAACATGAATCAAAAAATGATTATTGAAAATTGTACTAACATGCAATCTGGAAAAAAATAATTTAAAAAGAGCAATGAGAAAGTTAAATAAGAAAGAACAAGATCTTTGGGGTAAACTCAAACATAGATCTGCCATCAAAGTATGAAGTCCTTTTGTCAGTTTGGTGGAATTATGGGGCAATTAGACATTGTCTATCTGAGGATCAGCTACATCCCTATTGCTCTCTAAAAAGTCAGTCATCTCTGTAGGCTCTAAGAAGTCATCCAAAACAGAAGGAACTCTTCCAGTTGAGAAAGGCTCGTCATTAGAAATTGAGAAGAGATCTAGTCAGAGAAGAACCCAATTCTTGAAAAGAAATCACTCTACCTTTTGTAGGGGAGAAGAAATTCCTTTCTCTTTCCTTGCCCCCTTCATTGGCAATGATATTTTGCAGTGTAGCAATTCATGCAGTAGGAAATACTGTACCCATTAGAAAGTAGGACCAGGAAATCTAGTTCTCAAATGGAGATTTAACCCTCACAGTTGGACATTGGTCTTCAGAAAGGAATAAGCTCACCTGCACCAAAGAGGAAACATGATGATGTGTAGAGAAAGATAATGGGGACTTGTAATATTAGTGGAGCAAGTTACATTGGCTATATGTTTTTTCCAAATGTTTGCCTCTCTCAATACAAGTGTATTTTATGTGTGCATGTCCATTTTTCTGGCTAATGCTATATTTATAAATAAACTAGGTTGATGGGTGAAACATTTTATCACTAATGTTTGTGCTATGCCATTTTAGTTAATAAATACTTTTGCTTTGAGGTAATTATGGCAGCTAGATGATTTCTGAAGGTAAAAACCACAGATAGGGGTTCTTGAGCTAAATCATTAGAAGTGTGGACCTGGAGAACATCATGAACCTGCAGTAGTTGTTCCCTGAAAGTTTTTCTCTCACATACAGAACCTGGGAGTATGAGTTGGTGGGTATTCCTGTGGGAGGGCAACATGAAAAAAAATTATAAATATATATGATATTCCACACACAAAAAAAGCCATAGCAAGGCAATTAACTATGCTCAAATTCTCTCAATCTGAGTTTTGTTGTCAACCTAAAGAACTTCTGGGTAATTTTCTGCAATGATTTCTTGAAATATAGTATTTAGAACTTTTCATGAAGGTTTTTTGAAAAAGAATTATAATCATCATTCTTCATGAATTCCTTACATGCAATTTTGCCTGCTCACTAAAATTTATTTGTAACCTCAATCAACACTAATGATGCTTTTATACTCATTCATGGACATGTAAGAAGTGACAAAAAATTTGAGTCACCCCATACTCTCATCTGAGGTTAAACAAAGCAATGCTTTGCTTTTTGGTTTCATGTCTCATATTAAAAACAAGTTCCTTTTCACAATCTATTTAACATCCCTCTTTTTTTACATTTTTGTGCTTTTTTTTTGTTAGTGATTTGTTTAAATTATCCCCCAAGCAAAGCACTGAAGTTCTGTCTAGTTTCTAAGCAGAAGAAGGCCATGATGTCCCCTATGGAGAAATTATCTATACTTGATAAACTCTCTTTGAGCATGAGTTACAGTGCTTTTCACCATGACATTAATGATAATGAGTCAATAATAATATAGCAAATCTAGAAAAAGGAGGAGAAAATTCATCCATCTGAATCCGTATGTGAGGCTATTCCAGAAAGTGCTGAAACAAATATTGTGGCCAGAAGCTTGCGGAAATCTAACCCTGTATTTCCCCAGGAGCACTGGTTTAGCTTTCACTAATTCAGTGTTTACTGAGACTTTATAGAACATAACTACCACAAATGATGAGAATCAACCATATCTTTTTTCATTCTATCTTCAAGCTCAGTGTCCCCTAAGGGCCTGTCCTGGGAACTTTTCTCTTTATTCTATTTCACTTGGTGATCTAATCAGCTCCCATTGATTAAATTATTGTCTCTATGTAAAGGTTCTCAGATCTAATTTATCCAGCCCTTACTTCTCTCCCCGGTTTCCAGTGTTGCATCTGCAACTGCCTCTTGGAAATCTCAAACTGGATGTCCCATAGGTATCTTAAACTCAACACTTCCGAAACCGAACTCGTTATCTCTTTCCCCAAACCCTCCTCTCCTCCTGCCTTTCCTGTTACTGTCAAGGGCACCTCCAACCTCCTAGTCCCCCAGGCTTGCAAACTGTCATCTTTGATTTCTCATTCTCTTATTCTCTATTTCCAATCAATAAGTTGCCAAATCCTGTTGCTAACCTTCACCACATTTCTCAGCTATATCCCATATCTCTTCTAACACTGGCCTTACCCTGGTGCAGTCCCTCATCATCTCCTGGATTATTTTAATAGTTTCCTGGTTGGTTTTCCTGCCTCAAGTTTTTCTCCACTCTAGCCCATCCTCACATTTAGCTGTCAAACTGATCATCCCAAGATGCCGATGTGACCATATCACTCCCCTAGCCAATAAACTTCCTAATATCTCCATTATCAAATTTGAAATCCTCCTTTGGCTTTCTTTCAAAGTACTTCATACCCTGTCCCCTTCCTAGATTTCCAGTCTTCCCCTTCATACACTCTGTGATCCAGTGACAGCTCTCCTTCTTGTTCCTCTCCACAATACACTCCATCTTTCAGCTTTGGCATTTTCACTGGCTAGACATTTCCCATGTCTAAAATGCTCCTGTATTCCCTGGCTTCATTCAAGTCTCAGTGAAAACCCCACCTTCTACAAGAAGCCTTTCTTAATCCCTCTTAATGTTATCAGTAGGAGCTTAATGTTTATTGATTTATTGACTGACTAGTGCCTTCCCACTGAGATTATCTCCAATTTATCCTCTATGTATCTTGTTTGTGCATAGTTTTTTAAATGTTGTCTTCCCCACTAGACTCTGAGATCCTTGAGAGCAGGGACTATTTTTTGCCTTTCTTTCTATCTCAAGCACTTATCACAATGCTTAACACAGTTGTTGTTCCTCCTTGATTGGTTTTTGTCTGTTTGCTTTTGGTTTTTTAAACCCTTACCTTCTGACTTAGAATCAATACTGTGTATTGATTCTAAGGAAGAAGAGCAATAAGGGCTAGGCAATGAGAGTTAAGTGACTTGCTCAGTTACACAGCTAGGAAGTGTCTGATGCCAGATTTGAACCCAAGACCTTCCATCTCTAGACCTGGGTCTCAATCCAGTGAGCTACCTAGCTACCCCTTTGTCCTTTGTTTTTGAAGAGGACCAGTGATATCATAGGGTGAAGACTTATGCATGAATTGGATTATTGGATTTCTGAGGCAGTAGTACTAAGTCATCACCATCACTCTTTCTTCCAGAGTCATCCAAGTCCCGTGACTAGACAAAAGTCAGGAGGACTGGTGATGGCCTGGGATGCAGGGGATGATCTTGGTGTCTTCAATATATGACCATGCTTTAAGACCTCTACAATATATGCTTCAGCTGCCTTCATGACTGCTGAAACAAATTGTTGTCTTCTGCCCATTGCTCTGGATGCGTAGGAGAAAAATCTCCATATGTTTGGGATAGATATCCCCCTAACTCGTGGATGGGGTTGTGGCCCATTGGTTACTCTTAACCTGATTTAGTCCATCAGTTGAGATAGTTTACAGGTTTTGGCCACTGTGCATGCTATAGCACATAGAAAATATTAAATCTGTGTTGGCGAACCTATGGCACGCATGGCAGAGGGGGCTGGTCCTTTCCCCATCTCCACTGTGCCTGAGGACATTTTTCACATCACCTTCCCCTCTGCCCAGCAGCCCAATGGGAGCACTTCCTCCCTCCCCGGTCTGTGGTAAGGGGATGGCTCACATGTGGTGTGAGGGTTGCATCTTGGATACTCAGTCTCTAAAAAAGTTCCCCATCACTGTATTAAATGAATGCATATTGACTTCATGTAGTATTCTTGTGTTCTAGAGCTAGTGTGTGTTCTTTCAGTCTTTTTTTGTTTTTAACTTTTCATTTTTGTTATTTTCCTTCTGCTTCTGCATTTTTTTACATTCAAATTTAATCATCTTTTTCAGAACATTGATTGATATGAACAGTGTCTCTGTCTTTTGTTCTAATTTATGTAGTCTGTGGTTTAGAGCAGAACAACAAGTAAGAGAGCTAGACTTGGAATGAGGATGATCTGAGACACTGCCTCAGATACTTACTAGTTACGTGACCTTTGGCAGGTCACTTGTCTCTGCCTTGGTTTCTCCAACTGTAAGATGAGGATAGTAATAGCACTTACCTCACAGGGTTTTGGGGGAATTAAATGAGATAACCTATGCATAATAGTTTTCAATCATGAAAGCATCTTATATAACTCATATCATTATTAATAAATCTGTTTATTTCTGCCTTAAGAAATTTAATTTCTCTTGTTTTTTAAAAATATTTTCACTCTATTTTCATTCTTTGATTATTCTTCTAAACATTTTTGGAGTTTTTCCACTGCATTTTTGGTAGATACTACAGAATTTGTTGTATTATCTGCACCTTAGTGAAAATATTGTTATTACCTGAGGACATTTTTTTACTCTTGTTTTTTGTTTATTTGTTTGTTTTAAGGCAGTGCTGTATAGTGGAAAGGGCCTGAGTTTTGGAAATAGACAAAGATTCAGCTTCTGTTTCTGACAGTTAGCTGACCGTGTGACTTTTGGCTAGTCAGATTTGAGTTCTAATCTTCCCTCAGTTCCTGAGCCTCATTCTCTTCATCTATAAATTTTAAAAATTGGACGAGGTAGCCTATGAGCTCTCTCCTTTAAGCTCTAAATCTATGATCCTAAGAACCTTTGTTTTGAGGTCCTTATCTGCTGAGATGTTTGCTCGCTTTCAATGTTTCTTCGAATGTTTGCTCTCTTCCCCTCCACAGACAGCTTTTATCCATCTAAATCAAATACTGCTGGTTTTTCTATGGTTTCCTTACTGAAAATGTGTTTGCTGCCAATCTTTTCCCTTTAAACAGCCCAGCACTCTTATTCCCCTCCCCCATTCCTTACTGTTTATTCTCTATTCTTTCAGACCCCTATGTTTTAAAATTCTGTTTCCCTCAGAGGATGAGAGTGATCAATAAGGACACTGCTACAGGGAAACTCTAAGGGGACCTGTCATAGGGCCAATTCTCCACTCTTACCAGTCCTAAATTCTACCCACTTTTCTGTAACTGGTTTTTTTTCCAGTGCTAAGATTGGCCCCTGGGGCTAGTTGAGATGGAATGGGGAGAGCCTCCATGGAAACCATTCAAAGGGGTTCACTGAGCAACCTTTGTAATTAGGTCTCTTCTTCATCCTTTTCTTCCTACTTTCCTGGACTGCCTAGGCAGTCTCCCCTCCCCACACTCCTACCATAGCACATTAAATATTTTTCATCTTGGCTACATATTTTTTCCTTCTCCTTTCTTAATTTTCTTATCCCCTAGGCTGCATCCATAGCTTTTTCTCTTCCTTTCTGACATTCCCTTTCTTTCTTTAGATTTGGGTCTACTCTGATTCATAGAAAAAAAAACAAACCTCTAGTAGTGAAGTTTTCTAAGGATACTTAGATAAGTCAAACTCCAACACTTTGGTGTCTAAAATGTCAGCATCCATGCCCATTTGCAAGACTGTCCAAGGCTAGTCAGTGATGAGATTGTAGGAGCTGAGGAATAAGGATGAAAAGGGGCAGAGGCACTATATAGTAAGAGACCATCTTTCTGGAATCAAGGTATGGTAAATTGCAAAGATGTTCATAGCAAAAGATAGGTGCCTATAATAGCTGTATCCACATGAGTTTCAAGGCTACTCCAAGTCAGTGGCATGAATTAAAGCAAGGGTGGTACTGAAGATAGAAGTCAAAAATAGTGGTAGCACACAGAACCATGAATGTCACTCTTTCATTTTCTGTACTTATAATGTTTTGGCAGTTTCTTCATTTATCTAGTGGCCTTTGATGAGCATATTGAGTTTAACCTATGATATTTAGCATGATAGGAGGAAGCTGTCCTTAAAATCCTTTTGCATCAAACTTCTTGGGATCTTCTTCATTCAATGTTAATGCTTTAGTAAATGCTTTACTAAAGTCTAGGTGACCAAGAAGAGCAAAGAAAAAGAAAAAGAATCCATTTGTACCCCCAAAATTTATAGCAGCTCTTTTTGTGGTAGCCAAGAATTAGAAACTGAGGGCATGGCTATCATTTTGGGAATGACCAAACAAGTTATTGTTTATGAATGTTATGGAGTATTATTGTGCTATAAGAAATGATGAAGGGGATGATTTCCAAAAAATGTGATAAGACCAAAAATAATTAATACAAAGTGAAGTAAGATGAACCAGGAGAACAATTTACAGAATAAGAGCAATAATGTAAAGACATTCAACTGTGAAAGATTTTGTAACTGTGTTCAATGCAAAAGACTCATGATACTTCCCACCTCCAGAAAACAAACTGAAGGACATAAGGTACCAATTGAAGCATATTTTCCTTTCCTTTCTTTATTTTTTATGCCTCTTTTTCCTTTTGGAACATGGCTAATGTGGAAATAGGTTTTGTATGACTTCCCATGTATAATGGGTATCATATTTCTCACCTTCTCAATAGATGGGGGATAGGTGGAGGGGAGTAGAGAATCTGAAATTGAAAACAACAACAACAACAATAATGTAGGAATATAGTTAGGGATGGTCTGGTTTTCTAGGGTTAGTTGAAAGAAGGGAATTTTGAGGTAAGACCTGGGAAAGGATTCTGGGTAAGAAAGGAATTGCGGGTCTACAAATTAAAATAACTGAACTTCACTTCCTTTTTGGATTTTATCTGAGCTGGTAGTGGGTTCTGTCTCTCTGCCTACAATTCCCATCAAGCTGAAGGAGGGTTTTTCCTCTGAGAGATTCTCCCTGGACAGTCAGAATTTTGTGGAGAAATCTTTGGCATCCAGGTAGAGGATTTACTTAGAGGAAACCAATTTCACAGAGTCTAGTATTCATTTGCCAGTGGTCCAGCTGCCAGAATTCCTATTGGTTAAGGTAATCCAAAGCTTTCCATCTATAACTTTGGTTACTTAGTACAGAAGCCAAACTCAGGGTTTTTTCCCTTTCTTTCTTATTAATTATTAGTAGGAAGTTTAGAATAAGTTGCAAAAGGGTTTAGATAGCATAGGGAGGATTAAGTAGGGTCCAGAGAAGAAACAGAAGGCTTCCTCTATGTAGAGAATGTAGAAGTTGGGTGAAGGCAGTGTGAAAAGAGTTAGGGTCATACTTATCCAGTTACCTTTATTCCTTTTTTGTTAAATAAACTTTGTTCCCAAGATAAAGGATTTAGTGCTTAATTGTCCCTGAGGAGTTCCTAGGTGGATTGTAACATCTGATATCCATCTAGGATAGTTCCACATTACAATAATAATAAAGTCTAGGTGAATAGCATGTCCATCTACCAATGCAGTAACCTAGTCAAAAAAATAAATAAGGTTAGCCTGTTATGACTGGTTTTTGATGAAACTTTCCCTTGATCTATTCTTTGTAATCATCCCTTCCTTTTCTGAATGTCACTATCCAAGTCTTTGATGATCTGTTCTAAACTGTTCCCAGGAATTAAGATTAAGCTCATTGGTCTATAGTCTGTCTGCAAGCTCTTCCCTTTTTTTGAAAATAAGAACAAACTTTACTCTTCCATTTTCTGTGATCTTTTAACCTTCACTAACAATAACTTAGTAATCATGTCTGCCAGTTGTTTTTTTTTCCAAACCTAAGGATATAGTTCATCTGGGCCAGGTGATTTTAATTCATCAAAAGCACTGGACCCCCTCTTACAGTTTTCTCACTTACAAAGTCCCTGACAAAGAGTCTACCATTTTTGTATTTTAAATCATGATCTAAAAACCCAATTTTCATTCTTTGACTCAACATTCCTATTCAATTGTTCTCTTCTCATATCATTTACTTTCTCTCTGTCTCTTAATGCTTTTTGTGCTTTTAATGAGTAGGAGAGAAGAAAATATGACCTCCTTAGTTCCCTGTTAGCCATTTTTGTATCATCATTTCCTGTAAAAAAAAGGCTATTCTCCTTGACAAAGATAGCAGAAACTAGATCATAAGAGCAACTCTGCTCTCTCTCTATTATGAGTTATCATCATCCCATCTGCCCCAAGTAGTAGTTCTTTTTCTTCTTTGATCCTTCTTTTCTTCTCAATATAGCTTTAAAACAAAACAAAATACCAACCCTTTCTTTTGCTTCAATTTTCTTTGCCAGGCTCAACTCATCTGAGCTTAAGAAGACCTGACATTATTGTAATAGGACCCTGAAATGCTATTATATTTATTTTCCATTGCCTGCCTTTGCTCCTATTTTCTGTATTTCTTTTAGATATCTGTGTTGGTTGTTGAGTTCTTTGTGTGGACATATTAGGCTTTTCAAACAATCACCATTTTCCCTCTTCAGTGAAAATATTTCCCTTTGTACATTCTTGTGAGTTTCCTCTCCCTCCTGGGCTGACTTCCTTTTTAAAATTTTAGTTCATGGGACCTTAGCATTCCTTTCTCTGAACATTTTTAAATCTGTTGGTCTCATCCCTGGGATTTATGAGATTATATTCAGCTTTCCCTTCCTCCATCACAAACTATAGCATAGATACTTGTCCCCAAGCTTCCTGACATTTCCACCTCAGCAAAGAGTATTTATCTTTTAGTAAAAATCAAATTCAGAATATACTTTCCTGGGGTTGCTTCTTCCACCTTTTGAAGAATAAAATTATCATTAAGGCACACAAAGAAGTTATTAACTGCTTTGTTTTTGGCAGAGGGAGAGTTCCAGCAAAAGTCTAGAAAACAGAAGTCCCTTGTCATCACTAGGTAATATCTTGGTGCCAGACTTGTAATCTGTTTTCCAAACTCCTTACCCATTTGCTTTTTTTTCAATTTCAGTTTAACTTTTTCTTTTTCATTATCAAGTGCTTCTTTTTTCTTTGACTCTACCATGGGGGAGTTAAAAACAACAACAACATTCCTCTGTTGGTCATGTCTAGAAATGTGTGGCTCATTCTTCTTATTTAATCCATCACTTTTCTGTCAGGAGGAATGCAGCATTCTTCAGCTTTGGTCTTCAAGAATTATGGCTGACCTTTGCATTGATCAATGTTCTTAAGTCTCTCTAAATTGTTTGTTTTTACAGTGTTGTTATAGGATAAACTGTTGTCTTGGTTCTGCTCACTTTCTAGCCAAGTTTTCCCAGATTTTTTCTGTAACAATCTTTTTTCCAAAAAAAAAAAATGATACCTTATAGTCTGATAGTATCCTATTATATCCATGTGCTATAATTTGCTTAGTCATTTCCCAATTGATTGTTACCTATTTGCTTCTAGTTTCTCAACACTCCAAAAAGACCTCCTCTGCTCTTATAAATTTTTTCAATATGTGAGTCTACCATGGAATAAATTCTTTGACTATCACAATCCATGAAACAAAGCAAAACACAAAATGATCCTCAATTCTGTTGTCAGTAATGGTGGCAAAATGGTAGAAAGGAGGTAGAAAGTGCTAAGAATGATAGGTTTTAGGCTATCTATAAACATTCATTTAGCTTTCATCATTCTAAATATGAGTTTTTTCTCAAGGTCTTGCACAGTGCATGGCACAGAGTTTGGTGCTTAATTAAATGCCTGGTGAACTGACCCATAAGCTGATATACTAGTGGAGGAATTAAATAAATCCATTTTGACATTCTGGCTATCAGTGAAACCAGAAGACTTAAAGAAATTGCAGCTAAACAGGAGAATGGTTCACAGATTCCCCTTGGAAAAGCAAATATAAGAATTAGTAGAATTGGTTTCATCATGTACCCAAAGGCAACAAAGCAGAAATATCATTTAATTCTGCCTTTAACAATGAGAAAAGCAAGGCCCAGAAGGGAGAGGGCAGGGATGTGACCTGTTCAAAGTCATGGGGCTAGTTAAGAGGAGGGTGGGTCTACTTCTCTCAACAGAAAAGTATTTTTTTTCCTCTCTCCCACAATTGAGTTGAAGTTATCCACAAATATTTTCAGTACTTTTCCGACTTCTTCATTTTGCCCTTCTGTCTGTGTCAATTCTTTTCGTAACCAGGTCACATTTGCCCATACGGATTAGAAGCAATAGGAACACTCCAGCGCTTTTCAAAGAAAGATCAGATCACTTGGCAAAAGTAGCGTAGCTTTCAAGCAGCCATTTAAGTCCTATGATTTGTAGAACTGCCTTCTCTGGAAATCCTTAAGAGCCTGGAATTGTTGAGGTGAAACCTGCCTAAATGAGAGGGATAGCTAAGATTTTCTTTTGACATCCCTTCAGTGAGAGTCTCGATGATTCCATTTGTCCATACCAAAAAGTTCAAAACTCAAAGCAAAGTACTCTGTTCTTTTTATTTGGATCAAATAAGCTACACTCTTCTCTGGTTTCCACTCCCCAAAAGGTAGCCATACCCTTCTATTTACTGTTAAAAAGGCCAAGTTAGAGGCCATGGACCTGTATTCCATAACAAAATGGTACTTCTGAGTGCCATAAACCATTTTTTCCTATTCAGAGACAGAGATAAAGACTGAGAGAGACACAAGGATATTCATAGATCACTATGTAAGACAGCTCTAAGAGCAAAACAGAGGAGTTTAGCTACACAAGAGTCTGTAATAATGCACTGAATTATTTATGGAATCTACAAATCCTTGAAAACAAGCTCTTAAGGGCAAGGACTAATGAAAAAGCTGAATTTAACTTTGTATCAGGTATAGCAGAGTAGGTGCTATTTATTCATTACTCTTCTGTCAAACTATTAGAAGCTAGTACCTGGTGAATATAATGCAAATAAAAAGATGGAACAAACAGCGAATAATGCAATCACAAAACCTTTCAAGGACAGAGTAAACCAATGAGGCTAATCATCACCAATTATGATACATGGTCTCTCAAGAATAGTTCACAGAGATAGGACCAGAGAAGAAAGAAAAGAAAATGTCAGCGTAGGAAGGGACCTCAAAAGCCATCCAGATTAAACTTGAAGCTCAATAAGAATCCCTATCTACCCCATTTGTGGCAAGTAGTCCTCCTGCCTTGACTTGAAGACCTCTCTAGGAAGAGGTAAATCACTCTTTCCTAAGAAAGTTCCTTCTTTGGGAAAAGAATACCCCCAGAAAATTAAACAGGAACCTACCATGGATGGCTGTTAGTCTTTAATTGGTTTATCAAATAAATAACCAGTAGAATATAAGCTCTTTGAGGGAAAGGACTAATTTTGTTTGTTTGTTTTTCCCTTTCTATCCTCAGTGGTTGGCACAATGCCTGGCATATGGTAAATGCTTGACAAATGCTTACTTTGGGGTGAGATAGAGAGAAATAGAGAGAGAGAGAGAGAGAGAGAGAGAGAGAGAGAGAGAGAGAGAGAGAGAGAGAGAGAAAAGGAAGGAAGGAAGGAAAGAAGGAAGGAAGGAAAGAAGGAAGGAAGGAAGGAAGGAAATACATTGATATATATATATATATATATATATATATGTACCTTCTGAATGTGCCAATTTCTTTACATGTTGTTCCCTCTTGCCCAGTAGAATGGAAGCTCCTTATGGGAAGGGAATTTTCTTCTTGCCTTCCTTTGTGCCCCCAGTACCTCTGGTCAAGAGGTAAACAACCCACAAGCAGCACATCCTAGTGCAAATAGCCAGATGTGGAGCCGGAGGACTTGGTTTCAAATTTTATCTCTACCCTTTTCTATTAGTGTGGCTTGAAGTAAGTCACTTCACAAACCTAGGCATTTTTTTTTCATTTATAAAATGGAGGGACTGGGATAAATGATCCTCTGCCTAAGGCCTTTTGAATTAAATTATATTCTAAATTTGATTACTTTGTATTTTGAATGCCTTGCCTCCTTCAAGGAGTTTACAATCTAGTAAGAGGGAGTAATACATGTATTTATTTAAATAAAAATGCAGAGCTAACCAAGGTCTTAGCAACTATCTAGTCTCACTCACCCTTAATTTTATAAATAAGGGAACTGAGGTTCTAAGTTTTTATGAGTCAAAAATGAAGAATTTATCAAACATAGTACTATATATTCTAGACACTGTACTAAGTTCAGGGATGCAAAGGAAAGCAAAAAAAAACACTTCCTGCATTCAAGGAGTTTACATTCTAATGGGGAAGGCAACATTAAAAGAAATAGGTAGACCCAAGGTATAGATAGAGTATATGGAATTAAAGAGTAAGTTAAGTAGAGAATAAGGCTCTCTAACAAGTTAGAAGACCAGGAATGATCTCCTACAGAAGTTGACATTTGAACTGAGTCTAGGAAAGTTGGAGGAATAGAAGAGCATTCCAGACTCTTGGAAGAACCATTACAAAAGTATAGAGATGGGAAAGGGAATGTTAAAGGTAGAAAATAGCAAGTAGACCAATATAGCAAGATTATAGAATAAATAAAAGATAGTATAAAAGGGCTATAAAAACTAAAAAGGGTGCAGTGGTTCCCAAACTTTTTGGCCTACTGCCCCCTTTCCAGAAAAAATATTACTTAGCGTCCTCTGGAAATTATGAAACTATTTTTTGAACTCAGAATAGAATGTAATACAAAAAAAGTGTGGCCATCACCCTTCCCTGGATCACTGCAGCACTCACCAGGGGATGGTAGCACCCACTTTGGGAATCACTGGCTAGGGTATAAAAAGCTTTAAATGACACAGAGAGGACTTTAAGTTTGATCTTGGAGGTAATAGGGAGCCACTGGAGGCTTTTAAGTAGGAAGTGACATGGTCAAATCTTCACTTTAGAAAAATCAGCTTGACTGCTGAATGGAAGTAAATATTGGAGTAGATTGAGACTTGAACCAGAGTCACCAGTTAGATGCTATTGCAATAATTTAGGTAAGAAATGATGAGGATCTGGACTTGGATGATGACTTTGGGAGTGGAAAGAAGGTAATATATATAGATGGTGTGATCAAGGTAGAAATGACAAGTTTGAGAAGCTAATTAGATATTTGTAGAGAATACTGCTGAAGAGTTAAGGATGTCAGTGAGGTTGGCAGCTTAGGTAACAGAGGATTGTGGTTTCCTCAAAAGAAGTCACACAATTTTGAAACAATAAGGGCATGGAGGTAAAGATAATGAGTTCTGTTCTGGACATATTGAGTTCGAGATGACTGTGGAACATTTAGCTCAATACATTTAATGGGCAATTAGTGATCAGAGACTAAAGTTCAGCAGAGAAATGGGGCTAGGCATAAAGACCTGAAACTCATTTCATAGAAATCACAATTGAACCCAACATAGCTAATAAAAAAAACTAGAGAAAAAGGAGAAAAGGGCCAAGGATAGAACCTTGGACAGCAGTCATAGTTAATTTGTGTGACATGGATGGCATGGATGAAGGACCATCAAAGGAAACTGAGAAGGAACAGTAAGATAAGTGGGAGGAGAACCAAGAGAATGCACTACCACAAAAGTCTAGAGATATGAAAGAAAAGAATGTGTCTAAGACAAGGATGCTTAACCTGAGGTCCATGAATAGAATTCAAAAGATCCATGAAAACTGATGGAGAAAATTACACCTTTAATGAAAATCAATGGAAAAAAATTACATCTTTATTTCAAAAAAATTGGTTTCCTTTATAATCCTACATATTTGATTTTGTTTATTTAAAAGCATTACTCTGAGAAAGGAGTCATAAGTTTCACCAGATTGCCAAAGGTGTCCATGACATAAAGAAAGGTTAAGAATCCAGGCTCTAGGAGAAGAGAAGGGTTAACAATGTCATTGGTTGCAGAGACATCAAGAAAGATGAAGACCAGGGTGGGGGTTTAAATATGTCAATTAAATTATTTGTAACTTTGGAAAGAATAGTTTTGGTTAAAGGATAATATTGGAAGCCAATGTTACCCAATGAGAATATAATTAGTAAAATGTACAGCCAGGATTTAGATCTAGGTCTTCTAAATCAAGTGTTTTTGTAGTATACTACAAAGAACTATGAAGTCCAATGAGGAAAAAAAATTACCTTTCAGATGTGGAAAGCTGGGAAAGCTTTATGGAGTAAGTTGTATACGATTTGAAGCTTCAAGGATAGTCTATCAATAGTCACTGATTAAGGTGGGGATGTGGGTAATTGGGGCATTCTAGGCATAAGGAAGAATTTGAAACCATAGTTTATAATTCTTGGTAGGATTTTTATCTCCACGATTCTGTTAGTACCTAACTTCTCTGGCCAATAACATTAAACTTGTAAGTTTTTGAACAGTGAACCTTAACATCAGAGGTAAACAAGTAGCAATAATGAAATTATTGACTAATGAATCTAATGCCAAAGCTGAAAACAGCTAGATATTCCTATATTCTCAAACAAGATGGTACCTGAGGTGGATTCAGGGAGAAACAAATGGAAATGGAAAAATTTAAGAAGATATTCTGAAATATTGGTATTACCATTAAAACCTTAAACACATCATCTGTAATTTAATCTGTCATTTTAAAGTTCATATAGAGCTACCCAATCTCAAGAGGGTACATTGAACAAATGGGCATCAATTTAACTGTCTCAAAGTGCCCACAATTTAGAATTGTGATGCCATGAATAATCAGCATGATGTGGATATTATCACTATTAAGTTTCAAGGACCAAGATGGGTTTCATAAGAAGTCTAACAGGCAAAAATGCTCAGTTTTATGCTAATCATAAAGTGATCTCAAGTGCATAGAATAACAAAGATGGGAAGAAGAACAAATGAGTCATGGAATTAAAAGAACAGAAGAAGTTTGAGCAAAATGTCAAGAGTTGGTAGAGATGAAAAAAGAAATTAGGCTGAGATTATTCAGTTCTTGGAACCCTAAAGGAAGGCTATCTATAAGTTCATGCTATGTGAATGCTAAAGAATTGGAGGAGCTGGAGATGTTTACCTTGGAGAAAGGAGGGCTTGGTTGAAGAAGACAGGTCTTCAGATATTTGAAGGGCTGTCAAATGGGAGATAAATTTGGCTTATTCTGCTTGGTCTCACAGGACAAAACCAAGAGGAGTTTCAAAGGACATAATTTAAATAACATAAGGAACAACTTCCTAGATATAATAGCTGCATAAAAATGGAATGGACTGCTGTGAAAGGTGATGAGTTTCCTTAGTTTAAGGTATTCAAACAAATTGGATGTTCACTTATTGGGTATGTTACAGAGGGCAATTTTTTTCAGGTATGAATCAGATTAGAAGATAACTTCCAGATCTGAAATTTATGGTTCTATAGGAGATATAACAGAATCATGGAGTACTTAAAAAAGTGATGAGTCTTTTTAAAAAAAAAAGGAAAGGAAAATACTTCAGAGATTCAGAGAACATTATTAATAATCTGTTTATATAATGCTTTAAGGCTTATAAAGTACTTTCCTCACAATAATCTTGCAAGGAAAATAATACAGTGCATGATTTATTGTTGTGTCTTCCCTCCCCCTTTTTTAAGTAGATGAGAAGACTCTATCTCAATAAGCTGAAGTGACTTGCTCATGGTCACAGAACAAGAAAGTGTCAAAGTCAGAATTCAAAGCCCAGTTTCTTGACTCCCAGCCCAACATTCTTAATACAGTAAACCTTCTATGAGAGGTAGAAGAAATGTTCCTGTCATTTGGAGATGTGGGAGAAAAGGAGCTGAAAATTCAATTCAATTCAACAAGTATTTATTGAGAGCTGACTACTGTGCCTAGCTCTGTAAGAAATAAAGAGATTACTGTAGTTAAGGTGAAAAATCACCAGAGTGTAGTAGAATTTGAACAGTAAGGAGAAAGAGATGGTGCTGTCTTTTCATTTTATTACACCTACTGATTTTTGCTTTTTTTTCCTTTCAAGTAGAAACACAGTGGCATTTTTCAACACACATTTATTAAGTACCTTTGTGCTTATAATTACCCAAAGAATTGGACATGAATAAAAAGATATACCAACAGTGCCTTGGGCAGTGATGCAGTACAAGGAGTGATGTTGATGGCACAGCTGGGGCCCTGGGGGTTCCTGCCTTGAAACTCCAACAATCACCTGGCAGCTGTGGGAGTGGAGGGATCACCCACACAGCCATCATTGTCAGCAGCAAACACTGTGGAGGTGCACTGCCAGAAGGGCATCTCTGCCTATAGAGAAACCTAATGGGCACCTGCCCATTTGTCTGACAGCAGGCATGATAAGAACAGGCATATATCAGTTCCACCCATCTCTGATTGTTATCTCTGCATATCTGGCCACCATTAGGTCACTAAATTTGTCCAGTGTAGTGTAACTAAGTAACAACTGTGTTTACAAGTGTGTTATTTATCTGGGATGTACCTGGGATTCAAAAGATAACAGCCATCCATAGTTATGGATGTCTTGGTCCTTCTTCTCTGTTATTTTAGGTTCATTAGCCATCCCAAGGTCAAGAGCTTTCAAGTAAATGAACAGACATTCTATAGCACTTACTTTGTTTAAGACACTATGATATATCCTAAGGGTATATATTAAAATATTTTTTTAAAGAACCATGATTTCATTCACTTTCTAACGAGAGATTCTCACTTCACTCTTTAAACTTTAAACTAATATACTTTAGTAGATGGTTTAATGAAGTACTGTGTTAAAAAAAATTTAATCATTATTTGATAACTAGTGCTTTGATGATGACCTTGTCTAAATGTAGTTGGCCAATCCATTTCTCACCAAGAACAGTCCTAGAAACTTTCCATCTTGGTATGACCTGCTCTTGGTATGACTGGGTACATATAAAGCATGGACTGGGAATGATCCCATGGGCCCTTGTTCTAAAAGGAAAAGACAATGGAAATATTCCTCCAGAGTCTGCCTGTATACCTGTATAAATAGCTGGAGAAGAAAATGGCAAACCACTGCAGTTTCTTTGCCAAGAAAAATCCAAATGGTGTCAAAAAGAGTTGGACATGACTGAAACAACTAAACAACAATAACTTTATAACCATGTATGTCCTTGCCAAAGCTTATGCTCCTCTGGAATCATCTTCTATAATCCAGGTTCACTTCCCACATTAGGTTGAGTCATTGCTTATGATAAAAAAAAAAAAAACAGTGTTTGCTTGCCTTCAAGGCACTGAGACATAAATGATCACTGGTTCAGAGTGGGGTTGTTTTGCCTATGACTCTTACAAGGTAAGAACTTACTCTGAAACCATGATAGTCTAATTGAGTTGTGAGGAGAGTGGATTCTTAGGAGCTTTCTTATGTTATTAGACCCTCCAGTAGGTTGGCATTTTTGTGATATCTTGACTAAAAGCCTCTCATCTAAATTAGAGTGAAATAAGATGACAACTTTACCTTGAAAATGAAAGGATTAGGCTAGAAAAACCAAAAATAAAAAAAACACAGCTGACTGGTATATTCATTGTTAGTGGATATAGAAGGACCCTAAATAAATAAAATATGTGGTTTCTTTCTTTTTTATGTTTAATTCCTTTTATTCTTTTTCTCCCAATTATATGTGAAAACAATTTCCAACATTTGGTTTTTTTAAATTTTGAATCCTGAATTCTCTCCCTTCCTTCCCACTATGATGATAAGGCATCTGATATAAATTTTACATGTATAATCATATAAAATATTTTCATTCTAATCCTTTTGTGGAAGGAAACTTAAACAAAAAAAAAGTAAAAAAAAATTGCTTTGGGCTGAATTCAGACTTCATCAGACTCTGGAAGCAGCATTTTTTTTTTATCATGAGTCTTTTGGGATTGTTTTGGATCTTTGTATGGTTAAGAATAGCTAAGTTATTCACAATTATTCATCTGTATTGCTGTCATTGTGTACAATGTTCTCCTGGTTCTGTTTACTTTATTCTGCATCAGTTCATGAAGGTAATTCCAGTTTTTCCTGTGCTTCTCCTACTTGTATTTTTTTATAGCCC
The DNA here is from genome assembly GCF_016433145.1 of Gracilinanus agilis. Classification (NCBI taxonomy): domain Eukaryota; kingdom Metazoa; phylum Chordata; class Mammalia; order Didelphimorphia; family Didelphidae; genus Gracilinanus; species Gracilinanus agilis. Next base: position 106,092,438 of record NC_058135.1, read on the forward strand.
CCAATTCCTGAGTATCCCTTCACTTTCCAATTGCCACTACAAAAAGAACCGCTTTAAATAATTTTGAACACATAGGTCTTCTTCTTTCTTGTTTTTACCTCTTTGGGATACAAACTTAGTAATGGTATTTCTGGGTCAAAAAATCTGTACTGTTTTATACCCCTTTGGGCATAGATCCAAATTGATCTCCAGAATGGTTTAATCCAGTGATGGGAAAACTTTTTAAAGAGGGGGCTGAAGGTAAGGAAATGCTCATCTGTCAGTCTGTTTCTAAGGCAACTCTTTCAAAGTTTCATTGTATTGTATCTTACTCATTGTATTCATCAGATTAGGAATAATAATGCAGGGGCCAGATAGAACATTTCAGCCTCTCCCCCCACCCAATCTGGCCATCACTGGTTCACAACTCCCTCAACAGTGTATTAGTGTCTCAATTTTCCTACCTCCCTTCCAAGTTTTGTCATTCTCCTTTTTTTGTCATAATTATCTGAGAGGTGTGGAGTATAACCTCAGAGTTGTTCTAATTCACATTTCTTTAATTGATAATGATTTTGAGCATTTTCACATTACTATAGATAGCTTTCATTACTTTAAGAATTAACTGTTCATATCCTTTGACCATTTATCAATTGAGGATTGACTTATTATTTTTATGCATTTGCCTAATTTCGCTCTATATTTTAGAAATGAGGCTTTTATTAAAAAGACTTGTAATTTTTTTCACTATTATGATTGTTATGTTACTCTCCAGCCCATTTCCCTCCTAGTTTTCCTTTTCTCTCTTTTCAGTTTGTTTTTAGTTTCTGACTACTGCATCCGCTAATTTGCAACCCTCTTTTCTGTCATACCCTCCTTCCTCGTATTTTATTTCCTCCCCTTCCTACTTTTCTGTAGGGTAAGATAGATTTCTATACCCAATTGATTGTGTATGGCCTTTGCTCTTTGAGTTAATTCTAATGGGAGTAAGGTTCATGTGCTCCCCTCCTCACATTCTTCATCTCCTCCTCCACTGCAAAAGCTCTTTCATGCCTCTTTTATGTGAGATAATTTATCACATTCTATTTTCCCCTTCTCTATTTTTCCAATGCATTCCTCCTTCTCACCCCTTAATTTTATTTTTAGATAGGATCCCATCATATTCAATTCATATCCTTGCCCTCTGTCTGTGAATATGCCTTCAAACTGGCCTAATAATGATAAAATCCTTAGGAGTTATAAGAATCATATTCCCATGCAGGGATATGGGCATTTTAATTTTATTGAATGGTTTTAGATTTCTCTTTCCTATTGATCTTTTTATGTTTCTTTTTAGTCTTCATTTTGAGAGTCATGTTTTCCATTCATCTCTGTCTTTTCATCAGGATTCTTGGAAATTCTTCTATTTCATTGAATGCCCCTCTTTTGTTTTTTTTTTTCCTTGAAGGATTATGCTCAGTTTTACTATGTAGGTGATTCTTCGGTGAAGTTCTAGCTTTTTTTCCCTCTATCATATCCAGGCCCTCTGATCCTTTAATATAGAATCTGCTAAACTTTGTGTTATCCTGACTGTGGCTCCACAATGTTGGAATAGTTTCTTTTTAACTACTCTTAATACTTTCTCCTTGACCTGAGATTTCTGGGATTTGAATATAATATTTCCAGGACTTTTCCTTTATGGATCTCTTTTAGGAGGTGACTGGTGGATTCTTTCAATTTCTCTTTTACCCTCTGATTCTGGAATATCAAGGCAATTTTCCTTGATAATTTCTTGAAATTGTGTAAGCTTTCTCTTTTTAATCATGGTTTTTAAGTAATCAGTAATTCTGAAATTATCTCTCCTGGTTATATTTTCTAGAGCAGTTGATGTTTGAATGACTTCTTTCACATTTTCTTCTATTTTTTCATTCTTTTGACTTTGTTTGATTGTTTCTTAATGTCTCATGGAGTCATTAGCTTCCACTAGTTCAATTCTACTTTTTAAGGAATTCTTTCCATCAGTGAGCTTTTATACCTGCTTTCCATACAGCCAATTCTGCCTTTTAAAGAGTTCTTCATTTTAGTGTATTTCTGTATATCTTTTTCCATTTTGCCAATTCTGCTTCTTAAGAAATCTGTCTCTTTAATGGATTTTGGGGTCTCTTTTACCAATTGGCTTATTCTTTTTTTTTAAAGATATTCTTCCTTTAATAATAATGTCAGACTTTACTTTTCCCTTCTCAGAATTAGAGAAATCAAACCAACAAATAAATAATAAAGGTATTATTTTCTTCAATATTTTTGTGCCTCCTTTACCAAGCTGTCAATTCTTTTATCATGATTTTCCTGTGTTATTCTCATTTGTTTCCCCCAATTTTTCTTCTTTCTCTCATTTGATTTTTAAAATCTTTTTTGACCTCCTTTTTGGCCTTGAGAGCAATTCATATTTTTCTTGGAGGCTTTGGATACAGCAGTATTGACTTTCTTGTCTACTTCTGAGTTTATGTTTTGGTCTTCTCTGTCATCAAAATTACTTTCTATACGGAATCTGCATATAGGCAATGTGACAGTCTTGGACCCAGAGTCAGAGAGGGACACTTGTAATCTCTATCTGAGAAGTTGTCCCACTGCCCTTACCACCTGTGATCAAAATCCTTTGTTTCTGATCCAACCATCCCTAAATTCTATGCTTGTTTGCCAAGGTGGGGCCCGCCTTGGCATGCTGGTCTTTGCTCCACTTCCACCCTAATATGACAGAACTTTCATGCTGGTCTTTAAATTGTTTGAGGTTGAAAAGTTATTTCACTTTACCCTTTTGTTGGTTCTATAGCACAAGAATTTGTTTTCAGATATTATGTCAAAGTTGTCTGGAGGATAATTTGGTGAGATAAGACAGATCTGTGTACCTTATCTACCATCTTGTCTTCTGCTCCCTGCCCCCTTAGTTTCTTTAAGAAGTTTGCAATCTAGAGAGATGAGAGAGAGTAGATAATACAAACCAACATATAACCAAGTTTCCATTTGTATGTCAGAGACTATAGAATGTAAGCTCTTGGAAAATGGGAATTTTGTTTTCCAGAGGCTAGTACAGTGCCATGAACTTAGTATTACAGAAATGCTTGTTGAATGGGACTGGATTGAATCATCCTAGGAATCTGAAGAAGAAAAACATTTCAAAGTGGAGTTAGTCATAGGGAGGTAGTATAAGAGGGAAATTTATCTTAGTCTTAAAATGTAGAAATTCAAATGCCAGAGATTTGAGGGGCAGTTATAACAGAAATTCCAGGCAGAGAGAAGAGCAGGAATGAAGAGAAGATTCATCTACATGTGTCTGAAGGTAAAAATGGAAAGGGAGAGAGCAATTAAAGATGTTGGGGGGAGGGAATGTGTTGACCATGCCACCTGGAAAGGTATGAAGGGATGGAATTCAGAGCACAAATGAAAGGATTAATATTCAGAAAGAAGAGGAATAACTCTTCCTTTAAGGATACAAGTCTCCAGATTTATTAAAAAGAAAAAATTAAAAAATATAAGTATAGGCAATTCACATCAGTTAATAAATACAGCAAATTTCATAGAACTGATCACTGGAAAGGTAAAATATGTCCCTGTTACTTATTTTATGAATCTAATGTAATGCTATTGCTTTCTGGGGAGTTCCAGGTAAACATTTAATTTTCTAAGCCTTTGTAAAGATAGCTATTTTCTTTCTTCTTCTTTTTCTTTTTTAAAGAGAATAGATCAACAGTCAGATGTGAGTGCTTTACTAGGTTGCAGAAAGCATTCAACAAAAACACTGAACATTAGGTAGCAAACATATTTGCTTTGAGACAACATAAATTGAGCTCTCAATAGTAAGTCAATTTAATCAGTTCAATAATCTTGCAGGCTAAAGTAGTCAATAAGAGTAGAAAAAGATGAGATCATTTCAGTAGCAGTAGAGCACATCACAGGGTTAAAGCAGATAAACTGGGAGTATTTTGCAGCTTGAAAAGCAAAATTATTCATTAAAATATGGAAAGGCTCTTCAGTGCGATCTTCTGTTCTGCTCTTAATAGACATCATCAAGCCACTCCACATTGTTCTAAAGCCTAGGACTATCTGTCCCAGGAAAATGAGCATGTGTAAAAACGGGCAGTTAAACACTTCTCCAACTCCATCTTCTAAGTGGGAACATGAGGGGGTTGGACTAAATTGTCCCCAAGGTCTCTTCTTGCTCTGATAGTCCATGTGTCAAAATAGTCATCTCTTCTTGGCTGTATCTAGCCCCCAGGGGCTTTGTATGTACCCTAAATGGGGCCGTGACTTACCTGCTACCACCTCCACCAAGCAATTCAAATATTCCCTGGACAGACCCTAGGAGCCCTTATAGAATACTCTCTTAAGCAGTGAAAGTTGAATAGTTTCTATCATCATCCCAATGAGAATTGCTGGGCACCTTCTCTGACTGCAGTCTATGAAAGCTAGTTCTCAATCACAGATGATAGAATTTCAGAGATGGAGGCTTCATAAATCCAATTCCCCAGTTCAATCTAATAGTCCAACTCCCCTGTGGTATAGATCATGAAACAGAAGCCCAGAAAAGTCATATACCAAACTCCATGTTGCTAATAGCAAAGCTAGGGCTAAGACTCAGGCCTCCTGACTTCTGATCAAGTGTATTTTCTTATTGCTTTTCATGCTTTCTTCTTGGTCTTTCTAACCCTCTGTAGTGCTACAATTAAAGACAGTCTCATGTCACTGTAGGCCATAGAGGAATAAACACCCCATGAGTTCATTCTTGACACAAGAACTGACCTTAATGAGTTGCTGAGTTTCAGGACACCTAACTGTATCATGAAAGGTACCATCACTAAAAAGAAAATAAACCCTCAAGGATATTTTAATGTGAAAATTCAGTTCTTCTGAAGCATTATCTAGATGCTATTGGAAGGATGAACACCTCTGCAGGAGAGAGTGACAACAAAGAGATATGCCCTGGGTTATGTGATAATATGCAGCTAAGAAAGCCAAGTAAACACCATTTGTGGTTAGCAGGGATTTCAAGAGTTCTACATTTACCAAAACTTTCTCTCTCTTTTTTTTTCTCAAACTAAACTTATTTTGAATGTTTTTATGGCCTGTGGAATATTGGGGCAATTTTTAAGAGGAAGAGATGGCACATTGCAAACGAGCAGTGACATTTTGGTATATCCTCTAAACAGAGGTGTGCTGGGACACCAGCTTGCAAGAATGGACTGTTAAATATTCAGTGAGCAGGTACACCTTGGAAATCTGCAAACCCTACAAATCAGGGCTTGATTTATTGTTTTGTTGAGTGTCTAGACTATAGAAAGTGATGGGAAAATGTTTATAATGCAGATTAAACTTAAAAGGGTGCCATGAGTACCCTTTTTCCCCACCTTGGAGAGCTGGGTTATTAAACATTTACCAGCACACCAATAGCCCTAAGGATACTAACCTAATTGAATATCACATCTCATCGCAGTGTATCAAGATTATTCTATTAAGCATCTCCTGAAGCCTCAAATGAACAACATTCATGTTAGCACACTATGTGCTCTCCTTTCTTCACCCAGACCACTTGGCAATGCTAGAGCTTATGGAACAAGTAAGACTTTTATTTGTCAAGACTGGTTTCGACCCAAAATGGACCACTTTTACAAATATCTGCCAAGAGTGGGATCCTACAATATGTCCATTCCTGTGCACTTGGAAACCTTCATAAAACTCAAGTATGTGTTTGAGGATATTTCACAATTACCAGAAGTGGTTGGTACAGGTTTCTGCTTCAGAGATCCATAGTATACTAGAAAATAACCATTGTCTAGTATTCTGGGGTACCTTGTTGGGGTATCTGATCTCCCAGGATGCAGTACAATGAATGTATTCATTTATCTTTCTGCCACACAGACCTCAACCTTGAAAAGTGACATTACAAAGCTTGAGATTGTCTAGAATCCCTAACTTTTAGGGGAAAAAAATTTCCCTCTAATAAACGTGAAATAAAAACTTAGTAAGTGCATCATGAAAGAGTTGCTTTTGGAATTAAATTCTGTGATTTATCAGGAAATTGTTTCTAATGCATCAAATATCACACATACAATTACATAATGTTGCCACAAACAGTACCCAATTTCTTTTCTTATTGTAACTTTATAGGGAGAAGAACCACATAATATGATTTATCCAGCCAACCTAGCCATATTCTGTTGCACATTTGTGTTAAGGAAAATGGATAAATAAATGCTATAATTTCTTAGCCTTTTAGGGTGTTACTTTCAACAAAATTGCCTAAGGAGTCTCAGCAAAATAGAGCCTCCCTCCCATTCTCTCACAAAAAAGCATTGTAAACCACATAAGCCACAAGCAAATCCCCAAATAACCAAGAAATAAAATGGAAACTGTTTCTCTAGGCTTACTGGTGTAAATACAGCCTCATTTCTTGTTTTCTCATCTTTCCATCAGGATATGCTTCATGTCTCAGCCCAAACTTAATCCATTTGTCTTTCTTTTTCAATCACTACTTTGTGATTACTTTTTCTTTCCTTCAGGGATCATTTCCTCTATTAAGACATACCCAGCTTCCTATCTCCACTACTACTAACAAGTCTCAAAAAAGCTCAGCATTATAAGGAACACAGAAACCACTGAGTCCAATTCTGGGCCCAGAAATCCCCTGTACAACAAATGGTCATCAAAATGGTTTTAGCAGACCAAGCAAAGAGAAATAGTTCTAACTGTTAAGAGAGTGCCTCAGTACTTCTCGTTGAAATTTGCCTCTTGGCAGCTCCCTCCATCCTCCATTGCTCTGCTCCTAATTCTGAACTCTTAGCCAAACAGCACAAGCCCAGTCCCTTCATCATAGGATCAGATCTTCAAATTCATGAAGACAGCCAAAATGTCTCTCCTGAGTCTTCTCATCCAGACATACAAATCCTGAGATTACAAATTCATAGGATAGTGAATATGCTCTGGCCCATTATTTCAGAATTAGAAAATTGCATCTCCCTCTGAGGATTATAGAGGTACCCTAAGAGTTTTGCGATTCCCTTCTCTGATGCTATTGACCCAAATTCCTACCAGTTATGTTAGTCTCACTATCAGGCATCTGGCACCTCAATTCCATTTACCTATTTAGCATCAATTGGCTTTTACAAAAAAGGATATTTGTTTCAAAGAAATAGATGTTAAACATTTCTCCCCGTATTTCAGGAACATAATTTATACAACCTTGGTTTCGAGGCTCACTCTTAGCACATTTTCTATCTAGCACTGGTTCCTTCAACTTCATGTTCAAATGCAGCATGATTTCTGGATCAGTACTTTTTTTAATAGGCAAATAAGGTTAACTGATTTCCCTAGGGTCACATAGCTAGGAAGTGTCTGGGGTCTTATTTGAACACGAGTCCTCCTTCAGGTCTGGCACTCTTTACACTATGGCACTTAGCTACCCCTGGATGAGTTCATATTTCTGCTAAGAATGGGTCATATCCAAATGGTCTCAAAGGTCACTTCTTGCATTATTATTGGGCTGGCTGAGAAATCTGGCATGGACTAAGGCTCCCAGAATCCTAGAGGCTCACTCTCCTGACTTCTTAAAACTCACAAGATTAGACCCACCAGATTTATCTCCCTTCCTTCCTTCCTTCCTTCCTTCCTTCCTTCCTTCCTTCCTTCCTTCCTTCCTTCCTTCCTTCCTTCCTTCCTTCCTTC
>NC_058135.1:106102848-106112068 GCF_016433145.1 Gracilinanus agilis
TTTCTTTCTTTCTTTCTTTCTTTCTTTCTTTCTTTCTTTCTTTCTTTCTTTCTTTCTTTCTTTCTTTCTTTCTTTCTTCCTTTCTTTCTTTCTTTTCCTTTCTTCCTTTCTTCCTTTCTTCCTTTCTTCCTTTCTTCCTTTCCCTTACCTTCCATCTTAGAATCAATAGTATGTATTGGTTCCAAGGCAGGAGAGTGGTAAGGGCTAGGCAATTGGGGTTAAGTGACTTGCCCAGGGTCCCATAGCTAGTTCTTTTCTTTAAATAGAAAAGAACAAGTGATATACCAAAAGAACCTAAGCCTATTTTCACAGTCATATGTCATTCTGAAAGACCCACAGCCTCTCCCTTTCATAGCATCTCTCATGGGAAACCATCAGCAAAGGAAATAAGAGAGAAAAACCAAAGAGAATGGCAAAGACTATCTTATGAAGAAGACTTATGGGCACTTATGAAGACACTCCCAGTTCCAATTCTACAACTACAGTTGGTCAAAAAAACTGTTGTTCACAACATGGTTAGCAGATCAGAGCCAATTAAAGACTATATTCAGGCTATAATGTTTCTCCAAAACACTTCCATTCTATATCATTATAACTCCTCTAGGAGAAGTCTCTTTCCTTTTCCCTCTTCAACCTCCAGGGAGACATTGGCAAGGGTATATGGGATATGTGTACCTGTTCCCAATATAATATGTTCATAAGCTCAGAGTTGGAAGATATTGAAGAAGCCATCTATTCCAAAGCTTTCATTTCCTTCAATTGATGCATAGCATGATGGGAAATGCTTCCCCCCCCCCTTCTTGGCCATCCTCTTCAATTTATCAAGGTCTTTCCTAAAATGTAGCTCTGATAATTGAACACAAGATAGAGTCTGAAGAGGGAAGAGTTCATTTGAACTATCACCTTCACTGTTCTGGATAACATTCCTCTGAGCCAGAGATTGCATTAGCTTTATTATGATTGTTTTGGATGCTATAGCCACAGTTCACTCATATTGAGCTTGTAATATTCTAAAATCTTTTCTGCAGTTTTAGGAATTCACGTTTCTTATTCCTGTACATTATTTGATTTGGACTGATAGCAATACACTCTCAAGTTGGTCTTCTTGAGCCCAATAAAAACTACTTACTATATAGGTTATATAGGCAGAGATAACCTATAGATAAACAATTACAAGTACTTAGTGTAACTATTGAGTCTAGCATTTTCCATTTTAGAGGATGTCTAATTAGAGGCCTTGACAGTCTGTATGTCTCTTGAGTCTCCCTGGGACTTTCTCTCTTGGGTTCTTTGAGAATTTTATATTTTCTCTCTGGCTCTAGTTTGCTCTCACCCTGGGGACTGGACAATATTTCCTCAGAATTCCTCTAACTGAAGAATTAGTTGGTATTTGGGGGTCTGTAGTGCCTACCACTTCTTTTGGTAGCTAAGTAACTGTTCTTTATTCAGCTTCCACTATAGTAATGTTTTTTTCTCTGATTTTCTTTTTCTCTTACCAGAAAACATAGGTTATCTTTTGACTTTTTGCTTTCTGGAATAGCAATAGGCACTGGACCTGTGATATAACTGATATAGGGGACTCCCAACAAAGGACTCTCTATCAAAGCAGGTCAGCACCTTATCTTTAACTATATATAGCATTTGAGAGTTGCCTCAGGCACTGAAAGGTTCAGTGTAAGTGTTCAGGTTACACAGTAACTCAGGTTTTCCTGGTTCCAAGATCAGCTTTCTACTTAGAGGGACACTTTAGGATCCCTGATATTTATTATCTCTTCCTTGGAGCTTAGCGACTTCTCTGCTCTCCTGTTTATCCAGTAATTTCTAAAAATTAGATATATTCAATAAAATAGAGATTTACTTACCTAGGTATCCAAGCAGTGACATTAAGTTTTTATCCAAAGGAGCTCATATGCTCAGGTATGTACACTAGAAATAAAGAAAGTGAATGGGGAGGACAGAGATGAGTGAGAATGTGGGATAGGATGAAAACAATTGATCATACTCTATTCATTTCTTTTCATTCCTACTTTCCCAAATTCTTATAGACTTAGCCTGAGGTTAAAATGAGAAGTAGTTTCATTTCTCAAGGATAGGACTGTTATTCTGTAGCCTTTTTTTTCTGTATCTCCCCTTGACAGTGAAACTTGATTTTTTTCTTATCCTTTTTCTTTTCTTTTTTTTTTCTTTAGTAAAAAATCATCTACCTATCTAATGATTAACAGGTATATCAACAGCAGCTAATTCTGTCCCTTAGCTCACTACTTTGTTTTGTCCAACACCACTCATTTCAATCAACTCAGATTCTTGACCTCTAATCTTATTTTTTACCAATCTTCCACCATCCATCCAGAATTATCAATATGATCTGATGGAAAAGAGATCTGACACTTATTAGCTATGTGATCCTGAGCAGGTCACTTAACCCTGTCTTCCCCAGTTCCTCTTCTGTAAAATGACCTGGAAAAGGAAATGGCAAACCACTCCAATATCTTTGCCAAGAAAAATCCAAATGGGATCATGATAAGTTGGACTAAAAATGATTGAAATAGAAAGGATCTCTGAAATTATCCATTCCACTCTATATCACTTTACAAATGAGGAAACTGAGGCTCAAAAGGGTGCCTCTTGTCTCAGTCACACGGCCACATAGTTGGAGAACTAGCACTAGAATATGAGTTTCCTGAGGATGCTGTGGAGGGTAAGCAAGTGGGATTGAAGCTTTTTTTTAGGAAGAATTTGAAATCACCTTCAAACCATATCAAATATTCTTCTCCCTTCTCCATTTATGCACAGGTCTGGTCCTCAATTCCCTCCCACTCCATGATAGTTAATTAGAGCATACATAAATATTTGCATTTCCTTTATACTTTGAAGGACAGTACTGTTGCACAATGAAGTACAGTATCTGGGACATTAGTGTATTGAGAGGTCATGGCAACTACAGGCAGCTGAAGCTATAGCACTAATATTTAGCACTGATAGATTCGTAATCTCATAATATAGCTGACATTTACATAACACTTTAAAGTTTCTAAAGCACTTTAAATACATCATCTCATTTAATCCTCACAACAACCCAGATAAGTAGATACTACAGACATAATATCCTCATTATATAGATGAGAAAGCAGAGGCATAGGCACATGGTCACATCCATAAATGTCTGATGTATGGTTTGAACCCAAGTCTTGCCTGATTTCAAGCCCTTCAGTGCAGGTAAAATATCACCTCTCCCTGATCTCAAAAATGGAAGAATATTTTCCTTCCAAAGGAACAGTTTTTAATTCCACCAGTCCTTCTCATCCCGTAAGTCTCATCCTTGTTGTCCCATGAATCTCAGATTTAGAAGATTTCAAATTCTTAGAAATTGAAGGGATCTCTGAGCCTCAACCCTAATCCAAAGATAATCTACCTGTCCCATTGGAGTTCTTCTGTGTCTTTTCATAGTTTGTGGATGCTAGGGTAGTACTGTTATTACCCTTAGTTCTTGTTATGTGACTAGCCTATTTCTTTACATGGGCATATATGTCCTTATACATGTTTTTTACACCACTTCCATGAAAATCTTATTGGTAAGATGCTACAACTCATAGGCACTTATTTAATGTACCATGAACTTTCCAGTGTTGCTCCATTCTCCTGGTAGAATGTAATACTCCTTAAAGGCATGTACTGTTAAATTTTGGTTTTGTATGCCTATTACCTGGCATCTAGTAGTCACTTAATACATGCTTTGGGACTGATCAAGCAAAATACCAGCTTTTATTCGTCTTGGAATGTAGTCTTCCTTGGTTGGCACCCATGTAGTGTCATCAGGAGGACATTAATGTTACACTTTGTCAACAGAGAGCTGCTTGGGATTGTCAGAACCTCAACACAATCTTCCAAAATGCCATCCAACCCATTGTCTTCCTTCCATTCTCTTCAGTGCCTAGTCAAGATGGGTTAAGTCAATGGCATGTATGGATATGGGCAACATGAATTCTTCTTGCATTTGGTTGTTTCCGGATAGACATATCCACACTAGTTTTATTATGAATGACTGCAGTTCTCATCGTAGTATTCTAGGATTCTATGTTATCAGTAGAATATTCTCTACAGAAAGAATAATTGGGGAAACACAAATTTTAAAGGGGATCCTTCTTCCAGGATCAAGATGAACAGCTCTGGCAAGAGCATCCCTATTTTATATCTTGTTTGATATTGATAATCAGAAGATTGTTGAACAGTTGTCAATTATCTCTGTGGACACATCTACAAAGGAGCCCATATAATCTTGATGTATACACCAGAGGTACTTGGTTGAAGGAGACCTTTTAAGGCTGTGCTGTGCTCTGCCAAGTCATTTTTTTTTAAATTGACAAATAACAAACATAGCTGTATCTGGTTTTCTCTGTACCTATCAGTCATGTGTATGATAGCGAAGATGTAGTGTGCTATTGAGACTCATCTGTGAAAGTCTGCCTGTTCTCTTCTGATAATTTTATTAAAGAGGCCCTTGGTGTACACACAGAGATGCGAAAGGAGATAGTATCAATTAATCAGTCATTCTTGGTTGCCATTTTTGTTTGTTTTTGTTCATTTCATTTTATATTACAGATGTAATATCATCTGTGATCTTTTCTATTCTTTCAGAATCTTCCTCAGGGGAAAGAACAGTGAATTGGGAGTCAGTGGACCTGGATTTGATCCTTTCTCCTATTTACCTTTTATGTAACAGTAAGCAGGTCAATTAATTTGGGGAAGGGGGACTCTTTTTCTTGACCTGTAAAATTACAGGACTTGTCCTAGATACCTCCCTGGCCCCTTCCAACTCTAAATCTAGAGTCTTTTTGCTAAAAGATATCTTAAAAATAGGTCCTTAGGTGCCTTGATCATGTTCCTATAGAGATATATAACAAATAAAACCACTGTTGAAGCAGTGTGCATAGTAGCTAGAGGGCCAGTTTTCTCTGTACAGAAAATGAAAAACTAGGCTTTGCAAATTGTATTAGTTCCCCCTGTAGCTGCTGGTGTATTTGTGGAGATGTGAGTGGGAGTCATAAAGACTTGGATTCAAGTTGTACTTCTGGCATATATCGGTTCTTTGACCTCTGGCAAGTCATTTAAACTCAGTGCCTGCTGGAAATTCGCTAAGACTACAAGTTATAAATGAATGGCTTATCTGTTTCAGTGTAGGGAGTTCACATACCAGGAGTTCCTTATACTGATGAAAACATGGATATGTAGACCATTCCTTCTCCCCTCCAAAAAATAGACTTTTGTAAGTAATATATAGGGAGAATATATGTAGTAATATATATGTAAAATAGTTTTTTATATATAGTGTTAATATCAGCCACTTAATAGTTGGAATTCTAAAAAAAAAATTGTCACTGGATCAAAATTTATCTTCATTTTTAGCCCCAAGATGGTTTGTCTTTCTTTAAAACTGTCTTCAAAATCTATTTTTGTATTTGAAGCTAATGGGTCACAGAAAATGAAACCCACTGTCTCTCCTTCTAGCTAAAGGATGGCAAGGGGCGTTTTTTTTTTCATCTTAGTGTCTTTCATCAATTACCTTCTTATTTATATGAATAATCACACCAAAGCAGAAAGGAGCCCAGTTAATTATTACGCCACAGTGATAGATGTTGCATAAAGACCATCACGGAACAAAATGTGCATTGGTGCCTCTAAATCTATCTGCTTTTTAAGGATAAAGATTCCAGTAAGTTGACAGGTTTTTGCCTGTAACAATAAGAAATAAATCATTATTTCATCTGCATTAAAGTGCTTTCAAAAAAGCAAATGGATTAACACTGAGGAATCACGGAGTCACAGCATCTTAGAGTTGGAAGGGATCTGAAAGGTCGGTGAATCCAACTCTCCACCCTGATAGATGCTTTGCCATTCTCCTGGGAAGTCTTCCAGTGATGGGGAACACAGTGACTTTGCAGGGCAGCCGGTTCCATTTCTGGGCAATCCTAATGGTAATAATATTCTTCCTTACGTTGGGCTAAAATTCCCCTCTCCTGCCAATTTCCACCTAGTTCTGCCCTCTGGCACAGCCTATCTGTAATGTAATTGGGGGAGCCTGAGGAAGGCCTCCCTTACACAGAAGTATTTCCCCCCTTGGGCCTGCCATAATGCCTTCACTTCTATACTTTGAACTTAAGCTGTTATTGTGAAGCAGCCTACGTATTATCAACCACCTTGCTGAAGATTTCCCTGATGGTCTGTCTAAGGCATTAACAATCCATTTGGTCACTACTACCCAAATGGAAAGCCTAATGCCCAAGAGGAAATAAGCAAATTAGGATATATAGGTATATCTTATACTTAAGATATACATATACATATAAGATATATATATTAATCTGCTTATTTCCTCTTGGGATATATATTTAATAAATATATTTGCTAATATATATTTATTTACACAAATATATATTTCTTTAAATATATATTTATTTAAATAAACACACACATATATATATTTATTATTCACTTACCATATACTAAGAACTGTGTCAAGTGCTGGGAATATAACACAAGCTCAGAAGACAATCTCTGCCCTCAAGGTGCTAAAGCATCTTCTCATGATGGAAGAGAGCCCCTTTGGGGCATGATAAAAATAAGGACTATAGTGGAAGGTGTGGTGAGGTAGGTGGGGAAGATGGCAGAGAGGGAAAGAATAGTGAGGAACTAGCCAGGAGGTGTTATGAAGGTCTAGACCTTGGCAAGATACCAAGAGTTGACAAGAGTTGACCCATCAGCTCCAACCTATCTAAGAGTTGGAATGTGAGATTCAGGAGGAAGAGAAATGAGAATGAGAATAGATGGTCCTGGAGAGCCAAGGATTGAACTAGTGGACTGGGCTCTAACAAGATAAGGCAAAGGTTGGTCTACAGCCTCTTTTGAGCTAAACTTAAAAACCTATCTATCATCATCCTTTCCATTTGGGAACATTGGATAAACACAGAAAAAAAAATCTGCGTTTTTTGAATATTCACTTTTAAGGACTGGTCTTCCCTTTGCATTTGCTTAAGAAAGCCTCAGAATTACTCTTGAGCTGTTTATACTGTGTGTGTGTGTGTGTGTGTGTGTGTGTGTGTGTGTGTGTGTGTGTGTGCATGTGTGTTTTCCTTTGCAGCTAGGCTATAAAGCCCTTGAAATCTGGGATTGTTTCTTCTGCTTCTTTTACATTCCACACAGCACCTGAGAGCATACTGGGCACCCAGTAAGTCCATAATAAATGCTTTTTGAATGAATGCATGAATGAATGAGTCATTATATTTGAAATCCATCACTGATTCCTTGTAGCTTTGAATAATTCACTTGAGCTTGTCTACAAGATGCCAAGACAGCGGTATGCAAAATAAAAGAAGCCAGTCTAGCCAGTTATTTAGTATACTAGAGAATAGATTCTGTACTCTGGAAGGCCAGAGAACTGTTATGGGTCTCTTTGGGAGAACAGAGTTTTCATTACAGCCATACAAACTGATGAGATCTTAAAAAGCAGCCAGTTTAATTTTAATCCAATCACTTTGTTATCCAAACTGAAGAAGAAAAGTCAGTTATAACATTTTCACCTTCTTTCAAAATTAGCAATAAATTAGTAAGTTTTTTTTTCCAGTTGTTGCTGGGGACTTGACATCCTTTAGATGTTGTGCCTCAGATAACCACTTCTTAGAAAACCATTTTTTAAAAAAAGCTAATAAATCTCATTGATAAAGCATCAGAAAATACATATTTTAAATTAATTTAGTGAACTTCAGAAAGCAGTTAAAAGGGGCTCTGCCAGGGCAATAAAAATCACTTTAGGAAGAACTGGATTATCATGTACATAATGAATCTGATTAATTGGATTTTAGGAAATGGAGATTCACAAGGCTTTATGAACTCCATTATAAAAGAGACATATATCTTCATTAGGAAACTTTGAGGGTGACTGCTAGTTTATTTAGGGAAACTCTGTGATGGTAACCTGCTGAAAATTCTTCACTTCGGCTCACTTCCTAAAAGTTTCTGCACTGCACAATCTCTGCCACCCACCAAAGCTTTAGGGATGGGGAAAAAGGAGTATTATTACTGACCAATCTACCAGGCCATGAAATAGTTGAAGTGCTGCTAGGTTACACAAGGAGGTAATAAATCATATCCCTTTGTTGTAAGATTAAAAACTAATATTTCAAGATTTATAATGCCAGACCTGCATTCCCAAATCTATTAAACATCTTTAATTATAGACACAGCAGTGATATCACCTGTGGAGTCTGCACAGAGAAAAAAGAGCTATGAAACAAGTATGCTCTTGGGGAAAACCAAGACAGATACAACCAATAATGGGATCTCTGAAGAACTGAGGTGGAGGCAGAGATCCTTACAGTGAAAGATAATGGAAAATACAGCCCTCTAATTAGGAATGCGTTTTCAAAATGATTTCCCCCTTAGCTTGATATCTACCAAAATACAGGTTAGAGAGGAAAATTTGACATGGCTACTGGACACGGAAAGGAGTTTTCATCCGTGACTTTGAAGCATTGTAGGTCCTTACTTGAAAACCTCAAGAATCTATGATTTTATAAGTGTTAATAGACTTTCTATACTTTATTTGAAGGTCTTCGTCAGTTGCCATGCATGGCTAAAAATAATACTATATTCTGGTAATGAAGCATCAGGTGACAAGATTCTCTGAATTTAACTAGGCTGGTCCTCAGATGATGGACATAACAGCTAGATGGCTCAGTGGATGGAGAGCCAGAGTTTGATCAGGAAGACCAGGATTCAAATTCTGCTTCAGACCTATATTGCAAGAAAAAAAAAAGATGATAAAAGAAGGAATAGATCTCTGTGCACTGTGGTTAGGATGGCAACATAGAAACTTTTAATGATACATAAATAGAAGAGATTATTATGTAAACATTATCATGACAGTAATCATGGGATGTTCCCAAAGCTTGCTTTAGAATTACTAATGTTAAAACCACCTGATAGCCTAATCCAAAAAAGCAATTGGGTCAATAGAATGTGTCTTTTTATATTCTCTTCCTATCATTTCCTTCTCCATCCTGAGCATCAACTCCCTGCTAGCCTCCTTTGCTCCTTTGTAGTATAAAAAACTCTTTGGTAGAAAAAAATAGAAACAAAAAAGAAGAAAGTGTGTGTGTGTGTGTGTGTGTGTGTGTGTGTGTGTGAGAGAGAGAGAGAGAGACAGACAGACAGACAGACAGACAGA